>NC_050446.1:67724704-68024704 GCF_903995425.1 Onychomys torridus
AGGAATTCACTTCCCAGCACCCATGTTGGATGGCTCACAAGGACCTATAATTCCAGCTTCAAGGGATCGAGCACCTTCTTTTGGTCTCCACTTGCCCGGCACACATACATATAATTAAAGATTAAGCCGGGCAGTGGTGGCACACGCCTTTAATCCCAGGGGAGGCAGAGGCAGGCGGATCTCTGTGAGTTCGAGGCCAGCCTGAGCTGCAGAGTAAGTTCAAGGAAAAGTGCAAAACTACACATACACACACACAAAAAAAAGATTAGAAACAAATCTTAGAGCTGGGAGGTGGTGGTTTATGCCAGCCTGGTCTACAGAGCTAGTTCCAGGGCAACCAAGGCTATACAGAGAAACGCTATCTTGTTTGGTGATATATTGTGTCCCCCAACATATTGTGCATACTAATAAACTTATCTGGGGCCAGAGGACAGAACAGCTACGAGATAGAGACCAGAAAATGGTGGCACACGCTTTTAATCCCATCACTTGTGAGACAGAGATCCATCCGGATCTCTGGGAGTTCAAAGCCACACTGGAAACAGCCAGGCATGGTGAATCACACCTTTAATCCCAGGAAGTGATGGCAGAAAGCAGAAAGGTACATAGGTGTGAAAACCAGGAACTAGAGCTGGTTAAGCTTTTAGGCTTTTGAGCAGCAGTTCAGCTGAGATCCGTTCTGAATGAGGACTCAGAGGCTTCCAGTCTGAGGAAACAGGATCAGCTGAGGAATTGGCAAGGTGAGATGGCTGTGGCTTGTTCTGCTTTTCTGATCTTCCAGTATTCACCCCAATACCTGGCTTCAGGTTTGATTTTATTAATAAGACCTGTTAAGATTTCTGCTACAGTCTTTAAAATCAATCAATCAATCAATCTTAGGCCAGGCATAATGACTCACACCTTTAATCCCAGCACTTGGAGGCAAGAGCAGGTAGATCTCTGTAAGTTCAAGGTCAGCCTGGTCTACTTAATGAGTTCCAGGACAGCCAGAGCTACATAGTGAGACCCTGTATCAAATGAATAAATAAGTAAACACATAAATAATAAATCTTAGAAAATATTAGAAGCAATGAATCCACAGTAAAACTGTGGAAAACAACTCTATGCTGGGGTGGGTTACTGTATTCTTTCAGGACATATTCTCCGTTATCCACTGACCTGAAAACGCCACACATACAGAGATCCTGTCTCCAACCTCTCAGGATTCAGCACCGCATACAACAGTACAACACACTAGAGGGTCATGTGCGTGCGTGCGTGCGTGTGTGTGTGTGTGTGTGTGTGTGTGTGTGTGTGTGTGTAAGGACTCCTGAAAGTCCTTGTAACCGGGTATGGGGGTATGGTGATGGACTGCTGCATTGCAGGCTTCTGCCGGACTGAGCCAGTCCTGCTATCTAAGATCTGGAGGAATACCTTACCACACTGACTTGACCTTTCTTCAGCCTGGGACAGGAGCATGTGTGACACAGGCAGAGGTTTGGTAAGTCTGCATACCAGGCCTTGTCTTCTTGGTGTACCCTCTCGGATCTAAGCCACTGGTGTAGAAAACCGGTCTCGATACAGAGATCGCAGGTAGACGTACTGGAGAGTCTGCACACAAAGAAAGGTACCCCAGCCGAGTTCACAGCTAAACCAGGCACAGGGTGACCCCAGCAGAGCTTCTGAGAGCACACTGTACCACAAGGAGGGAGGGAGGGAGTCTTGACTTCCAGGCATGGTCAGCTGCACAGCAATAGAGAACAGTTACACCGAGGCTGTCTAGGCTAGAGGGGATCCTTTAGAAGCCCAGTCAATTGATCCATGAAGACAGATTTTGAACAGTATAGAAAACAGACCTAACTAGAAGAAAAGGATGTTTATTCATAAGTTTAAAGTATTTAAATTAAGGAACCATGTTATTCATCAACCTAAAATACTTCAGGATTATGGGAGTCACAAATATGTGTTCCAAAGGTTGTCTTTCTTCCTTTACTGGACCATGCAGACATCACTAAGCAAACACAAATATCTCCCAATGAAAGATCTCCTAGCACAGGCTTCTGAGGAACCACTAAGCAACTCCTAGCATAGAATGTGTAACCGCCTTCGCCTCCAATCTCTCTCATCCTTTTTATCAATGAATGGATTCAGGACTTGAGGTTTATTTGCAGAGACGTCTCAGAGGTACTAAGTGGCAAAATTACAATTAAAGGCACACGCCTTTAATCCCAGCATTTGGGAGGCAGAGCCAGGCAGATCTCTGTGAGTTCGAGACCAGCCTGGTCTACAGAGTGAGTTCCAGGAAAGGTGCTAAGCTACACAGAGAAACCCTGTCTCGGGGAAAGAAAAAAAAAAAACAAACAAAAAAAAAAACCAAGACGGAAAAAGAGGTGTGGAATTGGCTGTGTCATGTGCTGGCTGTGTGATGTAGCTTAGACAGCTGTTTAAACCTCTCAGGAGCTTGCCTTCCTCATCTGCAAACAGGGGTAAGTTCTCTACATCATAAGGTGCCATGTGAATTGAATGAATGCCTAAGTTCCCCATGAAAGTGCTGGCTGCTACCACTCCCAGCTCGGTAAGCTCAGTTTCCCCACAGATATGACGCAGAGTTCCTAGAAGGGAGAATTTACCTAAGAGAGAGAGCAAATGAACGCTTGGTGTCTTTTGTCCAACACAGAAGAGGCACATGGTTGGCAATGCAACCGTGGGTCATGGCTAGGCGGAGAGACAGAGTGAGTGGGGGGAGACATCTGAAAGAAGCCTTGCCGTGTTCTGGGGTGAGGGTGGGCACTCAGTGACTTGCCTCTGGTCTACCAGTGCTTAGCCCTTCCATCTGTAATGTGTCTAATAATTTTATCATTTATCCAAACACGAGAATCAGGACTGAGAACATGGCAAGTCTGGCCTTTGTAGAATGTTGTCTGCAAAGCAGGAAGTTCTTTTCTCAGTTTGGGTCACACTCCTTCTGCCTGCGCTATCTCTGTAGCATCTTTAATACTCCTGGAACCTCTTTGTCTCTTATCTACATTCTCTTTTTTTTTTTCCCCAGAGCTGAGGACCGAACCCAGGGCCTTGAGCTTGTGAGGCAAGAGCTCTACCACCGAGCTAAATCCCCAACCCCTCATCTACATTCTTAAGAGGACCCACAAAGCCCCATTTCTCTCACAGCCTTCTCAGCCTGAACCTGATGCTCATTGACTCTGGGGCTTTATAAGATGAGGCCCCGGGAGAAGCCAGTAGACCTACTGTGCACAGAGCATCCACTTAACTCATCTTGTCTTGACAGAAGAGGGTCCCAGTCTCACAGGAGATCAGCTTCCCATAATTCTTCCCTGCACCGGGTATTGTACCTTGGTTTCAAGCAATAGAAACAAACCTTGCCTAATTTGATGAGGAAAAAGATGAATCAAGTGTCACTGAGACTGAGGTGGGTGAAACTATAAACACCTTAGAGGTCCCAGAATGGGGAGCAGTCTGCCATCTTATTAGGGTCTTTCCTCTTCCTCCTCTTCTTCTTTGACAGGATTTCACATGTCACAGGACAGCCTCAAACTCATTTTAGAAAAGAGCATGGCCTTGGGACCCTTGATCCTCCTGCCTCCACTTCGACAGTGTTGGGATTACAGATATGTGCCACCATGCCCGACTAGAACACTGATTTTTACACGGCCTTTGTTCATCCTCTGCCACTGTAGCTGAGACTCCTCATCCTTGAGTCACGTGGCTTGACTCGAATGAAACACCGTCTGCCCTCTTCTCTGTCACCTTGACTGACAGCTGAGCTAAGGCTTCAATCAATGAGGGAACCTCAAACTGCCAGCAAAAGGAAGACGGAGCTGCACGAAGCTCCAACACACCCCATCTCTCGCTGTTCACACAGGGCACACTAACAGTCGAGATCTGAGTCTGTGGAACTGTACACTCAGCCATTGCACACAGCACCTGACTGTTGTGAGCATCAGAATGGGAACCATTCACAATAGCCAAGTTATGGAATCAGCCTCAGTGTCTATCCTGATGAAAAGGTGACAATCACACACACACACACACACACACACACACACACACACACACACACATGCACACACTCACGGAGTACTACTCAGCCATAAAGAAGAATGGAAATCATGTCATTTGCAGGAAAATGGGCAGAACTGGAGCTGACTGAGTTACATGGAATGAGCCAGCGTCAGAAAGACAGCTATTGAATATGGGATCTACTTGAAAGGGGGCACGGAATGAAAGTAGAAAGGGACTATTAGGAAAGTGGGTAAGAATTTGAGAATATGGAAATTGGAGCGGGGAGGGACCAAAGTAATATGCATATTTGAAAATGTCACGAAGAAACTCATTATTTTGCACAGTTAGTATATATCAATAAAGCATCGCAATAGCTAATGTCCTTGAAGCACTTGGAAGGTTATAAAACATGCAAACTGGAGGAATAGTATTGGGCCTTTGGGGCTTTGTAATATTTTTAAAGATCGTATCATATGGACTACTTAACCTGAGATTGAATTTGGCCAGAAGCGGTGTCGCTCTGACCTTAGCGGGCAGACAGGCTGCAGCGGAGCCACAGTAAGAGGAGTGGCCCCTGCTGGTGATACATCGGGCAGTCTCCTTTCAGCCCATTTCCCAACGCAATGATCTTGAGGAACGATTAGGCTACAGTTCATACAGAGTTCTTCCTAACTAAGGAAAATCAACTCCAGCAAGAGCCAAGAAATGGAAAGCTGCCAGAGTGTAGGAAATAGCTGTTTGGGAGAAGACGCTGGCTATTCAATATGCAACATGAAGTTGAGTGGCAATGTAGCATAGGCGCTCAGCACACAGCTTTGCATCAGGGAGACCTGAGTTTGAACTGTAACTGTGTCTCTGGCCTCATCTATGTAAGTATGGTAATCGTCCATCCACCAAATGCTGTACAGAGACTTACACACTTCGACCACGCACGAGCAGCCCAGATCTAAAATCCCTGCCTCCCCACCCCCACCCCCACCCCAGCCTCCCATTCTGGCAGAGAGGAAAGATAAGACTTTTTAAAGGTAAAACATATGGTGTATCGGATAGTGTTTTAGGGGAAAAAATCAAGCAGGGAAGGGAGCCAGTGGGGTGGCTAGGGGGAGTTTATTGTTATCTATACTGGGATTAGAGAACGACTCACTGAACCTAGAGCAAAGGAAGGGAAAAGCTGAATTAAATAAGGAAAGGCTGTTCTGGGCAGTGGAAATGGCAGATGCAGAGACCTGGAGGTGAGAAGGCACTTAGGAAATTCAAGGAGCAGTAAGGAAAGACACCACAGGAGGAGGTCTTGCTGTAGGACCCAGTCAGAGCTGGGCACAGGAACTAGGAAGTGGCTGTCAGCAAAGGGACTGCCTGAATTCCCAGATCTGCAGCACACACAGGCTGGGTGAGGTGGGGCACACCTTTAATCCCAGCAGTCAGGAGACAGAAGCAGGCAGATCTCTGAGTTCATGAATAATTTGCATTTCAAGCCAGCCAAGGCCACAAAGCAAGACTCAAAAAATAAAACAAAGACCTGCATTCACCTGTAATCACAATGCTGGGGTGGCAGAGACTCCAGGGTCCCTGGGGCTCTTTAGCCAGCTAGTGTAGGCAAATTGGTTTACTCCAGATTCAGAGATATCTTTTTCTCAAAAAAAGTAAGGTAGAGGGACTAGAGAGATGGCTCAGAGGCTAAGAGTACTTGCTGCTTTTGCAACAACAACAACAACAACAACAAAAAACAAGTTGGGGGGCTGGAGAGATGGCTCAGTGGTTAAGGGCACTGGCTTCTCTTCCAGAGGACCTGGGTTCAAGTCCCTACACCCACATGGCAACTCACAACTGTCTGTAACTCCAGTACCAGGGGATCTGACACCCTCACAGTGATGTACATGAAGGCTGAACACCAATGCACACAAAATAAAATAAAAACTCAGTTTGGTTCCTAGCACCTACATCAGGCAGTTCAATAACCACCTGCAACTCCAGCTCCAAGGAGATCTGACACCCTCTTCTTACCTCTATGGGCACCTGTACGTACACACACACACACACACACACACACACACACACACACACACACACACAGTGCTGGAGATGGGGCAGACATAGAGCTTCTATCTAACTTTTACTTGGAGTGACATGGGGGCCCTGGAGGATTTTGACCCGGAAAGTAATACAGCTTGGTTGTTCCAAGGTTGATTTGAGCTCCTGTGTTGTGGGCAAAGACAGAAAAGAAAGCTCCAGCAGGACATCAGTGAGACTTCTGACTTCTGCTCTAGGCTGTGAAGTGTCTGGAAGTTGCCACTCCATCCTCACAGCAAGTCAAAAGCTGAGCAAACCAGAAAATCAACTGCTCTTCTTCGCTGTTAGAAAAGAGGTCACGGGGCAAACTGCCACGCCTAAGATTTGGCGGGACACAAAAGTGAAGACAGAGTCCGGAAGCACTGGGGCTCTGCAGAACCCAGCCCGTGGGTAGGAAAACGAGAATAGTAGTTGCTGGAGGCTCAGTGTGGAAAAGGCTAATTTAAAAGCCCGGGGAACCCCAGGCACAGACAAGGTCCCTCTACTCCTGTGAGGTTTACTCCCAAGAACTCCACTAGGTTTCCACAGTAAGCACTAGAGTTTAAAACCCTGTTGTTGGAGCTACAGAGATGCTCAGTGGGTAGGAGCGTGTGCTGAACAAGCATGAGGACCTGAGTTCAAATCCCCAGCATCCATGTGAAAAATCTAGGCATGACTGCATGTTTCTGTTACCACAGCCTCTCCTCATGGAGACGGGAGGATAAACAATAGCTTGCAGGCAAGGATGAGCTTCCGTGCAAGACCCTGTCTCAAGGCATTAAGACAGAGCGCTGCAAAGGAAGACATACCACATACCTTTCTGGCTTTTGAATTCATGCACATGTACCCACATACATGTACATACACACATACATGTACACACACATGCCCACAAAACAAAACAAAAAACATCCGTTGCTTCTGGCTGGAAGTCAGACATTCTGAAATAGGCCTGAGTACTCTGTTCTTAGCGAGGTCGACCCTCTGCCGAAAAGCTGTTTTCCCAGAGTCTAAAACACTGAGGTTTAGAAAAGGGAACTATCCAACTTCAGCTCATTCTGGTCATTGTTTCTTACTTAAGGGGACAGGGGACTAAGAAACACTTGTGAAATTCAGTGTCGGGCACACAGACTCACTAAAACATTGAGGCCTAAATACAGCTCTATAGAACGTCCCCTCCCTCCAACCTTATCAACATATTGCTAATGACACTTTGCCGTTTTTTACCCATCATGTCCGGCTACAGTTAAGGGCAGTTGCTACTATTGCAAAGGACCAGAATTCCGTTCCCAGCACCCACATTGTGGCTCATAACTGTCTACAACTTCTGTTCTAGGGACACCCTATTCTAGCCTCTGAGTTACCAAGAATATACATGATGCAAAACACTCATACACATAAAATTAAGTAATGAGGGTTTTTTGTTTGTTTCTTTGTTTGTTTGTTTGTTTTTGTTTTTGTTTTTTTGAGCTGAGGATCAAACCCAGGGCCTTGCACTTGCTAGGCAAGCGCTCTACCACTGAGCTAAATCCCCAACCCGGTCTAGCTGGATTAACTGGCTACACACATAGGGCTAGACGGAGGTATGCAGGCTGCTGGAGAAGAAAGTCACCAATAGTCTCACAGCTGTGAACCCTGTGAGCTGCCATACTAACCTGCCATACCAGATGGGCAGGCTGGTAAGACAGCGGCATAACTGTTAGGGAGGTAACCAAGCCTTCTCTGGTTAGATTTGAAAGCTGCCCCACAAGAAGGAATTCATGCCAGGTATTGTAAAACCTGGTCAAAAACTCATGGCTGGGGAGGTCATAGAGCCCAGGAAGAAGCTTATTACTGTTATTTTGGTAATTTGACATGAAGACAAACTGCCTTCTAAATGTTCATCATTACAAATGTAGACAAATGTTACTTTTGGTATTAATCAGAGAAGCTTCTCTTTACAGTGAACAGCAGTGAACATAGGGACTTGTGGTTGTTCCAGGTGCTGAGAGAGACTGTTTAGTGTTCAGCCCTCACAAGGACATTTACACCACCCCTTGAAGGTTCAGGGAACATTGCAGAACAGGAGACTGAAAGAACGTAAGAACAGAAGTCAGGGAGAAGGGATGTGAAATGCTGTCTTCTAGGCAGTATACAACTAATGTAATCATGATTCTCATTTGTGGCTGTCCACACTGAGCATGGACTAGACTGGATCTGTCAAAGGTCCATCACGGACCAGAGAGGGCCTCACAGCGTCCTGTTCCTCCCCTAAACCACTGACTGCTGATGGATTCTAAGGGAAGGCTACCCATTGTCTTCACTTCTGTCACCACCAGGATCGAATGAATGCTTGGAGCATTAGTGATCAAAATTCACCAATTAAGAGGCAAAATTTTAAGAGCTAGGGTAGAGCTCCATTAAAAAATAAAAGATGGGTTGGGGATTTAGCTCAATGGTAGAGCACTTGCCTAGCAAG
The DNA here is from genome assembly GCF_903995425.1 of Onychomys torridus. NCBI lineage: Eukaryota > Metazoa > Chordata > Mammalia > Rodentia > Cricetidae > Onychomys > Onychomys torridus. The sequence continues at coordinate 67,733,211 of NC_050446.1, forward strand.
CACAAGGTCCTGGGTTCAATCCTCAGCTCCAAATAAATAAATAAATTAATTAATTAATTAATTAATTAAAGATAAGCTGGTCTTCATTAAAATGAAAGATTTTAAAATGCATTGTCAAGAGAATGACGGCTTGGAGGAACTATTTGCAAATATATCTAATAAGGAGTTGCTATAAGTAATACATAAAGAATATACATGGGGCTGGAGAGATGGCTCAGCAGTATGTACTGCTGTTGCACAGGACCAATGTCCTAGGCACCCATGTCCAACAGCTGACAACTACCTATAACTTCATCTCCAGAGGCTCTGACACCTTCTTCTGGACTCCATGTGTGCTTGTACTCATAAATGCACACACACACACACACACACACACACACACACACATCATTTAAAAATAAAAACAAAATACTAAAAAATTTTAAAGAATATATAAAGCATACAAAACCTGGGCTACTCTTGACCTTGATCACAGAAGCTTCTCTTTGCAGTGGGAAGCAGTCAGTGGAGAGATGCAAAACTGGTCAGTGCTGAGGAAGAAAGACTGAGCAACACACCTAAATGAGATTCCTGTATTAACCCCACCAATTCCAGGGCTCACACTGTGGAAGAGAGGATGGAAAGAATATAAAAGCTGAAAAGTGCTGTGCAATGCTGTCTTCTGGACTTGATATAGCTATAGTAATCATGAATTCACAGCAGCTATGCTTGCTTCTCAAGACCTATACAAGCTCAAGCCAGTCAACATTCCAGCCTAGATGTGGTGTAGATGAACTCCAGACTTCACAGCTTACTGAGGAGCTAGTGGCAGTGAATGGTTGCTGGGGTACAAAAGCATTCTTTTTGTTTTTGTTATTTGTTTGTTTGTTTGTTTGTTTTATTAAGACAAAGTCTCTCTACATAGTCCTGGTGGTCCTAGAACTCACTCTGGAGACCAGGCTGGCCTGGAACTCACAGAGATCTACCGGCTTCTGTCTCCTGAGTGCTAAAATGAAAGACATGGGCCACCTGTCTCTCAATGCTGGGCAATGAGAGAATCATTCCTTATTGATGAGTATGTGACCACTTGGAGGCTTCCCATACTCCAGTGGGCAGCTCCATAGCCACGCATATATGGGCATCACTAAGAGGACTCAGTGGATTATTAAAAAAACAAACAACAACAAACCCATAAAGTTAGGAGGGAGGGATATATTGGGTGACATGGGGAAGTTGAAGGAGGAAATGTGAGTAAATATATTTCATTATATGTACATTGGTCAGGGTTCTCCAAGGAACAAAGCTTATAGAATGAATATATATGGGATTTATTAGAATGGCTTACAGTCCAGCTAATCCAACAATAACTGTCGAACAATGGAAGGTTCAAAAATCCAGTACTTGTTCAGTCCATGAGGCTGAATGTCTCAGCCAGTCTTCACTATACACCAGGATCCTGAAGAAGTAGGCTCTAATGCCAGTGAAGGAATGGACCTGCCATCAAGAGTGAGAGCAAGCAGGCAAAGAACAAGCTTCCTTCTTCCGTGTCCTTTATATAAACTGCCAGCAGAGGGTGTGGCCCAGATTAAAGATGAATATTACCACCTCAAAAGATCTGGATTAAAGGTGTATTTCCCCCACTTCAAAAGATCCAGTTTAAAAGTGGGCCTTCCCATTTCAAATGATTTAATTAAGAAAAAAAAATCCCTCACAGGTGTACCCAACCACTTGGGTTTAGTTAATTCCAGATGTAGTCAAGTTGATAACCAAGAATAGCCACAATTTGCAAGTATGACATTCTCAATAATAAATATTTTTGAAAGGAAAATAGTCCTACTGTAATGGAGGCTGTGGCTATATGGTTCAGTGGGTAAGAGCACATCCTGTACAAGTGTGAGGACTTGAGTTCAAATCCCTAGCACCCACATAAAAAGCGAGGCATGTTTTCATGTGCCTGTAGCCCCAGCCCTGGTAGGCAGAGACAGGAGGATTACCAGAGCTTGTTGGCCACCAGCTTAATTGCAGATTCAGTGAGAGACCCTGCCTCAAGTGGAGAGTGATAGAGCAAGACACCCAACCTCCTCCTCTAGCCCACACACAACCCCTCTGGCTCCTACATAAGTGCATGTGTATGCATGTATGTGCACCTGCACACAAGTATACACACACACACACACACACACACACACACACACACACAAATATGGGCCAAAAACCTTAAAAAAAACATCTCACCAGAGAATATTTACTAATAGCAAACAGCCACATTTGTTTCCTCTCCTTTGCCATTAGGGAAATGCAAATGGAAGCAACCAGCAAACCGTGCATCACTACACTCTTATGAGAATGGCCAGAGTCCAGAATACTGACAACACCAAGAGCTGGTGAGGATGTAGAACCATGGGGGCTCCACTTACTCCTGCTAGGAACCCCAAATTGCAGAGCCAGACTGGAGCACGAGTTAGCAGTTTCTTTCCAAACAAACGGACTCTTACCATACATACACTCTAGGAATCACACACACTTTTCATACTTACTTAAAGGAATAGGAAATGTGTTACACAAAAATCCTGCAGGAAAGGGTGGAAAGACACTCTGTGGTCGAGTACTTGCCTAGCACATACAAGGTCCTGGCTCTGATCTCCAGTGCCTCCCTGCCAACCTCCACCACATAGGCATGTATATGAACATGCCTTCCCGCGCACATTCATGCTTACACAAGGGAAGAAAAATCTGCAGAGACAGCTAGAGTAGCATTATTGTTCATCCAAATCATGGAAGAACCAGGATGTCCTTGATTATGTGACCTGGCAAATAAACGGTGGCAATGGAATAGTCAGTGTTGAAAAGAAATGAGCTCCAGGGGATCCAACACCCTATTCTGGCCTCCAAGGATCCAGGCATGCATGTGGTGCATGGACATAAAAACAAAACTCTCAGGCACATAAGAATAAGTAAATACAATTTAAATTATATTTAAAGAAATGAGCTATCAGATCATGAAAAGACTCAGAGGGAAACAATTGTATATTCCTTTGCTGGCTAGTTTTATGTCAATTTAACATAACCTCTAGTCACTTGAGAGGAGGGAACTAAGTCGAGAAAATGCTTCCAGAAGTTAGAGCTGTAGGCAGTCCTGTAGGGTGTTCTATACGAAAGCAAGCTGAGCAAGCTGTGAGGAGCAAGCCAGTAAGCAGCATGCCTCCATGGCCTCTGCATCAGCTCCTGCCTCCCGGTTCCTGCCCTGTTTGAGTTCCTGCCCTGACTTCCTTCAGCAATGGACTACAATGTGGAAGCATAAACCAACCAAACCCTTCCCTCCCCAGCTTGCTTATGGTCACGGTGTTTCATCAGCCTGTAACCCTAAGCAACAGGGTTACGGCAATAGTAACCCTAAGACACTAAGTGAGGAAGCCAACCTGAAGAGGCTACTTGACCAGTTATTCCAACTACCTGGCTTTCTAGAAAAATCAAAACTAGAAAGCTAGACAAATGCTTAGTGGTGGTAGAGTTAGAAAGGAGAGAGGGACAGACAGGCAGAGCAGTTTTAGGGATTTTGTCGGGGAGCAGTGGAAATGTATTGGTGATGTATAATGGCAGATACATGTAAGTATATGTTTGCCCCTTCCGCAGACTGAAAGATAACCAAGAGTAAACTGGCCTTTGAATAACAATGGTGTGTTGATACAGGGCCATTGATTACAAGGAATATGCCATTCTGGTGGGGGTACTAATGAGGGAGGCTTGCTTATGTAGAGGAAGGGGCTTGTAGGAATCTCTGCTCCTCCTGCTGAATTAGCTAGGGGATAGGTTTGCTAGCAAAGTCTGTGGCTGCGGTCACTCAGGAGGCTAGGGCAGGAGGAGCCATTGAGGCCAGGAGCTCAAGGTAGCCAATGTAATACAGTGAGATCCTATGACAAAACCCAAACCAAAAATAAAAAATAAAAAACAAAAAATTGGACCTGTAACCCCAGCATTTGGAAGGGTGATGCAGGAGCATCATCATGAGTTTGAAATCAGTGTTGACTCCATGACAAGTACCAGGCTACAGTAACATTCTGTCTCAAAAAACAGAGCCAGCAGTAAGCCTTAGGTAGGTAGGTAAAGGGCTTGTTGGGCAAGCCTGAGGACCTGATTTAATCATTGGAACCCACATAAAGATAGCCAAAGAAAACTGACTTCACAAAATCATCCTTTGACCTCCACATTCACACTGTGATGCACACATGCTCACAGTCACACATCACACATACAATAATAAATTTTTAAAAATTATAAAACTTGCTATGAGGCTAGAGTTCATTTAAAAATAGTTTATTTAATTAAAAAAAAATCCAGGTGAGAGATGATGGTCGCTTGGGCAAGAATAGTAACTGTGAAGTAAGGGAGATGATTTCATTTTGGATATATTTTCCAAGAAGAGTCCAGAGAAGTGGCCAGTGTATTAGATGCTAGTTGTGAGGATGGTGGAAGCTTCAGCCTGCACTGCATAAGGCAATAGGGGAAAGGTCTTAGGACTGGGGGTCAGTGGTAAAGCGCATGCTCAGTTAGCATACACAAAGCCCTGGGTTTGATCCCCAGCAACACACACACACACACACACACACACACACACACACACACACACACACAGAGTGCTAAGTACATAATAAATCTTCATTTCAAGGTTGCTGGTGGAGCTGTGGCTCATTAGTTAAGAGTGCTGGCAGCTTTTACAAAAGACCCAGGTTTGGGTCCCCGCACTCACATGATGGCTCACAACCTCCTGTAACTCCAGTTATCCAGTTCTGTTGCCCTCTTCTGGCCTCCGAGGATACCAGGCACGCATGTGATACATACATACATACATAGATATTGCATACTCATACACATAAAAATAAATAAATCTTTTGTTTGTTTGTTTGTTTGTTTGTTTGTTTTTCAAGACAGAGTTTCTCTGTGTAACAGCCCTGACTGTCTTGGAACTTGCTGTGTAGCTCAGGCTGGCCTTGAACTCAGAGATCCGCTTGCCCCTCCCTCCCAAGTGCTGGGATTAAAGGTATGCGATACCACTACCCAGAAATAAATCATTTAAAAAATATGTATAAGCCGGGCGGTGGTGGCGCACGCCTTTAATCCCAGCACTCAGGAGGCAGAGCCAGGAGGATCTCTGTGAGTTCGAGGCCAGCCTGGTCTCCAAAGTGAGTTTCAGGAAAGGTACAAAGCTACACAGAGAAAAAAAAAAAGTATAAAAAATATATTCTGTGTAGTTTGTTAGTGGGACCTCGGGGATTGGCCTCCAACTCTAGATCCTCCTGCCTCAGCCTCCTGAGCACTGCGGTCCCAAGTGTGTATGTGCCATCACACTCAATTCATATAGATATACATCACACACCAAAAAAAAAAATCTCATAAAATTTTGCAAGAGAAGATGGCCTTCTCAAGGTCATATGCCAGCAAGGGTGGGGGTTGGGTGCAGGACACACAGGGAACCAGGAGAGGCTGGCTAAGTTCTGCCAGCCCCTAAAAGCCCTCTTCTGTATGCCGTGGTTTCTTGTCGGCATCTCAGTTCTGGAAAGAGCAGATAAACTGTGTTTGGTACAGAGAAAAATAAGAATGACTCATCCTAGGACGAGTACAAAATAATAAAGCCATAGGTAAGGCTCTGTAATCACAGAGACAAGCTAGGCCAGCTTCCTTCCTCCAGCTGTTTACCTGGGGCTCAGTGGATGCTGCCAGACTCTGGCGGAAGCATTCCTACCATTTATTTATGGTTTCTTTTCTGTATACATGTATACGTGTCTGCATGGGTTTATGTATACCACATGTGTGCAGGTGCCTGAGGGGGCCAGAAGAAGATGTTGGACTCTGGAGCTGGAGTTACAGGACAGTTGTGAGCTGTCTCGTGTAGGTGCTGGGAACTGAACTGGGTCTTTGCAAGAGCAACAAGTGCTCTTAACTCCTGAGCTACTTGCATCATTTTTAAGCCCCTATTAGGCCCAGGATGCATGTACTGAAATGTCTTGTTTTCTCCACTTTGCTAAAGCAAAGCTGGTATTGCTGTACCCATTTTACAGATGGGAAAAGGAAAGCTTGGAGACGGGAAACATTAGAGAATGAGTCTCAAATCTGGGCTGGGCCCAGGCTGTGTGCTTCCTTGCCCATGTACTGTCTGCTACGCCACACTGCCTCACCTTCGCATTTCTAACGACAGTCGGCCTTTCATGAACTCCTCCCATGCCAAGCCCTGGCATTTCACAACTATGGGTCAGAACTATCAAACCTACTTTACAGACGAGGAACTGAAGGTCTAGAAAACTAAAGAAAGCCTCTAAGTTAAGGTATAAGCAATGTGGTCTCAGGTCCCAGGATCCAACAGCAGCATGTATTCCTAGCAGTCATTCTAGAACTTTACCAGAGGCGCCGAGGATGCGGCTCGGTAATCTAGCAATGCACATGTCATGTGTTCGACTCCCCAGCACTGAAGAAACTGGATACAGTGGCACACACCTGTAATCACAGAGTCTGGGAGGCCAGAGAGTCAGAAGTTCAAGGTCAGACTCAGCTACATAATAAATGGGAGGCCAGCCTAAGATATATGAGATCCCATCTCAAAAAAGGAGGCGGGGAATGGCAGAGGAGAATCTCCAGCCATTGTGGTTCACATGTGTCTTCCTAGCATTTAGGAATGTGTGGCTCAAAGCCAAGATGGACTACAGTTGCAAACACCCGTGACAAAAAGGGATAATAGTAACAACTTCTCTCCTGAGATCACCACTTGCTATGGTTCACAATAGAAGTCTCCACAAGGGCTCCTGTGAGTTGCCACTTGGCCCCCAACTGATTCTGCTTTGGAAGGGTTGGGAAACCTTTGGGATGGGTGGTATAATGTGTCACCTGGGCCTTCCAGGTCATATTAGTCACCTCTTCTTGTTCCTTGTGGAAAGATAGCTGACAAGAAGCAGCTGAGGGGAGGCAGGACTTTTGGGGCTCACACTCAGAGGGTCCAGATCATCATGGTGGAGAAGGCGTTATGGCAGAGATCTTACTGTGGTGGCTAAAATGTGGGGCAGCTGGTCACACTGTGTCCACAGACAGGGAGCCGGGAGAGATGAAGGTTGGTGCTCAGCTCCCTTCTTTTTATTCACTCTAGTGCCAAGGTGCAGCCCACATTCAGTGTGGATCTTCTCTCCTTAGCTAATCCTCTCTGGAAATGCCTTCACAGACACACCTCTAGGTGTGTCTCCTAAGCGAGTCTAAACCAGTCCAGTTGGCAGTGAGAGCTGGTGATCACAGAGGGCTGGAGCCTGTCTCTGCTTCTAATCTCATTTCTCTCTGCCTCCTGACTCACCAAGATGTGACTAAACATCTCTGCAAGCTGCCATCACTAAGCCACTCCAGACTCCATGCCTCCCCACTACCATGCCCCCCAGACACCATGCCTCCCCACTACCATGCCCCTCCCAGGCACCATCCTTCCCACTACCATTACCCCCAGACACCATGCCTCCCCACTACCATGACCTCCCCACTACCATTACCCCCAGACACCACACCTTCCCACTACCATGCCCCCTAGCCACCACACCTCCCCACTACCATGCCCCCCAGCCACCATGCCTCCCCACTACCATGCCCCCCAGCCACCATGCCTCCCCACTACCATGCCCCCCAGCCACCACACCTCCCCACTACCATGCCCCCCAGCCGCCACACCTCCCCACTACCATGCCCCCCAGACACCACACCTTCCCACTACCATGCCCCCCAGCCACCACACCTCCCCACTACCCTGCCCCCCAGACACCCCACCTTCCCACTACCATGACCTCCCCACTACCATGCCCCCCAGACACCACACCTCCCCACTACCATGCCCCCCAGACACCACACCTTCCCACTACCATGCCCCCCAGCCACCACACCTCCCCACTACCATGCCCCCCAGACACCCCACCTTCCCACTACCATGACCTCCCCACTACCATGCCCCCCAGCCACCACACCTCCCTACTACCATGCCCCCCAGACACCCCACCTTCCCACTACCATGCCCCCCAGCCACCACACCTCCCCACTACCATGCCCCCCAGACACCACACCTTCCCACTACCATGACCTCCCTACTACCATGACCTCCCCACTACCATGCCCCCCAGACACCACACCTCCCCACTACCATGCCCCCCAGACACCACACCTCCCCACTACCATGCCCCCCAGACACCATGCCTCCCTCACCAGGGTCAACCACAGCACTTGAAACTGAACCTGCTTTACACTTGTCAGGTGAGGCATTTGCCACAGTGGTGTGGGAAGTAACCGACACACCATGATTACCGCTCTGGTTAGTAACACTCTCATGTTTTTCCTATACACACGCATACATGTGTATGTGTTTTTAATAAAAGTAAGATCATACTATATTTGCTTTCAGCCATTCTTCCCACTCGCTCGCTTAGTAGTACCCTGTCAACATCTTTCTGCTTTGACTATTTCCCACAACAGTGGCTGCTTTACTCTCTTGGGTCATGTCCCTATCTGAGAATTCCTAAGAATCTTCCTTCCAGAAGTAAACACACACCCAACAATCATGCACGAAATTTCAGAAATTCCCTGAGCCACGGACCCTGGCTGAGAGCCCTGATTTTACAATACCATTTTTAATGTCTGTATGACATTCCATCAATGAAGAATGCTGAATAGGTTATCGGGCCAGCCTTAACCAGTCCCCTCTGATTGGACACTTAGATTATTTCCCGGGTTGTTTTTTATTGCTATAAACAATGCTGAGGTTACTATTCCTGTGGATAAATCTTTGAGTTTAGCCCAGTTTATTTCCTTGGGTTCAATTCCAAGAGTATGGTCATTTTAAAGACTTTTGATCGCAATGTTTTCTTTTAATTAATTCATTTATTTTATTGTTTTATGTGTGCTGCTGTCCACTGTGGTGCTTCCAGAGGCCAGGTCCTTTGGAACTGGACTCATGGGTGCTTATGAGGCACCGTGAGGAGTTAGGAGACTAACCTGGGTCCTCTGGAAGAGGCGCCAGCACTCTGAAGCACAAAGCCATCTCTACAGCTCCAGTTTGGGGTCTTTCTAATGCTGGCTTTAAAGGGACTTCTCTTTCTCTTTTTGCTGTCTTGAAGGCTGACTTTCTCTGGCTTCTCTGACTTCCAGGTCCAGGTTGGGACTGTTGGCTTTCCCTCTTCAACACAAATCCTGAAAGCTAAGTTGCCCAGACATAGATTTGTGTGTGTTGGGGAGAGGGCGGGGATGGTTTGTTCGTTTTTTGGTTTTCAAGAGAGAGTATCTCTGTGTACCCTTGGTTGTCCTGGAACTAGCTCTGTAGCCCAGGCTGGCCTCGAACTCAGAGATCTATCTGCCTCTGCCTCCCGAGTGCTGGGACTGCCTGGCACCTAAGAACGTTTTGAGGGAGAGAGATCTAAGTATTTGTTTCTTTTTGTGGCAGGTTGGGAGGGCATGCCATGGCACACAGGGAGCATCAGAGACTGCTTGTGGGAGTCAATTCTTCTCTTCTCCAGGCTCGGTAGCAAGTGCCCTTACCCACTGAGTCTTTGCTCCACCCTTACAACTTTTCTTTGAAAATTTCTTTGCTGTGCTAGAAAAACCATTACGGCAGTTTAAAAAATAAGGGCGGGAGAGATGGCTCAGTGGTTAAGAGCACTGGCTTCTCTTCCAGAGGACCTGGGTTCAATTCCCAGCACCCACATTGCAGTTCAGTTCACAATTGTCTGTAACTCCAGTTTCAGTGGATCTGACACCTTCACACAGACATACATGTAGACAAAATACACACACAACACACACACAAATGCATATGAAAAAAATAAATTATTTTTAAAAAATTAAAAGGAAAAAACCCCACTTCATTAATTTCATGTTTAAATTAATTAATTAATTTAATGTGAAATTGTTGTGCCCAGAGCCGCTGGAAGCTCCCTTTTGACCATGATGATGCTGTAATATGGCTGTTCCTCCCCTCCTATCTTAGACAATCAAATCAAATTTACTGGGAGGAGGAATAAAAAACTCTGAAGTTCAATGTAAGTTCTCCACAGTGAAGTTTATAAGGAGAAACATGCACATAATGGGCACTGGATAAATGTTTGTTGAACTATGCTGCGAGATCAGGACACACAGCCTGGAGGAAAAGAGGATGCCATGTGCGTGTTTAACTACAAAAGCTTTCATTAACCATGGCAGTGTTAAATACAGCATGCACCAAGGGAGAGGGTGACCTGAATACACCACAGCAGGGAACTCCGAGTGAACTCTATGAAGTCTGGAAACGCAGGCCACGGGCTTCCCCCGTAACCGATGTAACCTTTCCAGGTCTGTTTGGCTTAGGCAAATACGGCAGTAAGTTCATCCTCCATGAGCCCGTGAAGAGGATGTGCTGGGCAACCAAGTTTCCTGGTGGGATTTCAAAGTCATCAAGGAGTTAGCTGTGGTAGGTACACCCTTAATCCCAGCTCTCAGGAGGCAGCAGTAGAAGGATTTCTGAGTTTGAAGCCAGCCTGTTCTACATAGCAAATTCCAAGCCAGTCAGGACTATATAGTAAAATCTAAGGAAATGTGACTAGAGTGCGGTGTTTGAATGAATGGTCCCCTATAAGTCCCCGGCATTTAACTTAGTCCCCAGTTGGTGGCTAATTGTGAAAAACTAGGAGGTGTGGCCCTGTTGGATGAGGTGTGTCATTGCGGGCAGGCTTGAGGTTTCAAAAGCCTCTCACCATCCTCAGGTAAGTCTCTGCTTCCTGTTTGTGGATTGAGATGGGTGCTCTCAGCTGCTGCTCCTGAGCCATGCCCACCCCCTGCTGCCATGCTCCCACCATGGTGGTGATGGACTGCTGTGCTCCCACCATGGTGGTGATGGACTGCTGTGCTCCCACCATGGTGGTGATGGACTGCTGTGCTCCCACCATGGTGGTGATGGACTGCTGTGCTCCCACCATGGTGGTGATGGACTGCTGTGCTCCCACCATGGTGGTGATATACTATTATGCTCCCATCATGGTGGTGATGGACTGCTGTGCTCCCACCACGGTGGTGAAGGACTCCTGAACTCTAGAACTGGAAGCCTCAAATAAACTCTTCCTTCTGTAGGTTGCCTTGGTCCTGGTGTGTTATCACAACAGTAGAAAGTAACTAAGACAATGGGACATATTAAAAGATGTCAAGAAATTATTATTTGTTGGATTGGCCATGTAGCTTAAAGGGAGGGTCCTTGCCTTACAGAAACAAAGTGTTGTGACCACTCTTTGTCCTTGTCCTCTCCACACCCCTTTATTTGAGACAGGGTCCCTCTATGTAACTCTGGCTCTCGTGAAACTCAATATATATATAGACCAAGCTGGCTTCAAACCCACAATGATGCACCTGCTTCTGCCTCTCAAGTGTTGGGATTAAAGGCATGGCCAGGCTTACTCTTCACTGCAGCCATGCATGTGGAAAAGATTTTATTATTTTGTTTAATTCAGTTTAAGTCGTGCATGCGTGTGTGTGTGTGTGTGTGTGTGTGTGTGTGTGTGTGTGTGTGTGTGTGTGTGTGTGTGTGTGTGTGTTCATGTACAAGCCACAGACCAAAGTCAGGTTTGTTCCTCTATCATTCTTCACCTTAGTTTTTGAGACAGGGTCTCTCACTGACCCTGGAGCTCACTGATTTGGCTAAACTGATTGGCCAGGCAGCCCCAGGGATGCTTCTGTCTCCAGCTCCTTAGGGCCGGGACTACAAGCCTGTGCCACCTCCCCCATGTAAGAAGGGAAGGAGGAAAGAAATTAAGAGAGGCACTGATATTGCTATGGCTGTATGGAGATAGCTGTGCTTATTTATTTAGAGTTAAGACATGGCTATATAACCTAGACCAAGAAATCAAGACCCTCTTGCCTCAGCCTTGCAAATGCAGACGTGACACTACCATACCTAGACATTTTTCCCTTTTAAAATTGCACACTAGAATTAATAATTGGGTAAATAAAAGTTAACATGAGCTGTTGCTCGAATTCTAAAAGGTCTTTTAATAAAAACCTGGAACCAGTTATTAGGTTAATTGCTGAAAGATCAGAGAGAGAAAGGAACCAGCCACTGCCATGTCTTACCTCTTAGACTCCTCAGCCTGAAAAAAGCCTTGAGTTCCTGTCTCCTCACACCTTATATACCTTTTTCCACTCAGCCACCTCTTCCTGTCTCAACCTTCCTAATGCTGGGATTAAAAACGTGTGACTCCCAAGTATTGGGATTAAAAGTGTGTGCCACCACTGCCTGGCTCTGTTTCTCTCCTAGACTGAAACAATCTCATGCAGTCCAAGGTGGCTTTGAACTCACAGACGGATCTCTGCCTCCTGAGTGCTAGGATTAAAGGTGTGTGTTATCAAGTACCGGGATTAAAGGTATGTGTTTCCTCACAATATATCACCGCAATGAGCCATCTGCAAAAGGAAAATTAAGGGTTTGACTAGTGACTGCACTGAGCTTTGTGCACACACTGGCTTAGACACACCAGCTTGTACATTATAACTAGTGCTGAGAGCCACTAGGCTTGGGTCCTAGAACCCTGAGTAAGGATGGTAAGGGAATGAAGAAAGGTCACATACACTGACATGGGTACAATAAAGCTGGGGTCAGGTGGGGATCTGCTACTACCCTACAGAACCTCAGCATGTTTATTATGCACAGCTCAGAGGGGGAGGGCTAGCTAGTCTCATAGAAGGTCTCTGTAGATGAGCAGTTTGGGGCTGTAAACATCAGGAGGAGGAAGCTACTAGTCTTTGCACACACTGGTCACTCATTCCCACTTGGACTCCCAAGGAAAACTTTGCCACCGCTGGTGAGCCTCACTGAGGTAAAGCTTTACCAATCCTGTGGGACTGAGGCATTGGAGATCTCAATATGGCCATGCCTATGTCAACAACACACATTCACTTAGACCTTACTCTGATCCCTACACACAAGCCTCTGTATGGAGGTGCCATCAGCCCATTTTACAGACCCATGAGCCGAGGCTCAGAATTAGCCATGACTAACCTGTCCTTCTGATATCTGCCTCAGAGAGCCCCCTCCCTCGGTGGATATTGCCACAATGGAAACAACCATCAAAGCACCCTGTCTAGAGGGTGGGAGGGAAGGAGAGGCAGGAATCTCTCAGCTCAGGAATCTGAGTTCCCTAAGCTCAGGCTAGAGCTGCTTTCTGTTTTATGTGACTCAAGAATGTGGAGCAGAAAAGAAAAAAGTGTCTCACTCTCACAGGCAGCCAGCTAGTAGGTGACAGGCTATGAACCCAGGGATGTCTTGTGTCAACCCCACATTGCTTCTCTAATGCCAAGAATAAGAGGTCAAGTTGAGGTGGCTTCCAAGTCCTCACCTTCCCTTCCCTGCCTTCATACTCATCTGTCTCCCTGCCATGGAGTGTGCCAAGTCATCACTGCTATCATGGAGCAGCACCTCCACTTTGGGAATGCAATGATCCCGGGTGACCTCTTTAATTCGGTGATCTCTTTAATGCTCACTCTTAGACTTACTGTAGGGGACACAATTTACGGCCACTCACACACACCACCTCTCTATCAACAGAAAAACACTAAGTCTGGGAAGGTGGTTCAGTTAGGCTGTCAGGAAAGTGCTTTCTCCACAAGCATGAGGCTCTGAGCCTAGATCCCCAGGATTCAAACTTAACAAAAAACAAAAAACAAAAAAACCCACGGCCATGGTGGTGGCTCACATCTGTAACCCCCACACTGAGAAGACAGAAGTCTGTCTCTGAGGTGCTCTGGCCAGCTGGCCTCACTGAATCATTGAGCCCTGGGTTCAGTGAGAGACCCTGTCTCAACCAAATAAGACAAAGGACCACTGACATAGCTCACTGGGTGTGCACTTGCCATACAAGCAAAACAACATGAGCCAAAAATCCAGACTCCATGGTGGAAAGAAAGAGCGGATTCCCGGAAGCTGCCCTCTGACTTTTAAACACATGCTGTAGCGTGTACACACCCACATTCATTCACATACACATATGTGAACACATGTATTGAGAGTAAGAAGTAAAATAATAATTGAAAACTGAGGAGAGTGGCTGAGGAAAACACCCACCATCACCTCTGGTGCATACACAGGCACAGGTGCTCCCGCACACATGTATATGCACAGACACACCAACAAGAATGGGGTGATACTGAAGGAGGACCATGAGCCTAGTCTAAACCCCTGCCTTTAGAATACCACTCTAAAATCAATAATTCAGTCACATGACTACAGTCACCTTTTAAGCAAGGATTTGTTTGTTTGTTCGTTTGTTTGTTTTTATGTGTGGGGGTGTTTTACCTGCATGTCTGTGTGCAGGGCCCATGGTGGCCTGAGAAAGGGTCAAGTCCCCTAGAACTAATTTTACAGTCTGGCGTGAACTGTCATATGAATCATGGGAATCGAACCTGGGTCCTCTGGAAGAACAGCCAGTGCCCTTAACTGCTGAGCCATGTCTGCAGCCCCTGCCATCCTTGTTACGACAAGTCTGGTAGTTAATGTCAGTCTCTTAGCGTACCAGGGACTATTCTAATCTAGAATGTGTTAAGTTCTAAAAAAAGGATGGATTACAAGAGAAATTTGCAAGAGCCTCCAGGATACCAAGAAGACAACAGACTCTGCAGTCAGAGACCGGAAGGTCACTTACCTTTCCCCATCTGCAAAATGGGACTCAGAGGAAGAGTCAACCTCACAGAAGCCCTGACATGACGGCATGAGACCACAGTCGAAGTGGCCGACACACTGTGAGAGCAACCCTGCCAGCAGTTCCCTTCCTCAGTAATACGGGACGGTTGAGCACTTCCGACTATTTTTAAAGATCTCCAAGGAAGGAGACCATAGCATCCCTGGGTAGCTGGTGCCTGTGTTTAAGAATCCACTTAGATGATGTGTGAATATAGCACAGAGGCCCACATCCAAGGAGGCTGACAAGGCTGGGAGGCATGCCAAGCAGCCTGCTGGACTGCCACCATCTCGTACCTTCCCCCGCCATATATATATATATATATATATATGCATGCTTAGCCGTCCTTCTCCAGCCAGCCTCCAGTTCCTGGTCTGGAAGCTTTTCAGTCTTCTAACCATTTGAACACCTGTTGAGTGTGACATTCTTCAGGTATTTGCCAAAACCAGACTGGTACCATAACTGCTAAGTTAATTCATTAGTTAGTTCAAGACCTACGTACAAAAGGCTTTCTGCATCGCCAGCGTCCTAGGTACAGGGCATATGACAGCCGCAAAACACATGGATCCCTCTCCTCCCAAAGCTCACACCCTTGCAAGGGAAGGTGGGGACAGAAAATAAATACATACTATGTCAGATGATGAGAAGTGCTATGGAGGAGCTGGAGAGATGGCTCAGTGGTTAGGAACCTATTCTGCTCTGGCAAAGGACGGACTTCAGTTCCAGCACCCACGTCAGACAGCTCACAACCAACTGTAACTCAAACTTCCAAGGCGTCTGACACCTCTGACCTCTGTGGGTACTCTCACTCACGTGCTCGGACCCCAACAGACACACTTATACATCTAGCTTAAAATAAATAAAGTTGTGCGTGCTGTGTTAAGAGTCGAGAGGACTGTTCTACGCAGATGGGGTGACCTCCATGCAGAAGGAACATTCCAGAGACTGGATGAACTGAGCGAACATTTGAGTGTGTTTCACTCCTTTGGAGAACCATAACGAGTTCCAAGAGGGGCCAAGAGCAGGCTAAAGGTGCACTCTGGGCTCAGTTTACCTGGTTTAAAGCCCTGCCTGCCATACTCCAGCTGCCTGACAAGTGCCCAACTTCCCGGGGTCTTGAGCTCTTCCTCGGGAAAATGAAGTCAGGACAGTATTAACCTCATAGTGCTGTGATGGAGACTCTGTGGCATTGCAGTGTTGGGCATCAAAAGAAGGTCCTCCCTGAAGCCAAAGACATTCTAGGAACTATCTGTCTCTCCTACTCCTCCTTGGTGAGGGGGGAACAAAGGGAAAGAGACTCAGGTGTGCAAGCCCTTCCCGAGGCTCTCACGGAGTCTCCATCGATGGGTTTACATGGTCACGTCTTTCAAGAGCGATCAGTTAAACCTACTGTCTTTTCACACATGGCTTCCCTCAGTCATCCACTTTCTCCTGCCAAATGTCACCAGAAGGGACACAGGGCTTTCCTTCACGACTCTGTAATCTTCTTCTTCTTCTTCTTCTTCTTCTTCTTCTTCTTCTTCTTCTTCTTCTTTTGGTTTTTCGAGACAGGGTTTCTCTGTGTAGCTTTTCCCCTTTCTTGGAACTCACTTGGTAGCCCAGGCTGGCCTTGAACTCACAGAGATCTGCCTGCCTCTGCCTCCTGAGTGCTGGGATTAAAGGTGTGCACCACCAACACCTGGCCAAATAAATTTTTTCCCCCAAAGCTGAGGACCGAACCCAGGGCCTTGTGCTTGCTAGGCAAGCACTCTACCCCTGAGCTAAATCCCCAACCCTTTCTGTAATCTTCTTAAAGTATGTTTTCCCAGACTCTACAAACCTCAGGCCTTATAAAACTCAAGAATATTCTCCGCCCTGCCATAAGGCTGCAGCCTACATGGTGCTCATGCCTGGCAGTTTTGTCTGCCTCCAGGTCTGGCAGAGGGTGGGCAAAGGTGGGTGCTCAGGGATTCCATTATGAATGAAGAACAGTGGAGCTCACTAGCCTCAGAGAACAAGAGGCCTTAAAATGCCAAATATCCCTTTCAGATTATTGGAGGACTGTTAGAAAAAAGGAGAAATTTCTGGAATCTACCCTCATTAAGAAAAAGAGGGTAGACTGAGCAGTTGTCAGGAAACCCAGACTCACCCTCCAGGATGCCAGATCACTAGTCATCATCCAAAGATTCTTTTGGTTGTTTGAAGTAAGGTCTCAATAAAGCCCTGGCTGGCAGAGAACTTACTCTGTAGACCATGCTGGCCTTGAACTCAGAGATCTACCTGTCTCTGCCTCCAGAGTGCTAAGATTAAAGTGTATACCACCACACCCATATGAGAATCCAATTGATCCATTGATCTGTGTGTGTATGTTTGAGGGGAATGCACACCTACATGCATGCATGTGTGTCCACCAAAAGTTAACCTTGAGTATTGTTCCTCGGATGTCAGCCACCTCATTTTTTGAGACAGGGTCTCTTCATTGGCCTAGAATCAAACTCAGGTCCTTGTACTCCCATGGTAAGCGCTACAGACTGAGCTGTCTCCCCAGCTCTCCATCCTGGGATCTTGCTGGTAGTCCACTGTTACCCAAAGTGTGGAGAAAGAAGCATGGGGGGTCAAGAGAGCACACTCAGATAGGACTACTCAACTCTAAAGCCTCCTGCTCAGAGATCAGGGTCTTCCTGGGTCAACAGGAAAGCCAGCCTCAGAATCTGGTAATGCTCACATTTAAACTGAAAAGCTCTTGAAACCCACATCCAGTGTGGGAAAGGGTTTCCTCCCTGTGGAAGAGACAAGCAGCTCTTGGCTTCAGGGAAAAGCCTTCTACCCATCTGAAGGCCAGCCTCAGTCTTTCATTTCCCAGTCCTTCGATGTGGCTCCTGACACCTCAGAGGGGAGGGTGATGTCCCCAGCATCCTCCGGTCTCTGGAGGCTGACCCACTTCTTTCTAAGCCTTCTCCAGAAAACCACCGTCTCTTCCCACTTTTCCCCAGCAGAACTCTAGAAGGATTCTCAAGCTCATCAGTCAATTGGCAAGGTCACACCTAGTCACCTCACTTGCAGGCCTGGTTTAGACTCTTCATTCGTGTCATGTGTTCCTTTTTAAAAATTAGTTTTGTTTTTACAAATAGAATCACATGTACTCCAAGCTGGCCTCAAACTTGCTGTGTAGCCATGGATAACTTTGAATTTGTGATCCTCCTGCCTCCATGACCCTAGTGCTAGGATTACAGGCATCACCGACACACTTAGTTTTGTGTGGTGCTAGAGATGGAGGCCAGGGTCTTGTGCATGGTAGGCAAGCACCCCACTAGCTGAGCTGCATCTCCTCAGTGTTTTTCCTAAACAGAAAAATCTGCGTCCATCCCTGAGTTCCAATTTATAGCTGACAGCTCATTGAAGGAACACTTGCTCAAAGAGAACAGACCCTGAACCCCGGGCCCCTCCTGGGGAGTGGTCTCAGACCTTCCTAACCACCCCACCATATGAGTCAGCCCTGGAATCATAGGAAAGCCACTCTGTTTTTCTAAGGGATAATAACTTTGACTGACTTTCAGATCAGTGTCGTGATAGATTGAACTTCCAGCCTCGGGATGTTAGCACACATAGCTCTCTCAAGAGGGACAGGGTCTTGGAATGGGGCTTCCTTCCAGAAATACCCTTTCTCTCTAACTTTCCACAACAGTCTCGACAGCAGAGTATGTTGTGGTGTCTTAATTGAGGCCATTTGTCAAATGCATAATTAAATGTGATTAGAATATGTAGCTTTGTGTGTACTTTTAAAATATCCTTTGTCTGACCATGTGACCTGATTTGGGATTCAGGGGACAGATCCTCTAAGAAGGGAGTACTTTGTCTTCGTGTCTGGCAGCCTTTGCTGACGGATTCAATAAACAGGCTAGCATGGAGGATAGGAAAATATTGTTTGTACTATACAGACGCAAGCATTTTTTTCCCCATCATCATTAGCAATGATAATTGGATTGGGGAGGGGGAGCTTTCCAAATGTCAATTTAATCATGTCTTGCCTTGTGGCCAAGGATTTCCTCTGCTCTTACAACCAAGGACAGAGACTGGCCGTGCTCCCTCAGAGCAAGGCCTAATTCCTGCTCACTTTGCACAAGCTTCCTCTCATGTTCCAACACTGGCCTTCACTTAGCTTCTCAAGTCCAACACTCCCTTCTAGTCTCAAGACCTTTGCACACATCTGTGGTCTACATGCTGGCTAGTTTCAGGTTAATGTGATACAAGCTAGAGTCATTTTGGAAGAAGTAACCTCAATTGAGAAAATGCCCCTACCAGATTGGCCTGTGGGCAAGCCTATGGTGCAGTTTCTTGTTGGATGATTGATGTGGGAGGACCCAGCTCACTGTGGATGGTACCAGCCCTGGGTTGATGGTCCTGGGTGCTATGAGAAGATAGGCTGAGCAAGCCATGGGAAGCAAGCCAGTAAGCAGCACCCCTCCATGGCCTCTGCATCATCAGTTTCTGCCTCTAGGTTCCTGTGCTAATTCGAATGTAATTGGCCCCCATAATCTCATAGGGAGTGGCACTATTAGGAGGTGTGGCTTTGTTAGAATGGGTATGGCCTTGTTGGAGGAAGTGTGTCACTGTAGGGGTGGGCTTTGAGTTTTCCTATGCTCAGGATATTGCCAATGTCTCAATCGAATTCCTGTGGCCTGCATATCAAGATGTAGTCAGCACCATGTCTGCCTACACACTACCATGCTCCCCACCATGTTGATAATGTACTGAACCTCTGAAACTGTAAGTGAGCCACCCCAATTAAATGTTTTACTTTATAAGAGTTGCCATGATAGTGGTCCAGAGGGTACCTGGACCGGTCTACTCTGGTGACTAGCCTAGCAAATAACTTAACTGTCATCATAGAGCCTTTGTCCAGTGACAGATGGAAGCAGATACAGAGATCCCCGGCCAGGCTGAGCTCCCAGAATCCAGTTGAGAGAGAGGAGAGATACTGCTGGCGAAGGTCATCGAGATCATGATGGGAGGATGTGCAGAGATGACCGGCCACACTAGTGAAACCCATGAACGGTGGACTGGTGGCTGTGGAGCCCCCATGGGACTGGACTAGGCCCTCTGGATATGGAAGATGGTTATTGGGCTGGAACTGTTTGGGGGGCACCCAGACAGGGGGATCGGGATCTGTCCCTGGTCTACAGGCAGGCTTCTGGAACCCAGTGCCTGTGGTGTGACACCTTGCATAGCCTTGGTGCAGTGGGAAGGGGCTTGGACCTGCCTAGGCTCAGCTTGCGGGGCTCTGATGACTCCCCATGGAGAACTCGATTTGGGGGATGTGGGGATGCGGGGTAGCTTGGGAGGGAGGGCTGGGGATGGGAGGAGGGGGGTCTGTGGATAGCATGTGGAGTGAGTAGAAAATTTCTTAATAAAGAAAAATGAAAAATTTTAAAAATTTTAAGAAAAAGAGCTGCCGTGAGAATGATACCTCTTCACAGCAACAGAAATCCTAAGACAGTTCCTGTCTTAAGTTTCCCACGTTCCTTGACTTTCCCATGATGATGGACTACAAGCTGTAAGAGGAAATAAACTCCTTCCTCCCCAAACTGCTCTTGACCTTGATACCTGTACCATAGCCATAGACCCCTAACTAGGGCAGTCTGGAACACCTGTCCCTGCCACACTCACACTCTGCCCTTACCAGGTTGAGTCTATTCATTCAGAATCATAAGCACGTGTGCTTGGGGAAGTGGTCCCCACCTTTCCTTCCCTATACATTCTCATGGAATCATGAAAAGTTATCTGTTCATTAATTCATAGATACCGAGTCCCTACTATGTGCAAACAGGATTCCAAAGCCTGGGAACATAAAGATAACAAACTAAGAAAGCCCTGCCCCCAGAGCGCTTCCATTCAAACACAGGAAGAGGCAGTAAACAAAGAAAAACACATGTGCATAGAATGTAGGGCATGGTGGGTGCTGGCAATCAAAGGAGAGTAGGTGGACTGTGCTGAGAAATGACTTCCACAAGTCAGAGACTAGCTCCCTACCTCCTGCCCTGTGCAAAAGTCAACTGAAAGCAGATTAAAGACCTTCGAGTATGACCTGGAACTTCAAGATCTCAGCATAGGAGGGCCAGTGAGATGGCTCAGTGGGTAAAGGCGCTTGCCACAAAACCTGACAACCTGAGTTCAATCCCTAGGCCCTACATGGTAGAAGTAGAGAGCTGACTCTTGAAAGCTGTCCTCTGAGCAACCCCACCACCTTGACACCTGCACACACACACACACACGCACGCACGCACGCACGCACGCGCGCACACACACTATAATAAAGCTTTGTTTAAGATCTAGGCATAGGAGAGGATGTTCCTAATAGGACTCAAATAGCACAGGAAGAATAGCAGGCTTGACAAATGGGATCCCATCGAATCTGAAAGCTTTTCCACAGCGCAGGAGACAAGCAGCAGAGAGAAGAGAGCTTCCATGATCCAGGCCAATTCTCCATCCAATGGGAGTTAATGCCTAGAATACATAAATAACTCAAACAATTAAACACAAGGTTGGCCAGAGAGACACACTTGTAACCCCAGGACTTGGTTAGTTGAAGAAGGAGGATCAGAACTTCAAAGTCACCTCAGCTAAATAGGGAGTTTACATTAGATCTTGCCTCAACCCCACCCCTGAAAAAATTAGATGTCACAAAAACAAAATGAGCCACACATGGCAGCACACACCTTCAATCCCAGCACACGAGAGGCAGAGACAGACGGATCTCTGTGAGTTCAAGGCCAGCCTGGTCTACAGAGCAACCTTCATGCCAGCCGGGAGACACAGAGAGACCCTATCTCAAAACAAACAAAGGTACAAAAGTACAAAATAAAACGAGTAGACACTTCTCAAAGAGTGCATGAAAAAAAAGTCACCATCTTTAATCAGGGAAATGCAAATCAAACTATATTGAGGTGCTGAAGACATAACTTGGTTGGTAAAGTACCTGTCAAGCATGGGAACTTGAGTGTGGATCCTTAGCACCAATATAAGTCCATGCATAGTGGCAGGCATCTGGGTCCCTTGAGCTGGGTGAGGCTGAGACAAATAGATCTCTAGAGTTTACTGGCTAATCAGCCTACTTAACCAATAGGTCCTGGGTTCAGTGAGAGACGCTGTCTCAAAAAAAAAGTTGGAGATGTCTCAGTGGTTAAAAGCACTTGCTGTTAACAAGAACATCGTGGAAGCAGAGCAGGGGTAAACAGAAATGTGAGAAAAATGCTCATGGAGTTGGACTGCCTGGAGGGTGAGGACATCAGCCACCAAGACCAGAAGTCAGGCAAAGGCAGCGTGCACAGGGTATAGAGAATGAGCCAGCTAAATGGAAGCCTGAAGCGACATTAAAAGGTCAATCTGGGACATGACTCTGCGGTTAAAAGCAGCTGCTCCAGGAGTCCAGCGTTCAACTCCCAGCACACTGGGAAGCTATCACTGGAGCAGGGGACCTAACACCCTTTTCTGGCCTCTGAGGGCCCTGCATACACATGTGCAAACATGCATGCAGACACATAAAATAAAAATGTAAAATGTCAGCCGGCCTCTCTGTATGTCGACTAGTTTGTGAGAGGGTGTGTAGATAATTCAGTGTGGGTAGGGAGAAGAAATAGTGTTTTTACAGGGTTTGGTCCCTGGGAAAGAAGAAAGGTGGACACCTGCCTGTCTCACTCCATGCACAACAACTAATTCAGAATTACACCAAGAGCACATACTAAAAAGAAAAAAGAGCATAAGCTGGACTTCATCAAATTTGAAGGTTGTGCGTCTAACACACCAAAAGAGTGACCCAGTGCAGTGGTGCACACTTAGAATCCCAACACTGGCCGGGCAGTGGTGGCGCACACTTTTAATCCCAGCACTCGGAGACAGAGACAGGTGGATCTCTGTGGGTTCAAGGTCAGCCTGGTCTACAGAGTGAGTTCCAGGACAGGCTCCGAAGCTACAGAGAGAAACTCTGTCTCAAAAAGAATCCCAGCACTTGGAAGATACAGGTGGGAAGATTGGCAGTTTGAAAATAAGATTGTGGGCTGGAGAGATGGCTCCGCAGTTAAGAGCAGAGGACCCAGGTTCAATTCCCAGCACCCACATGGCAGCTCACAACTAGCTGTAACTCCAGTTCCAGGGGATCCCAGACATACATGAAAGCAAACACCAATGCACATAAAATAAGTAAATAATTTTTTTTTTTAAAAAAAAGAAAGAAAATAAGATTGTTTACACAGTGGGTTGGTGGCCAGCCTGGGCTATATGAAATACTATCTTGAAAAAAGAAAGGGAAGATGAGCACGCATTTATATAATTATTCATCTGAGAGCAGACAGGCATGCAGAATATGTAAGAAATATAGCTCATCAATAGTAAGACAAGTAACCTGATGTCAAAATGAGACAAGTTGGACTCAGCAAGTGTTCACTGTGCAAGCCTGGAACTCACGTCCTTAGCGAATGTGCGGCCTGTATCTCTAATCCCTGAACTCTTGTAGGGCAAGGGGAGACCGAGAAGGAGAACTGGCCAGAAGCTCACAGGCCACCAAGCTTGGAGTACATAGCACAGAAACAGAGAGACCCAGCTTCAGAATCAGGACAGAAAGGTGAGAACCAACTCCCAGACACTGTTTTCTGACCTCCGCATGTGTGCCATGGCACATGTACACGCAAGTAAATAAATAAATTGTAAAATATATAAGAAATAAAATGGGCCAAGTGTAGCTGGGTTGGTATACACTTGTATTTCTTTGTTTGATTGGTTAGGTTTTATTTTTTGTTTGTTTTTCTTTTTCTTTCTTTTTTTCTTTTTTTGAGACAGAGTTTCTCTGTGTAGCCCTGGCCGTCCTGGAACTCACTCTGTAGAGCAAGCTGACCTTGAACTCAGAGAGATCTGCTTGCCTCTGCCTCCCGAGTGCTGGGAGTAAAAGCATGTGGTAGTACTGCCCAGCTGGTACACACGTCATCCTAGCACTCTGGAGGCAGAGACAAGAGGATTGTGAACTGGAAGCCAGCCTGAGTTACAGAACAAGTTCAAAGCTAGTCTGGGATGCATAGTGAAACCCTGTCTATAAATGGATAAGTAAATAATTAAATAAAGCAAAGGGTTTAAACAGATATTTCCCCCAAAGATGTATTGATGATCAAGGAGAACATGAGAAGATGCCTGGGGGGTGGGGAATGTCTGATGTCAATAGTCATTAGGGAACTGTAAACGAAAACCATTTAACACCAAAGTGGCTGTAATTAAAAAAAAAAAAAGGCAGACATTAACAAGTGTCAGAGAGGATATGGAGAAACTAGAACCTTCTTGCATCATGAGTAGGAACATAAGCGATGTAGTTGCTTTGGAAAACAGTCTCTCAAAAAGCTAAGCATGGAGTTATCATGTCACCTCACAAGTCACTCCTAAACACAGACCCAAGAGAGCTGAAAACATAGATCCATGCCAGGCATGGTAGCACACAGCTGGAATCCCAGCATTTAGGAGACTGAGGCAGCCAGAAGCGCCCTGGGAGTTCTAGGACAGGCTGGGCTTTGTAGCAAAACCTTGTTTCCAAAAAGGAGGAGAGAGACAGAGGAGGAGAGGAGGGAGGGAGATGGAGGAGGAGAGGGGGGAGGGAGATGGAGGAGGAGAGGGGGGAGGGAGATGGAGGAGGAGAGGGGGGAGGAGGTGGTAGCTATTGCGATGCAAAACTGGTGACCTGAGTTTAACCCTAGAACCCACATAAAAGAAGGAGAGAACCAACTCCATAAAAGTTGTCCTCTGACCCCCACATGCATGCTGGGCCATGTATGTCCAGGCACACAATTAAAAAGAAGAAGAAAACACATGCCCATACAAAAATGTACACGTAGATATTGATAGCCGTGTCAATTATGATAGCCAAATCGTGTAGACCACTGTTCATCAAGTGAATAAATAAGGTGTGGTACATCCATTCACCAGAATGCTTGTTACTCAGCAATAAGAAAGAACTGGTCCATGCCATCTCATGAATGAATGAACCTGGAAAGCATTCTGCTACACAAAAGAAGCCAGACAAAGGACCACATATCCCTTGATCTTTCAAAATGTCCAGAATAGGGAAATGCATCACAGACTAGAACACCGGCAGTTGGCAAGGCTGTGGACAGAGAGGAATGGGGAGTGAGTGCCAACAGCAAGTACAACTTTGGGAAGATAGTAGACTCTGCTGAGTTGTACATATGAAAGGGCGGATTTATTTTATTTTTTTATTTTTTTGGTTTTGCAAGACAGGGTTTCTCTGTAGCTTTGGAGCCTGTCCTGGACTAGCTCTGTAGACCAGGCTGGCCTCGAACTCACAGATATCCACCTGCCTCTGCCTCCCGAGTGCTGGGATTACAGGCGTGCGCCGCCACCGCCTGGCCAGATTTTTTTTTTTTTTTTTTTTTTTTTAATGTGCATTGGTGTTCTGCCTGCATGTATGTCTGTGTGGATATCAGATCCCCTGGAGCTGGAGTTACGGACAGTTGTGAGCTGTCATGTTTGGGTGCTGGGAATTAAGCCGGGGGTCTTCTTGAAGAGCAGCCAGTGCTCTTAACAGCTGCGCCATTTCTCCAGCCCTTAAGGGTGGATCTTAGGGTATGTGAATTATATCTCAATCTGTGATGGTGGTGGGGGTGGGTAGTATAGGATTGTGGTGGTGGTGGTGGTGTGTGTGTGTGTGTGTGTGTGTGTGTGTGTGTGTGTGTGTGGTGTATATGGGCTGAAATGGGGGAGTTGGAGTGTGTGGGTGTGGTGATGGGTGTGGGTGTAGTGTATATGTATAAGTATACAAGAGTGTGCATATGTGCGAGTATGCAAGTGTGCAAGCCAGTGCTCATGTGTGCAGAGGCCAAGGCAGGAGTCAGGTGCCTCTCTTCAGTCTTGCCTGGAAACATGACAGCTCACTGAACCAGGAGCCCACCATTTCAGCCAGGCTGGAGCTCAGTGAGCCCTTCAGACCCACTTCTCTCTGGTCCCTTAACTGGAGTTACAAGTGCATGCAGCCACGTCAAGCTTTCTATCACGTGGGTGCTGTGGATTTGAACTCAGGTCCTCAACTGCTCTTACCCACTGAGCCACCTCCCCAGCCTCCTACATCTCAAATTTTGAAAAGTCATTGGGGGTCACTGTGAGATGCTGAGGGGGTGAATTAAATCCTGAAGACAAGCGGAGTTTCTTAGCAATCACATGCTGAAATGGACACACAGATGCCTGGAGTGCCATCACACAGAGGTTGTCACTTAGGTTCTTGTTTGTGTCGTCTGTGCTCAGACTATCTTATTTACAATCTGGTATATGGCTGGGGTTTTTTCCTCTCTTTTACCACAAACTTATTCTGAACATCATTTAAAAATAACTTTCTCATCTAATTATAGTAGTGATTTATTGTAGAAAATTTGGAAAATATAGGAAATTACGAAGAAAGAAGAAAATTAAAATCATCCATAATCCCAGTGGCTGGAAGTAACCACTGTGAGCATCTTACCACCGTTGACTTCCCTCCTGTGAGCGAGCACCCTTTTTAGTAGCTGCACAATAGGCACACAGCATCAAATTACCTCTGTTGTAATGTAGTTAGGTGATTTCTAATTTTTTCTTATGTAAATAATGATGTAATAAATAAGCTTTTATAAAAGCATGAAGCATTTTCATAGATGGGTTCTTTCCTTAGCGTCTCAGAAATGAAACTATTGGGTCAAAGACTGAACATATTGAGGTTCTTAGTATGCATTCCCAAATTGTATTCTGAAGCGTTGGACAGGTCGGACTTCTGATGGTGAGTAGTATCCACCCAGCAGCAGCCTCACCAGCACTGAGAAGTACACTTTTTAAACTCCTGGTTATTTTTATTTCGTGTTTATTTTTGTTTGGATTTTGGGGACAAGGTCCCATTATGCAGCTAAGGAGAGACTACCACTTACAGCAATGCTCCTGCCTCAGTCTCCTGAGTGCTGGGATTACTCAAGTATGGCCATGAAATCCATGGCCTGGTTTTTATCTTCACTCTAACAAACGTTTCGTAAGCAAGGGAGGGAGAGACTGAGTTTCACAGGGGAGAGGCTGAAGGTGATGATGTGTTTGTAAAAGAGAGGCCAGCACAAACACTGAAATTAAACAGACACTGTGTATATGAGTGTGTGTGTATGTGTGAGTGTGTGTGTGTGTAAGTGTGTGTGAGAGTGTGTATGTGTGAGTATGTGTGTGAGTGTATATTTGTGTATGAGTATGTATGTGTGAGTGTGTATGTGTGTGTGTATGTATGAGTGTAAGTGTGTGAGTATGTGAGTGGGCATGTGTGTGTGGGCATGTGTAAGTGTGTGTGTGTGTGTGTGTGTGTGTGTGTGTGTGTGTGTGTGTGTGTGTGTGGTTTTTTTTAAGGCAGGTCTCTCTACACAGCTCTGGTTGTCCTGGAACTCACAGAAATCCACCTGCCTCTGCCTCCTCAGGGCTGGGTTTGAACGTGAGCACCACCAGGCCTAGCTCAGACATTTCTAAGGAAAACTGGAGTTTTGACTGAAGCAACCAGGGGAGGGATGAAGAGGAAGTGCCACGGTTGCCTCCAAAGGCATTCAGGACACAGGTTAGAGCACACTTAGAGGAAGCAAGTGCCCTGTTTGCAACCCGTCACTTCAGGTGCCTCGGAAAGTCTAGGAGGAGACTGAGCTTGCATCTCAGAATGAAGCATGGAAGAGAACAGGATGCTGGGGGTAGAAGCCGGGGATGGTCATGAGTGAGACCCCTGGGGATTTGGAAAAGACTCTGAAAGAGACTTGTACACGTCCTCACAGCAGAAGGAAGAGTGTGGAGAGCTGCTTTACAAGCAGCCAGGAACCAACAGATACTAATGTCCAAGCCAAGGGAGACGCTGGAGAAATGGGAATGCGGGGCTAGAGAGATGGCTGAGCAGTTGCTCTTGCAGAGGACCCAGGTTCAATGCCAGCACACACATAGCGGCTCCCAACCATCCATAACTCCTGTTCCAGGGGTTCCCATGCCTGAAGGGCTCTCTGACAGGCGGGAGCATGGCAAAAAGGCACAAACAGGTTTTGCCCTTTACCCTTCCCTCTCTCTTGCTAAACCTGTAGATTATATCCCTAAAGCTGACCCCAAGGCCATTCCCTTATTTGGCCACCAGACTCATTCCTGAGACAAAACACCAAGGTCCAACGACCAGAATTCATTATTTGGCTACACTGGCTAACCTGTCCACTAGGAACTTATCAACGCACCCTAGCCCAGACTTTGCCCTTTTCTCCTTAAAATCCACTTCTGCCACTTGCTGTCTGCCTTTGTCCAGTCCCCCCTTTATCCCTCGAGGGTAATAAATCTCCATGCGGAGGATTCAGTGTCCGAGTGTGTTCTCAGCTGACTCTGAGGGGCCCCAAATGCCTTCTTCTGACCTCTAAGAATACCAGGCATGCACACCGTGCACAGATATACATGAAATGAAATAAATAAATGTAAAAAAGGATTTAAGGGAAAATAGAAAGAAAAAAATGGGATGTGAGCAAAGTCCAAGGCTTCCAGCAGTCAAGGATAGAAGGCCAGATAGAGCAGGACCTCAGGGAGGACCGTGGGGCAGAAATCCCAGACCACAGCTGGGAAGGAAGCTAAGTTGCGGGTGTGAGGAAAGAGAACTCCATCTTGACTGCAGGGCACTCCTACAGTTTGGACTTTCATCATGGCAAGAGCTGGGCTAAATTCCGTTCCCTGCTTACCTGAGCCCACCCCGGTGCAGAAGCAAAAGCTGAAGAATGGGCTGGGGGCCTACCCTGGGACAGGAGCCGTGGACTCGGGAGGCCTTTAAACCCACTAGAGCTTAGGTGTGAGACCGCACCGGGTGTCACGGAGCTGCGTGAGTGACAAGCAGAAAAGAATGCTCAAGTAGTGGCTTGTTTGGGTTGTCTTTCATGAAAGACATTCAATGTACGCAGTTTAAAAGACTCTGTTGTAGGGCTGCTGAGAGGGAGGACCAGTAAAAGCACTTGCTGTGCAAGCCTGCCGACCTGAGTTCAATTCCCGAGTCCACACAAAGGTGGCTGAAGAAAATCGACTCCACAAGATGTCCTCTGACCTCCACATGCATGCTGCGGCATTCAGACACACACACACAGACAGACAGACAGACACACAGACAGACAGACAGACAGACACACAGACACACACACACACACTCACACACACACTCACACTCGCCATTCTTAAAAATCTTTTATTGACTGTCTTGTTTTTGTTGGGTCTGTGTATGTGACATAACAGTAGGTATGAGTTGAGGGTCTTCCCACCCCGAAGTTTCTTGCTGTATCTTCATATGATGAGTAAACAGCTGCTAAGGCTATTGGCCCACAGAGTTAGTTTAGGAATGTCCCTGATTCATGAACTGCAAAGGAATGAACGGCCTAGACATTTTCTAGAGCTTCTATGTGTTATTCTTCTGTCATTGTGACCAAATTACCTGGAATAGTCAGGTTTGGGGAAGAAGGATTGAGTCTGGCTCTCAGATTCGCCTGCGGCAGCCCATGGTCACATGAGCCCGTGTGCTTGTGTACGAGGTGGTGACTTAGTGCTATTCACTTCATGATCACCCAGCCAACCAGGAAGCAGAGAGAGGACCAAGAAGGAGCCAGGGGTGAGGTTCCCACAAAGAACCTGCTCCCAGTGACCTGCTTCCTCCAGGGTAGGCCTCCCTTCCTAAAGTTCCTTCAGCCTCCCAAAATAGCCACAGAAGCCCATGGGACACATACCATGCAGTCCCCTCCTCCAAAACCAGACTCCAGTCCTCTGAAGATCATCCTCAGAAGTCCCATCCGTGCTGGTGAAAGGGACACCAGGGACCCCTCCCCCACCAGAACACAAGCCTTGAGTTTGGGCCTTTGCCACATGCCCTAGAGTCGCCGCATCCCCATCCCCCCCCTCACTCCATCTGCTCTGTCCATCTGGCCACTTGGAGCCCAGCAATAGACCAATTCAGCATTTCCCCAGCTCCATGCCAGGCTCCTGCACACAGTAGGTACTCAGGAAATAGCTGTTGAATAACTGAATGAGTCCGGCTTTAACGGTGAAGAAACTGACTCACATCCCTCCTCAACCCTCAAGAACAGGATGGTATTTGTGATGTCTAACGTTAGCCCTGGTGGGTGGGTGTCTGGAGACTTGAAGATGTGTTATTTTCAGTAGCCAGGCATGGGAATATACAGCTGTACACCTGTGCGCCTCACGCTTGTGGGGAGGGGGCTTGGGGGTGGGTCAGGAGTTTAAGGTCACCCTCAGCTACATAGTGAGTTTGATTGATCTCAAACAAATGATTGGTTGGGCTGCAGTGATGGCTCCCTTGGTAAAGTGGATAAGGGCCTAAATTCAATCCCCTAGAACCCATGTTTTTTTTTTTTATAAAAAAAAAAAAAAAAAAAAAGCCAGGTGTGGAGGCACAGCTGTAATCCTACACTGCAGAGGAAGAAACTTGCTGGCCAGTCACACCAGCCTGCTTGGTGAGCTTAAAGTCGATGAGAGGGCTTATGAAAGAAAGAAAGAAAGAAAGAAAGAAAGAAAGAAAGAAAGGAAGGAAAGGAAGGAAGGAAGGAAGGAAGGAAGGAAGGAAGGAAGGAAGGAAGGAAGGGAGAGAGAGAGAAAGAAAGGAAGGAAGGAAGGAAGGAAGGAAGGAAGGAAGGAAGGAGGAGGGGGAGGGAGGGAGGGAGGGAGGGAGGGAGGGAAGAAGGAAGGAAGGAAGGAAGGAAGGAAGGAAGAGAGAGAGAGAAAGAAAGGAAGGAAGGAAGGAAAGGGGGAGGGAGGGAGGGAGGGAGGGAGGAAGAAAGGAAGGAAGGAAGGAAGGAAGGAAGGAAGGAAGGAAGGAAGGAAGGTGGACAGAGAACCTGAAAACAACAGGAAAGGCTTTTGCCTGGGCTTCATAAGTATGCCCACACATGTGCCTGTGCCTGCGCATGGGCACACACAGGCATACACGCATGAATGCACACGCACATGCACATACACATACACAAAGATAAACTTTAAAAAATAATAACAAAGCTTTCTGACATGAAAAACGTTTAAATGAGACTCAAAACTATGTCCTTTAACTCCAGTTCGTTGCCCACCACCCCTGAAGGCATACATCATCATCCAAGCTAGGACCCCAGACCAGGACAGCCTTCCCAGCCTGACCAGACTTGGGGAGCAGTGGCCTCCCCAGCAGTGATTCTGTTCTGGTCGCCATCGGCAGGCCTCAGGAACTGAGAATGCCTGTCTTCACATCAGAGATTCCCAACTTCATTTTGATGGCTCTTGGAGTGATAATTGCAGAGTATCCTGTAATCCTAGCACTTGGGAGCTCTAAGGACATTCAAGATCAGCCTCTACTGCTTAGTGAATTCCAGGCCAGCCTGGGCTACATGGGGACCTTTCAAAAAACAAACAAACAAAAAAAGTCAAAAGCACTGAAAAACAATTTATTTTACTTTCTCTTGGTCTCAGAGTGACCAATTCACGCTATTGGACATATTTTCTGGTGTTTACCTTCCTATGTCTAAAGACAGGCTTGGACCCTGTCTGCTCTTGTGAGGTACCAACGATGAGTAACTTTCTCCTCTACTCAGTAAGATTATGGCTCTTGCATAAATTAACAGCTAATGTTTTCCACAGTGGCACTCTCCATCCTTGCTCCGACCCTCCAACCCAGGGCCTGATGCATCATGCATGCTAGGCAAGAACTCCACCACTGAGCTACAACTCCAGCCTTGAACACTTTTTTGTTGTAACTAAAGTTAACGTGAGCTGTGTTGTTGGGTTTTTTTTTCCCTTTGTAAGTTTGCAGCACATATGTCTGTGATTTTGTACACCTGTGGCTGCTGGTACACACAGAGGCCAGAAGAGAACATCAGACCCCTGGCGCTGGAGTTACAGGTAGTTATGAGTCACCTGATGGGGGTGCTGGGCACCGAACTCCAGTCCTCTGCAAAAGCTGTCCTCTTAACTGCCGAGCCAGCTTCCCAGTACCCTGGGCTGTTGGTAGTTATGGTGGTTTGGTTTTGTTGTGGATTTTTTGCTTTATGTTCTGAATGTCAGATAGTAGTCTTAGACTTTGCAACAGCCTCAGTGTTTCCACCCGCCAAGGAATCTGGTCATTCACCCAGCCCACTTTTTCTCAGAGCCCTGCCATCTCCCTCTGTCCACTGCAGTCTGGGCTGACTCCTTCGCTTTCCCACATCCTGAGACTTTCTTTTGCTATTTGCCTGGTTTGGGGTCCCCTGTCACCCTCTTTCTTGATTTATTCCAAGAGAGGAGACAGCAAGTCTTTGAGCAATTGCATGTCTAAAATTCCCTCCATTTCCTTGGGGTACTTCACTGATAACTGAGCAGAGAACAGAACGGCAGTTCAGGAGGTGGGGGTGGTTCAAGGTCAGCCTTTGCCAGTTAGTGGGCTCCAGCCTTCTTCCTGGGGTTCTGGGGCCTCACACTGCTTTCTGAGATGCTCTTATAGAGCAGTCTGAGGCCATTCTGATGGCTGATCCTTTAGGGAAAAATTCACTCTTTTATTTCTGGGGAAGCTTTTAGGCTCCTTGTCCTTGAGTCCTGAAACGTCACAATGGCCTTGGTGAAGTCTCTTCTCCTTCATTGTGCTTGAGACTCAAAGGACTCTTCAGTTCTGGGGAAAGTTTCTGTATTACTTATTTCAATTTATTCTCAACTCTTTGCTTCTGTTCTCCCCTGCTGAAATAAGATAGAGTAATAAGAGATACTGTTTTAGAATGAGTGTCCAGGAGTCTTTCTGATGAAGTAACAGCTGAGCAGAAAGGTGTATGCGTGTGTGTATGTGTGTGTGTGTGTGTGTGTGTGTGTGTGTGTGAGAGTGTGTGAGAGAGAGAGAGAGAGAGAGAGAGAGAGAGAGAGAGAGATCTTGCCTCTGAGAAAAATTATTATTTTTCTTCTGTTCCTTGAATGGTGTCTTTCTTTTTTGTCCACTTTTATTTTAGATAGATTCTTGTCTCATGTATTCCAGGCTTGCCTCAAACTCAAACTCAATATGTGGCCAAGGATGACCTTAAAGGTCTGATCCCCCTGCCTCCACCTCTCTAGCTTGGGGGCATATACCTGGTGCTGGACATCCAACTTAGAGCTTTAGACATGCTAGACAGGCTCGCTACCCACTGGGCTGCATCCCAGCCCTCTCGTCCGTTGTTTTTTGTCTCTTTCTCAACACAGAGCTTTCTTCACATGGCTGGTGAGTCCTGGCTGAGTTGTCTAGGAGAGGGTGATCCTGAAAGCTGGTGGGACGTTCTTGCGGCTGGGTGAAGTGGTGACCTCTCTCTGCTCAGAGGTGACACTATTGGAAGACATGTTGGCTTTTTCACTGAAGAACGCCATCCTCAGGGGTTGCTGGGTATTGCCTCATGGGAGCTTCTAGTCTTCTGCCAGGGAGCAGAGGGGAGTCTGGTGGGAGGAGAACAACACCATTCATTCATTCATTCATTCATTCATTCATTCATTCAGACTTGGCTCCATTGCCCTCACTTGGCTGTCAGTGATTCCCTGAAGTTCTCAGGCCCTTCTAGGATCTAGTTAAGGCAAACTTGTTGCATTCTAGTGTGCAGATCTCATTTGGCCTAGGTTGAGTGCAGTGGGCAGGACAACTCAGGTGGTAAAGGTCTTTCCTACCAAGCAGACAACCTAAGTTGGATCTCCTGAACCCAGATGGTGGGAAGGGGACTAACACAGACAAGTCATTCTCTGACCTCCCCAGCCCAGTGTGCCAGAAGCCCACGTTATAGACGAGGCAAGAAATCATCAAGAGAGGTTAAGTAAATTTTCAAGAAACCCAGAAATACCCCCTACACACACACACACACACACACACACACACACACACACACACACACACACAAATGTAATATGTTTTAAAAGCTTTTTTTTTTTTCTTTTTTTAGTTTCTTGCCCAAAGCAGTAGAGCTTGAGCCCCTCTGCCTTCCACTTGCAAAGCTGTGCCCTCCTGGAGTTTGCTGTCCTTCCTAGAAAAGACCTGAGGCAGAGCAGGAATTCCCTCGTGGGCTTCTCAGACAAATGCTTCTCTGCCCTCTGGGGCAGTCTGACCCCGCTGGTCCTTTCTGGAGAGGAACAACAATGAACTGGCCCTGGTTTCTCATCAAGACCTGCAGTGTTCATAGCAAACTAGACAGAGACCATTCTCCTAAGACAGAGTCAAAACAGCAAATCCACCTTCACATAAACCTTAAGCAGATTACCAATTAACACCCAAATGTATTTAAGCAGAAATAAGTTTAATTGTCTAATTAATTTTTCACCAATTAAGTCCATTTTTTTTCCTGTTACATTTTTACATTGCTCTGGCAGTGAAAGTAATTGGATCCCTTTATAACCATTTTCTACTTCCTGGTTTCCTAAGTAGTTCAAAGCCTCTGTCTATAGGAGACATAAATCGCCCCAAACTGGCCACATTGCAACTTACCAAGCTCATAAAGTGATCCTATTTGGAGGGTGAGGAAGTGAGGAGAGACAAGATGCAAAGATATGGATGATCCAGAAGAAAAGGCACCCATGGGGAAACCCTAAATGGCCCCCAAGGAGCCTTAGGAGGTCCCCTCTCACTGGATCTAGTGACTGTCTTCAAAGAAGAATACAGAAAACTGATGGAATGTTGCTTGTAAGCATAGATGGTACCAAGACTGCATTTTTATTTAGTTTTATTTTATTTTTGTTGTTGTTTTTCCAGACAGGGTTTCTCTGTATAGCCCTGGCTGTCCTAGAACTCATTGTGTAGACCAGGATGACCTCGAACTCACAGAGGTCCACCTGTCTCTGCTTCCCAAGTGCTGGGATTGACGGTGTGTGCCACCACCCGACCAGCACATTATTATTTTTCCTGAGACAGGGTTTCTCTGTGTAGATTTGCGCCTTTCCTGGAACTCACTCTGTAGCCCAGGCTGGCCTCGAACTCACAGAGATTGGCCTGCCTCTGCCTCCTGAGTGCTGGGATTAAAGGCGTGCACCACCACCGCCCGGCAGCACATTTTTTAGTATTCTTTCTCCTCTTACTCACCATCTCAAACTCTCTTCCTTCCACCCCCATCATGTCAAATGTGTGTGTGGGAGGGTGGCATTAGTGCGGAGGTCAGAGGTCAACCTAAGATGTGGCTCTTCCCTCAGACATTACACACCTTGTTTTTTAAGGCAGGGTCTCTTGCTGGTACTGGTGCTCACTAATTAGGCTGGCTGGCTGGTGAGCCCTGTGGATCTACCCATCTCGGCCACTGTTGGGATTATAGCCACCAGCTCACAGAGATCTGTTTGTCTCTGCCTCCCGAATGTGCCACCCCACCTGGCTCATACCCAGCTTTTTTTTTTTTTTTTTTTTCTTTTAATGTGGATTCTGGGATCAAGCCCCAGACCCTCATCTTACACAGCAAGTATTTTTCCTACCCCCAGTTTCTAAGTTTTTTGCACATTTTCTGAATCCCTTAACTTTTTTTTAACGACAGGGTTCCTCTGTGTAGCTGCTGGCTCTCCTGGAACTCACTCTATAGACCAGGCTGGCCTTGAACTCACAGAGATCTGCCTCTGCCCCCCAAGTGCTGGGATTAAAGGCGTGCACCACCTTGAACAGCTCTTAACCTCTTTTGATTATTCGTTTCTTGCTCTATGGGCATTCTGAGCACAGATGCCTAGCAGGGTTGCTCTGGGATTCAAGGAGGAGGGAACTGCCTTTAAAAGGTCCCAAGACCTTGTGTCTACATCACTTCTCTCCTATCATATCTCAAA
The DNA here is from genome assembly GCF_903995425.1 of Onychomys torridus. Classification (NCBI taxonomy): domain Eukaryota; kingdom Metazoa; phylum Chordata; class Mammalia; order Rodentia; family Cricetidae; genus Onychomys; species Onychomys torridus. Next base: position 67,768,661 of record NC_050446.1, read on the forward strand.
TAAAAGAATGAATTCCCATGAACTGATCCTGCACACTGAGACACCGTGCCAGTATTATTAAAGCCAACTTATTTTATGATTTATTAGAACATTGTTTAACTCAACATCAATCTTGGATCAACCTTAAATAAACCATATGTCCTTAAGAACTCATGGGTTTTAATTAGTTTCTTAATTAGCATGTGAGAAGTTTGCAAGCCTGTTCGCTTTGCCATCCAAATCTGAAGAACAAGTAAGAGCTGTGTGACTCTCACACGGGGAGCTGGGGATGAGCCCACAGGCCGCTGAGGTAATGACTCACAGACAACTGTGTATTAGTGGCACCCCCTCCACCCGCTCCACTAGCCTGATCCCCCTGAATCTTCCCTTTCTAACCTTTCGTCACCACATTCTCTAACCAAGACCTTCCATTCTCAGTCAGTAGTAACCTTTCTGCCCTCCCATCTCCTGCCAAGTTAGGCTAAGGGCATCCTTCAAATTCACTCATTAATCCAGTATCCAACGACAGTGCCTCTAGAAGCTAGCTTTGTGCAGAGACGTCAGGGTTAATCAAATCCATAGGCCTTGAACAGACTGCTTCTTCCTTCAGCCTCAAAAAATTCAGCAGAGCCGGATGAATTGTGAGAAGTGGGCGACCTTTGTCTAAACCTCAATTTCTTTTCTCCAAATACTGTGTGATCTTGGAGAAGTCAGTTCACCTCTCTGTGCTTCCCTTTTCTCACCTGAAGAAGCAGGTGAGTCCCTACCTTGTAGAGATTATGACAGTTAAGGTTTTTAAAAGATTTATTTACTTACGTGTATGGCAGTCTTGTCTATATGTATGACTGCACACCAGAAGAGGGCATCTGATCCCATTACAGGTGGTCTTGAGTCACCATGTGGGTGCTGGGAATTGAACTCAGGACCCCTGGAAGTGCAGCCAGTGCTTTTAACTGCTGAGCTACCTCTTCAGCCTCAGTTAAGATGGTTTTAAATGCTTACTTAGAACTGCATCTGATGACCAAAATTTCAGTTGCTCTTATACGCAGTCTGTAATATACTACTGCCTCTAACACCCATCTTCCCCTGGCCTTTCCAACCTGTGCAGCCAGTGATGGCTAAGAAAGGTAGACCAACACAAACTCCTAAAATATTAGGAGGTTGTTGTGCTTTTTTAAAAAAAATAACTCAGCCATTCAGTTCTCGATCATGAACTTTGTGGTTGACAATGCTATGTCACAATGTGAAAAGGCTGGATATGCCTGCAAGCTGAGGTCTTGCTAGCCTCTCAGGAGCTCCTTGCTTTCCTAAGGAACCATTAGAAAGTATCATTCCCTTGATAAATGCTACTGGTCTATGCTCTGCATGACCCATCCATCTCCCCATTTCCCCATCTCCCTACATCCCCATCATCTCCTCATATTTCCATCTCTGGACCATTCTTTGGCTATCCACTCAGCCCTTATGTCCATCATGCTCCTGATTTCCTGAATGTCTTACCATCCCCCAAACATGCTGCTCTGAGCCTAACCCCTTGGCTTTAAACGATGTCCAGTGGAGGAGGCCAGGCTGATTTAACAGATCTTGGACAGAGTCCAAGATGGTGGCAAGCTGTGAGCTCTTTCAAGCTGTGAGAAATGGCTATTGAAATAAACAAAACAGTGCTGGAGTTGACCTTGACCCATTGGCTGTGGTAGCCCTGGAGTACCATAGCTGGTCATCACATGGTTATTATCAAGAAAGTTCTGAGAACCGAAACAATGGATCAGTGGTTAGAGCACTGGCGGCTCTTCCAGAGCATCTGGGTTCAACTCCCAGCACCCACGTGGAGGCTAACAAGCATCTGTAACTGGAGTTACAGGGACTCTGATGCATGTAGGCACGCTGAAATTGACCTGTCCGCACAGACATCCTTAGTAGACCCAACAGCCTTTCTGCTGTATCCAATTACAACACAAAACCTTAGCCTGGTGTGGTGGCACACACCTTTAATCTCAGCACTTGGGAGACAGAGGCAGGCAGAGCTCTGAGTTCAAGGCTAGCCTGATCTAGAGTGAGTTCCAGGACAACCAAGACTACACAGAAAAACCCTGTCTCAAAAAAACCCAAAAGTGGGGTTGGGGATTTAGTTCAGTGGTAGAGCACTTGCCTGGCAAGCGCAAGGCCCCGGGTTCAATCCTCAGCTCCAAAAAAAAGAAAGGGAAAAAGGGGGGGGGGGGGGGAGAAAGAAAGAAATATCTGGAAACAACATACATGTCTAATATCAGGCATTAAGTAGATGATGGCTTATCCTCAAAGCCTAGCAGTGTGCTGCCATTAATTAATAAATCATCTCCTAGAAGTTCGCTGTTGACACTTTCTAGCGTTCTCAATATAGACCGGGAGGGAAAAAGCAGGTTTCAAAACAGTACTATGCACAGAATGATCCTGTTTTGTGATAAAAATATAAATGTTTATGTATGCAGAGAAAGATCTGGAAGGACCCAGTGCCTGTTTCTGGGTGGGTGGAATTTGCATGTTTCTTTTCGTTCCTTGTACTTTATATGTATTTTGTGATTTTTCTATAATGAGTATAAATTACTTTTGTAGTAAGGGGAAAAAAATGTAACTACCAAAAATTGTTTTTCTGATTGTAATGCATTTTTGTTGTAGAAAATTCACAAAGCCTCAAAAGTATAAAAAAAAAAAAAAATAAGGTAATTATGCATTTTGTTCTACCTAGAGAGTCTACTAACATTTTAGTAAATTCTTTCTAGTGTCTTTTCTAATGCACGCATGAATTTTTAAACTACTGGAGATCAAATTGAACTATAGTTTAATATTTTGCAGTTTTTTATTACATTGTGAATATTTTCCAAAGTTATTTCAAATTCCAAATATTGCATATCTCGTGATGGGCTAGAAAATCGGCTGTCACAAGGCAGAAAAACAATGGAAGTATTAAAAAGTCAACGGCTTCCAACCACAACACACACTGTTGAAAGACTGCCCTACAGAGGTCTCTGTCACATGAAACAGTTTAAAATATTCCAAAGTAACAATTTTAACTACGAATTTGAAAAGCCTTTTTCTAACTTTGCTATTGTATTTGACTAAACACACTCATTTAGTTCACAACTGACAAATAATTCTCTTCACTTACAATTGGAGATACATTCCTCAGGAATTATTGTGCACATCTGGGACTTTTGAGAACTGAGAAGAGTCCAATGTACGGTTGTTTACAGATCTAGAGAAAACTCGGCGTGGTAGTGCACACCTTTAATCCCAGCACTCAGGAGACAGAGGCAGGAGGATCTCTGTGAGTTCAAGGCCAGCCTGAACTACATAGTGAGACCCTGTTCAAAACAAATAAACAGTGTTATAATATTAAGGGCACATGTCTGAAATTCCAGAACTCCAAAGGAAGAAAGGGGGGCAGGAGGGTTGCCATATGTTCAAGGCTAGCATGGGCCTCAGGTTTCAAAACTAACCAAACAGGAAGTGGAACAACTAATAAAGTTAACACAATGTCATGTTTTGTAAACTTCTTTTTGATTTCTTCTTCTCTCATGTGTTACATCCAGACCACAGTTTCCCTCCCTCTCTCCCTCCTCTCCTCCTCCTCCCCCCAACACCCCCACCATCCACTCCTCCTTTCCCATCAGAAAAGGGCAGGCTCCCCCAGGGATATCAACCAAACATGGCATATCAAGTTGCAATAAGACTTTCAACCAGACATTTCTAGATTTAAATATTTTCTTTTTACGTTTTAGAATCGATAACTTTTCCAGTCCTCACTGCAAAAGCACAAAGACACAGGCTCTGCATTTTCCCAGTTTCCTCCAGGAGGGAAGTGTCCTTCTTCAGGCCTTTGGCAAGGTTGACAGAAAATGCCAGAAACTTCCAGAGAAGAGAGAAGCCAATGTATTCAGTACAGTGGGCTTCTCTGAGCCAAGATCAAAACAGAATGTACAACAAGCAGAACGGGAGATTCCTTACCTGGAAAGTTCTTAAGAAGAAGCTGAGGAGAAGGAGGGGGAGAAGATGGAGAGGCAGAAACTGAAGAGGAGGGAGGCAGGCAGGCAGAGAGTGAAGGGAGTTGAAGGAGGAGAGGAAAGGGCCATTCAGTGATGGCTTGTTCATACTTGCAGCTCAGCTAAGGGTTTTCAGTACTACATCTCATCCAACTCTTCCTCAGCACTCAAAACAAAAACAGCCAAGTGTGGTGGAGCATACCTTGAGGCAGAGGCAGGTGGGTCTCTGTGAGTTCAAGGCCAGCCTGGTCTACAAAGGTCTAGGTCAGTTAGAGCTACACAGCGAGACCCTGTCTCAAAACAAAACAAACAAACAAAAAAACTGAATTATCATTTTTCCCACTTTATAGATAGGACTCCTGAGGTTCAGAAATGTTATGTCATTAGACCAAGGCCACACAGCTAGAGAGTAGACAGACTAGCTAGCCTGAGATCATTTCTCTATCATATGGCTTTTCCAAACACAGCCCCTACATCTAGAACAGACTCTGCAGCCAGGAAAAGAGTCTGAGGTCAGCTCATGCTCCTGACACAGGCTCCCCCTCCCCACCACCCCCACTCCCTCTGTTTCTGGCTCACAGGATCAGTCTTTGTCCTCTGTCAGCACCCAGGATCACGTGGTGTGACGGTAGACTGTAGATTTCAATCCTGAATCTGTACCTGGCCTTTCACCTCACCTTTACCCCTTCTATGCCCCAACAAGCATTGTTTATGTGTCGTCAAACTCAAGACCATGACACACAACAGCAGAAGATACTCCCTTGTGACTCACTAGTGTGCTTCTCAGACACCATCAAATGGAAAATGCACCCCAGCCTCTGAATAAAGTGTGTGATGCTGTCAAGATTTCGTAGATGTGGTGGCAGAGAGACAAAGTGGCATGTCTTAGTTAGGTGGTTGTCCAGAGTCCACCATGGGTGACTGAAACCGGTGTGAGCTCTCTCTACAACTGCACCTCAAGGCACAATAATGGGTTTGCATGCTTTTTTCTTTCTTCTTTCTCTTTTCTGTCAATTGCTCTGATATTTCAGTGAAAGTCTTTCCCAGACCTGACCCCATCTGCTCTCTGTCTCTCTCTCTCTGTCTGTGGATGTGTGGATGTACCTGTGTGTTACTGGGGATTGAATTTGGGGCCTCATGAATGCTTATCCAGCACTCTTACCTCCAAGTTGTGTCTCCAGCCCTTAAATGAGATTTTTTTTGGGGGGTGGGGTGGGGGGAGGGTTGAGACAGGGTTTCCCTGTGCAGCTCCCTCAGACTCAGTGATCTACCTGCCTCTGCCTCTGGGATTAGAGGCGTTTGCCACCACTGCCTGGTTTAAATGAGAATCTTAATTTAGCTGGTGACACAGCTAAATCTACCTGGCTGGATTATAATCACTGTCACACCGCACACAGCAAGGCCCAGAGCCACAGCTGCTCTCTCAGTGGTGCCCAGCACTGTGTTAGGTACACAGGAAGCCTCAAAAAAATGGGGGGTAGAGGGAGTCACCCTGCTGGGCACCTCAGGAAGCCAGCTGAGTGAAAAGCCTGCCAACTGTGGGTGTCTAGGTTGCTTTAACAGTGGGGGATGTGGAGAACTTGGGAAGCTACATGCCTAGAATGGTCCCGAGGAGGTAGACAGGTCAAGTCTGCCAGCTGTTGCCACCATTGGCCGCATGGCCTCCAGTGAGTAACTGTAACTCTGAGTCTTAGCTTCCTCCTTGGCAAAGATCTTGTGGGAATCAAATCAGAAAATGAAGTGCCAAGCTGGGCAAGAGAGCACAGCTGAAGTCGCTTAGAGAGCAGGAGTCAGGGCTGGCGGATCAGAAGAACCCCCAAAGCCACGTTTGTTTGTTTGTTTGTTTGTTTTTTGAGATGGTTTCCCTGTATAGCTTTGCACCTTTCCCGAAACTCACTTGGTAGCCCAGACTGGCCTCGAACTCACAGAGATCCACCTGGCTCTGCCTCCCGAGTGCTGGGATTACAGGTGTGTGCCACCACTGCCCGGCACCAATTTTAAAAGATCAAATACAGGCCCAGGTCAGCCAGGACTACCTAGAGAGACCCCGTCACAGAAAACAAAGTAAAAAGATCCAATACAGTCAAGGATGGCAGCTTTCCAGGGAAATAAAACATATTGCAAATAATTCCAGAAGAGTTTCTGTTTGTTTTCTTGCTTTTCAGGTTTTGGGGTTTTGTTTTGTTTTCCATACACAGTGGGAGAAACAGCAAATTCAGTAGACTGAATTGAGAATGCAGTAGAAACACACACTCAAAAGAAGTGTCAAAGCGGACGCTTTCATGGGTGAATTCTACCTACCGAGAAAATGCAGAGAAACTTCTAGCATGACGCTACAGGAGACTAGACAGAACACACTGTAGATTCTGAAGGTAACCCGCAAAAGCTGCCCCTCTGTCTGAGAGATCAGATAAAATACAGATGGACGGTCACTCACTAACCCAGCACCGTTATCTGACACTACTCTGGAAGCAGGGGCCTCTACAGTGACGCCCGAGAAACAGAACTATGACAGCAGCCAAGGGTAGAAGCTCACACCTGTAATTGTGGCACTCGGGAGGCATAGGCAGAAGATTGTCTCTGGTTTTTGGCCAGCCTGGACTACACAGTGAGTTCCAGGTCAGCCTGGGCTATAGAGTGGACCCCTCTCTCAAACCAACCAAACAAACAACCAAACAAACAAACAAAAAAGGCATGTAAATAGAAAAGAGAAAAACCAAATCTGGTTTGATAATTATCATAGGGGCTATGACTATAAAACTCAAGATAATTAGCTGAGAAGCAATGGATAAAATAATTCACTATCAGTTATCAATAAACTAAGATGATATTTTAAAAAGTATCTTTCTTCTATTCAATCAGGTACCAGACAGAAATCCCATCTGTAGTTGGGGTTTTCTTTGGGCTGCCAACCAGCTCCCAAATATAGACACGTTATTATTAATTATGAATGATCAGCCTTAGCTCAAGCTTGTCCCATTACCTCTTATAACTTAATTTTACCTGTTTCTATTCCTCTGCATTTTGCCTAGGGGCTTTTTACCTTTCTTTCATTTTATATTTCCTGCTTTCTTGTTTCCTGGTGTCAGCTGGCTGGCCCCTGGCATCTCCCTTTTCCTTCTCCCGAGCTTAAATTCCACCTCCTCCTTACAGCCTGCCTATACCTGCACCCTCACCACTGGCCAGTCAGCTTTTCACTTGACCAATCAGGTGCCTTAGGCAGGCAAGGTGAAACAGCAATACATCTTTACATAGTTAAACAAATATCCCACAACACCACCTCTGTGAACAAGAACACAATAGAAGAGCATTGCCATGTGCTAAGTGTACAGGAGGGATGCCGCCTCTCTCACACTGATAGAGGAGTCTGCATTAAGGTGAAGGCATGCCCTGATTTTTTTAATAGGATGGTGTACCACTGGAAAGATGTTAGTTTTCACCAAACATCGTATTTATAGTGAGTCCAATTTTTTTTTTTTTTTTTTTTTTCGAGACAGGGTCTCTCTGTGTAGCTTTGCATCTTTCCTGGAACTCACTCTGTAGCCCAGGCTGGCCTCAAACTCAGAGATCCACCTGCCTCTGCCTCCCAAGTGCTGGGATTAAAGGCATGCACCACCACCACCCAGCTGTCCAATTTAAAAAAACAAAACAAAACAAAACAAGTTAAACTGGGCAGTAGCGGTGCATGTCTTTAATTTTAGCACTAGGGAGGCAGAGGCAGGCAGATCTCTGTGAGTTTGAGGTCAGCCTGGTCTACAGAGTGAGTTCTTTATTTTATTTTTTTAATTAATTAATTAATTCATTCATTCATTCATTCATTCATTTGTTTGTTTATTTATTGTTTTTTTGAGACAGGGTTTCTCTGTAGCTTTGGAGCCTGTCCTGGACTAGCTTTGTAGACCAGGCTGGGCTTGAACTCACAGAGATCCGCCTCCCGAGTGCTGGGATTACAGGTGTGCGCCACCACCGCCCAGCCAGAGTGAGTTCTAAGACAGGCTCCAAAGCTACACAGAGAAGCCCTGTCTTGAAAAAAAAAATTTAAGGGTAAATTTTTTATTTTCTTCTCTCTCTCTCTCTCTCTCTCTCTCTCTCTCTCTCTCTCTCTAGTGCGTGTATATTCTTGCCTCCACATATGCATGTTGGAGACCAGGAATGACACCTGTATTTAAAAAATAAATAAAAAGTAAAAAGAGGGCTGGAGCTTAGCAGTACAATCTTCTCTATCAAGTTCAAGGTACTGGGTCAAGCCCCAGTACCACAAAAAAAAAAAAAAAAAAAAAAAAGTTTAATTTAATTAAAGGAAATAAAATGTGCTCAGTCTTAAGTGGAGTTTTGGTATTTTGAGCTAACACACATTGACTGTGAGCTCCCCGGTAACTCTGACAGGTTGGTGTGTTTATCCTGACCCACAGCTGAGGCTGCAGGCTCAGAGGTTTAGTGATCTTTGGGGGTTGAGCAGTGAGGTCTGACTGGATGGCTCTCTCCTCAGTCAGCCCCCACACTAGCTACATGGCTGCTGTCTCCCTCCGGTTCAGGAAGGAAGAAGCCTGCAAGCTGCTACATGAGGTGGCCCTGTAGTGTGTCTGTGCCTGTGTGAGAAAAGATCACTTTCCACTGGGCCTTTCTGGGGTCAGTCCACCTTTCCTGACGCATCTCCCAGGCCTTTCTGGAAAGTACTATGACAGCAGTCCTGTGGCTAAGTGCTCACTCTGGAGGGCTCAAAACACAGCGGACTCAGTATAGACACTTGCTTTCCTCCTACAGGGATGAAGCCCTGGAGATAACAGGCCTCCTGGTACGTTCCTCATGATCAAACACGGCTGCCCAGAAACTGCTCATTCATGCCAACTTCAGGCTGTTGGCAAAGGGGGTCAGCCAGCTGCTTGAGCTCACCTGGCCTGTAGGTGACTTACAAATGGTGGTGGTATGTTGTAGGGGGTTAGATCCACTCTCCTGGGCCTCATGTTCTGGCAAAACCGCACACATACTATGTCTGTGGGGACAGATGTTTCTGCATAGCCGTTTACCTTTGGGAAACTCTGTTTAAATAAGTACAAACTGCCTTTCATGTCAAAAATCTCACAGACTTTTCAACGAGTAATTAGTGAATTTTAACCATAAAATCCTTGCTCCATAAAAAGCAAGAGTTATTATTTTCATTTTATAAATAGATCAAAGGTCATGCGATCAATGCAGATGTGGGAAACAGATGTAAGAATTCTGCTTTTGTCTCCGCTGCAACCACCTCAAACTGGCTTAGCATTGCTCACAGGCCTTCTCTGCTCTCTGACTTCCGGCCAAAGATGTAGGGCTGGCCTTTATGTTTCCTCTTAAAGGCTGGAATTCTATGTACAGTTCATATGCTTTGATATATCTGGAATTTAGAAAAGAAAGGCAGAAGAATGATATTTGATGCTTTTCAGAGTCCACATTGGAACCAAGCCTTCATTGTGGGTCAAATGCCAATAAAAGGAAAGAAAAAGAAAAAAGGGGAAAAACTCGGTCACCACATCTTTAGGAGGATCACTTTTATTCTGTCTCTGAAAGAACTTTCTGTTAAAATTAACGACAGTGTACCTTTAGTGACCAAAATAATTGTTGTGGGGCCACTGAAAGTCACCATTTATTGATAGCTAAGTGCTAAGTGTTAAGTATTTCATTTTTACATATCTTGTATGTTATCACAAACACGCAGTAGATATTTATTATTTATTCTTCTTGCAGAGCTATAACCAGGCTCAGAGATAGAAGATGACCTGAGAAGAATGAGGTGGAAAAATAGAAAGAGAAACCACAAAGGAACTTAAAAACCACTAGATGCATGCTCTGTGATCAAGGCACTGTGTCTCAGTGGGCATTGAGGACACAAAGAAATAAAATATCGGGCTGGAGAGATGGCTCAGAGGTTAAGAGCAATGATTGCTCTTCCAGAGGTCCTGAGTTCAATTCCCAGCAACCACATGGTGGCTCACAACCATTTGTACCCTCTTCTGTATACATCATAAATAAATAAATTTAAAAAAAAGAAAGAAAGAAAATATCACCAGATTCCTGCTATCAAGTGATTGAGGGGAAAAGCTAGAGGAAGGAGAGAAAACATTATTGTTAATAATAATAATGTCAATTATCAACACATTTCAGTCAGAAGTATTTATTGATTTCCCGTTATGTATTAATATTGCACTTATTACAAGAGATAGTCCCTCTTCTCATAGACTCATTGTCTAACAGAAAAATCAGACATTCATCCAATAATTGCATCAATTTAAAACTGTAATTGAATGGAATAAAAGACGCCAGATGGGCCACAGACTAACAAAGGATTAGTACCCAGACTATATAAAGAACTCCTACATATACTAAGACATGATCAATACTGCACTGTCAAATAAACCAATGGCCAGTTTTTTTAAAAAGAAGAAAGGCAAATGGCCAATAAACAGAGAGTATGCTCCGATCTCTATCACTTGTAAACAGGGAATTGCAAATTAAAACATTGAAATGCCACTTCACACCATCGGCTTGGCAACATCTTTAAAGTTTGACATTAGCAAGTGTTGAGGATGTGGAACATGGGGGAACTCTCACATAACACATGGAACTGTGAATTAGTACAACCACTTTGAAAACCCATTGAGCCGTGCCCAACAATGCTGCCAGTTTCTATGTCCTGAGGCCAGCAATTCCACACCCAACTATCTACCCAAAGTCTGCTTTCACTCCAGGGAATGGGGTTTTTTAAAGCTATTATAGCATTGTTTCTAACAGAAAAATAAAGTGAAAATGAGCCAAGTATCTTCCAGAAGGAGACTGGGAAAATAAAGTGTGCTGACTTCATACAATGGCCCCTCATGGGGGTGAAAAAGTAAGTTCTAGAAATGCACACATTAATGTGAGTTCATGCTGCCTAGTCAGAAAAGGCAAGTTACACAATCATCATCTAATAGCATCTCTTCACCGTTTAAAATCATTTCAGGTGACTCTTTTGAAGTGCCTGCAGGCTGGTACCAAGTTACGGAGTAAAACCACAGAAGCACGCGTGGGAATGAAGGACCAAAACACTAACGTGATTCTGTTGGGAAGGGACAGAAATTGGTTCCGAAGACTCCATCCAGATCCAAAGGGTTTGTCTCCTTTTAAGAAACTGGATTGAATAGGGAAATGTTACGTCTTAACAAAGAAAAGAAAACATGTGGTATAAACAAGCAGTTTTCGTAAGCTTTTTATAAATGTAGTTTTGTAAGCTTTAGATTTTTTTAATTGGCCTTTGACCTATCAAAGTAGTGTTGATTGAGTCGAGGTTGGGATGGGGTGGGGAGAAGGCGTGTGTGTGTGTGTGTGCGTGTGTGTGTGTGTGTGTGTGTGTGTGTGTGTGTGTGTGTATGGCAGAGTGTTCCTTAGGATGGGGGAGGGTGTTTCATGTGAAAGAACCCAGGTATGGAAAGAAAGAAGTGGAATGGGGGGCGGGGCACAGACATTTGGCCACCTAGAAAGGTCGCGTGTCTTCTCTGAGCTTGACAAAATCGGAGCCCAAAAACATTTCCGGAATAGTAGCACAGGAGGAGGGAACATCCTTGAAGCGGAAACTCTTGAGTTCAGGAGAATAAGGGGAAGGTAATCGGAGGTGGGGTAAGTACTGAACACCTTAGATAGCGCTACCCAGACCCAGGGAGGGTCTAAACTGGGACTAGCTGATGAGGCGTTAGAAAATGGCAGACGTGCGTGCCCAGGAAAACAGGGAGTGCCTGGAGCACCAGGCCGCCCTGCAGATGCTGCGAGGCTTGGGCTAACGGGTGTAGGGAGCTCAGGCCTGTTAGAAAAAGGATCTGAACGAGGCAGGACAGACTCAGTAGGTCTTGGAGAGAAACATGTTAATAGCCAACGGAGTGAGGGTACTTTACAAGGTCACAGAGCGGCTTAGGCTGGAGTAGCCCCTGCTGGGAAAAGCATCCAGGACGCATCTCGAGTGATCGGGTGGGTGGTGTCACCTTCACTGCGATGGAGAGTAACGGGACTAGATGCGGCGAGTTGGAGACGCGTGCATGGCAAGCTAAGTGGACCAGCGGGGCGTGCTCCGGGCGCTGCGGGCAAGTGGGAGGAGCCAGAAACCGAGGAGGAGTCGGTCACAACAAACACAGAGGGAACAGAAACTGAGCTGGGGCCTTGCGGGATGATGAGGAATGGGTTTCTGGAGGATGGAGGACCGGGAAAGGGAGGATCAAGAAGATGCAGAGCAGTCTCCAAGAAGCTAGCGGTGCGCCAGGCTGGGCGGGGCGGGAACACCCGAGCTGAAGGTGGCATCTCCAGCCCCTGGTGCGCCCCTCAGCGGCAGGCGCGGGGCTGCTGACCAAAGCAGGCTCTTTACAGCCGCCTCAGAAAGTCCGGCACCAAAGCAGCTGGAGTTCGGCTCTGGGTACCACCCGGCCATCCCCGCCACTACAGGCGCCCAGCGAGCGCAGGCCGCGCCTCCGGGGCCCGAGGGCCTAGCGACGTCACCGCGGCTCTGACGCGCGCTAACCCCGGCGCGGGCTTCCTCCGGGCAGGTCCCTGCAGCCCGCCACCGCTTCCTTGCTTGGCTCTCCTCCCAGGGAACCTAGATTTTGCTAATTCGGGAAGGCTCTTTAGTTCTTCAGCTATTAATAAAGACTTGAGCTAATAGTTTATGTATAAAATAATAATAAAGATTTTTAACAATGCCGGGAAAGAAATAGCCAGACCCAAGAAACAGACTAATAGTAACCAGCCAGCTAGAGCTCTGCTCCTGTGCTCAGCACTCTTAAAGACAATAATGACGACAACAGCCATAACAGCCACAGTTTATTGAGCGCTTACTCTGCCAAGGCAGTGTTAAGCGCTTTGCAGGCAACAACCCTCGGAGGTAAGTACCGTTATGATCCCCATTTTGCAGGAAACCAGGGCAGAGAGGTTAAGTAACCTGCCCCAGGGCACACAGCTAGCTAATGTCAATGCCAGAATCCCAAACTAGGCTGTCTATTCTCGTGTAATCCTCAAGCCAACCCGTTAAGGTCGGGAGCGTTCTCTCCATCTTAAAGATGAGGAAAACAAGGCACATGGAAATTTAAGTACCTTGCCCAAGGTCACCTAGCTGGATGAGGCAGAAAGCGAACCCAGGGCTCCTCTCTGTCCGCAGAACCCTCGGTCTTGGCCATAGGCGATGCCACTTCCAAACCACCTCCGACCGCCCCCGCAGGCTTCTGCCCAGGTTTCCGGGAGGCAAAAGCAGCCCCAGGTGGGTTTGGGTAGACTCCTGCAGCCTCCGCTCTGCTGATGAACCGGGTGTTTTAGAGCAGCGTCCTTGCTCTGCCTTCAGGCGTAGGATGGGGACGCCTCTTCTGGAATCCAGTCCCAGACCCGGCTGCGCGATCACGAGAAGGGACGGAGCGGGGGCGGAGGCAGCAGAAGGGATCCGGAGTCCCATTTGACCAGCCGCGGGGCCAGGCTCCAGATTTGCGCCCCCGCTGCCGGCAGAGGGCGCCGCCGCACGCGCATGGAGTTTCACTGCCGTCAGCTCTGCCTACAGACACCTTGCAGCGGCTTTCCTTTTTCAGATGAATTCCTCCCACCCCCGTATCTTAAACCTGATTCTTTAGACCGAGTGATTGCCATCCCTTCAAGGCTTCCCAAGTCCCCACCGGTTCTCTCTTGTTCTGTTATGGCGCAAGGACCAGGCTTCCATTCCGTTAAAAGGCCTAGGTATTTGCAAATTCAGCTCGGTCTGGCCTCCCCTTCTGGTGAGCTCACGAGTGATTTAAAATGGAGGTAGATCCTCCACTAGAAATAGCGAATTTTCTTTCCGTTCCAAAATGGGAGATGGAAACTAAAGAGAGAGCCGACAGATGAACGGGTCTATTTTCATAATAGCCACCTCCTATTGGTCGCTCCTTTTGCTCCAGGCCCTTTTTAGACCTTGACTCACTATGGCCTGAACATCGTGAGTCATGATTCCCATTTGATGTAAAGTCAGAAAACTAATAAATAATGAGATCAGGATTTGATCTAGGAACTCTACCCTTAAAGCCACATTCCTAAAACCCAAAAGTGGACTCAATTGATCCAAAGGGGTAGGACACAATTGGCCCAAATCTAGAGTGCTTAGAAAGACTCTACAGGAAAATAAAACCCATGGCAGTCCCCTGGAGGCTTTCTGCTTCAGTTTGGAAGAGCAGTCAATGAGGCTCACTCACTTTCTATGTCTGGGCATGGAGGAAATAAAGAGAGATCTAGAGAAGTCTGAAAAACAGGAGGGAAGGGGAAAACCCTTCTGTGGTTTTTACTTTAAATCAACCCCCCTTTTGCTATGTGTGCTATATTTTTAAATTAACGTGGCTCTCCCCACCCTTGAATTTGGCACACAAAGAGCAAAAACAGAAGGGAAGCCAGCTAGCAACTTTAAATGTGGTTCTCGGGAAGGAGGGACCCGACTTAAAAAGGAAATGAGAATTAAATGAGGTGTTCCGAGTGTCTCAAAGACAGACTTTCCACGAGGAATTTCAATCATGGCTCTTAGAACAGGAGCTTTGTCTGGGTCTGGGCTGGTTGAGTGTCTGATGGGTGTGCTCCGATGAAGAGACTGAATCACCCTTTTCGAATGCGCCTGCATCTCTGACCATCCGGGTGTAAGATATAGTTTACAGGGGATTTTTTTTTTCCTGCCCCCTGGGTCTGTAACTCAGGCCTCTTACTTTTACAGAAGTTTGTTTGGGAAATTCAATCCAGGTGAGGCTACCAATGATCACATCCTGAGGTGTGGTTGTGTAGAAGGATTGCTTGACTATAACATTACCAGCTGGTGGCTTTTCCAGTCAGGGAAACCAGTGTAGAAAGGATCTCATGAGACTTGTCCCTTAATAGCTGTCTCCACTGCACTAGATCTTTAAGCCAGAAGAATTAGCCCTCTTCTCCCAACATAGGAGGCCTCAGGTTGTCCTCCGCTGTCTCCTGCAAAATAGTAGGCTTCTTCACCCTTCCAGGCACAACCTTTCCTCTGCCAGAGCATTCACTCCACAGATCTGTGACCACAGCCTGCAACATACTGATGCTAGGGGTATAGGAAGACCCCAGCATGAGCCCAAGGCTCACCGCTCCAGCTTTCCTGCCTGGCTCCGGGATATTAATAGCTTGCTTCTCCTGCTGGCTTGTGACTTCCATTCCATTGGCTCCTCAGACTGAAACAGAACCGGCCATGTTTATGAAGCACGTATCACAATGAAAACCCCAAACTGACGCAGTATTCCACTGCTAACGGGAAAATGCTACTTTAACCACATCGACTGTTGGGACACATTGGATAAAGTTTACCAGGATTTCAGTCATTTTTTTTAAATTCTATCTTGGAATTAAGTGAGTCACAATAATCAGGGGAAGGAAGAACACTGGGCTTTTGTTAACTCTCAAGATTATTCAATCAAAATGGACTTTCACCATCCACACCCTAAAAAAGACAGAATACTTAAGGTAAAATGCCAGTTTTTTTGTTTTTTTTTTTTTTTCTGGAAAACCTATTAACATTGAATGATCTTGGCCTTGACCTACTTTTAAAAATGAAAAGAATGGAGGTGAGATTCAGATGGTACTCTCACTGTGTGCTGGGATTGGCAGGCAGGGATGTGTGCGTGCTAGGCAAGCACTCACCTACTGAGCTACATCCCCAGACCACTTAGTGTTCTTAACATGCCACCCTCAAGACTTTGCAGCGCTTCTAGATGCAACACCATTTTCTTCCCTTTGAGGAAGGCAGCGGGACTAGAACCTGGAGGAGGGAGGGAGAAGCGACAGGCAAATTTTTCTGCAGTCAGGCTCGCTTGAGCTATTTGAGTCAAGAAAACTATGTAGGCGCCGCCTATGCGTGAATGTGTAGTTCTGCATTCTCTGTCGGAAGTCCCAAATCTCAACCACACTGGGGCCTGCGATAAGCCAAAGGTAGACCTATCTGGGAAGGACTGTGTCTTCCTACAGAGACGTTCCGAGTGGCCTGGGGGCCTCCTTCCTAGCGCAGGGTCGTCTGCACGTTCAGCTGCCCGGGGTACAGAGCTGGAAACTCTCCCAGCGCATTTCTGCTGGGAGCTTGCCAAGCCCTTTGGGGAACCGTCTGCAACGCTTAATCTGGGGAAATGAGTTTTGCACTTCCACAGAGTGTGAAATTCCTCAGGGGCATTCTTGTACTCGGAAAGAGAAATCAAACCCAGCTCTTTCCTTCAGAGTCCTTGCCGTTAAGAAAGTAAACCCAATACAGTTTAGCCGGTCCTGCCTGCGGTCGGCCGTGGGTGGGGGCGGGAGCAAGAGTCCCTCGGATGTCACCCTGACCCGCGAGCTTGAGATTTTAGGGTTTTGTGTTGCCGGCTGTATACACAGGGAGGGTCAGTTAACGCGCCTAAGCCACCAAGGAGGAGCTCAAAACCTCGCTATCTTCCTAAAACCCTTTGGCGGCCCGGGCGGCTGCTTGCTGTCTGATGCAACAGTTTGCAACGCGGTTCTGGGAGTGGAGGCCTGCGGTGCCGCACACGGGCCGGCCGACGCGCATGCGCAGGCTGCGCTCTGCCCCGCCCCGCGGCGGGAAGCTTTTCTCCAGATGTGCTGGGCGGGGAAGAGGGGCGGAGCCAGAGGCGCGGAGACCTTTGGCAGCTGCGCCTGCGATCTGAGCTGAATTAGACTTCTCCCGAGGTATTGGCTGACTGACCCAGTGATAAAAAAAAAAAAAAAAAAAAAAAAAAAAAAAAAAAAAAATCAGAGGGGCCGAAATCGCCCCAAACCTGCCTGGAGAGAGAAATTGAAGAGTTGGCTTTTGAGTCGGCCTCCCTTCCCGATCCTCCTGATCTCTGATGCTGTACCTCTTAGCTTGCCCTGAACGGTTTCTTTGCGGGAAGGAACATGTCACGTCAATATGTTCACAAAAATTGCAGATATCACGATTGTCTCCCATAATCCACATTCGCCCTGTATCATAGATTTTAATTGACTTTTATTTTATTAACTGTTTCTCTAAATTAACTTTAAATCGATTCCCTTTTTTATGTATCCTTGCCCTAAGCGATAACATTAGAGAAACCACAGCCTGAAAATAAACTCAGAACTATTCAAATAAAAAATGTTTTTGTGTTAGCTAAAATTGGTTTATCTACCACATTGGGGGTGTCCAGAGGTAATAATAACCATTGTACTAAGGTTTTGACAACATTTCCAGGACTATTCTAAGCACTGTACACATTCTATTGCCTCATGATACCCTAGGAAGTGGTTGTTTTCTACATATTTTTTTTTCTAGAGCTGAGGACCAAACCCAGGACCTTGAGCTTGCAAGCGCTCTACCACTGAGCTAAATCCCCAACCCCTGTTTTCTACATCTTTACAGAGAAGAAAAGGGAGGCCCAGAGGCGTTAAGCAATTTGCCTGAGATCACAGAGCCAGGAGGCAAACTCTATCAGCTTGATTCCAGGGCCTCCCTTCAAAAGCCCAATGCTAGAAGGACCCAAGGATTTCTCCAAATCACACCCTTCTTTCAAAGCCAGGGTCTGTATGAAGGCCTCCAGGAATCTAGTGTCAGGGAATACAGGCATAGGAGGGAGGAGGCTCACCTCAGCTACGAGCTGAGCCTTTCGTTGCCTTAACTACAGAATGGTCATAGCAATTGCGTCTTTCTTTCTTTTTAAAGATAATCTACTCAATCATAGCCCCGCACGTTTTATTTGTTTTTATTTTATGTATATGAGTATTTTATCTGTATGTATACCTGTGCATCATTTGTGTGCCCTGAGGCCAGAAGAGGGCATCTTATTCCCTAGAACTAGAATTGCACATGGTTTCAAACTGCTCTATAGGTGCTAGGAATTGAACCCAGGTCCTCTGAAAGATCAGCCAGTGTTCTTAACTGCTGAGCCATCTCTCCAGCCCCAGTAACAGTTTCTTCCCACATCTTTTTGTTGTTTTGTTTTCGAGATAGAGTTTCCCTGTGTAGCCCTCAATTGTCCTGGAACTAGCCCTGTAGACCAGGCTGGCCTTGAACTCACAGAGATGCCCCTGCCTCTGCCTCCTGAGTGCTGGGGTTAAAGAGAGGAGCTACCATCTCCCAGTGTTCTTCCCACACTTTTGATCTGGCCAACTCAGTACTCCCATCCTAGAAGACTCTTCTTTAGTGGGCTTCCTTTCTTCTAAGGTGAGGTGGGTTTCAGGACTCCACCCTTAGTGTGTTCTGGCTTGGCACCTGTGTGGATTAGGGCAGTTAATAGCACTATACTGCAACGACCTGCTTGCCCACTGGACCAAAAGCTCCTGCAGCATACAGCCTGTGCCCACTTTCCACTGCATCTCCAATACTCCTCTCTCAGAACCAGGGACAAGAGAAATCATTGAACCAGAGAGAAGATTGAGTCCTGGAGAGAGGAAAGCCCTTCCCTCCCGGTCCCAGATGATGGAAACATCCCCCATAGAACACAGAACATTGCCTGTCTGAGACTCCTTCCCAGGTACTATGGCTCCAGAAAACCAGTGGACTGGCTCTGACACTTAAGAGGCAGAAATGATGACAAGGGCGAGGATTCCAACACTGGGATCTCTCAGGAGAGACCCCCTCGGCCCCAGCTCTCCAGCGTTCTCGCCACTGCAGCGCTCCTGAAACATCAGCTGCTCAGTGCGTACCAAGTCCACGATTCCCTCAGCCCCGCCCTACTCAACTTAGTAAGTGAGGAAATGGAGAGCCAGAGATGCTAAGCTGCCGTTGGAAGTCCACCCGGGGATTTAAACCATCTGGAATTAAACTCCAGAAGTAAGCTTTTAACAAATATGTAGAACTATCCCCACCTCTTTTTCTAAAATTTACCTCACACGGCCTTCTCTCCCAGCCCCACCTCCTTGGAAATCTCATCGGGGCTTCCAGTTAGTCCCCACCTCATCCCTACAAATACCCCTCCACCTTGCAAGGGTCTGGACAAGGCTATCTGTCTTTGCTTTTTCATTTTCCTCTCTGAACCAAAGTACTCCATAAATCTATAATTCCCCCCAACAAGGATCGTGTGTGTGTGTGTGTGTGTGTGTGTGTGTGTGTGTGTGTGTGTACGTGATGCTTACATGTACATGGGTGTGCATATGGAAACCAGAGGTTAACATCACGTGTCTGCCTCAGTTGCTCAATTGCTCTCCACTTTTCTCTCTCTCTTTCTCTCTCTCTCTTTCTTTCTCTCTTTCTTTCTTTCTTTTTTTCTTTGAGTTGGGATCTCAAATTGAATCTGGAGCAGGCGGGAGAGATGACTCAGAGGTTAAGATCACTGGCTGCTCTTCCAAAGGACCTCGATTCAATTCCCAGCACCCACTTTGCAGCTCACAACTGTCTGTAACTCCAATTCCAGGGGATCTGGCATCCTCACACAGACATACATGCAGGCAAAAAATCTCAATGTACATAATAAGTAAATAAATCTTTTTAAAAAATTGAACCTGGAGCTTGCCATTTTGGCTAGAGTAGCTGACCAGCAAGCCCCCAGGATCTGCCTTTTTTTTTCTCCTGAGCTAGGGTTTCTCTGTGTCGCTTTGGTGCCTGTCCTGGATCTTGCTCTGTAGACCAGGCTAGCCTCCAACTCACAGAGATCTGCCTGCCTCTGCCTCCCGAGTGCTGGGATTAAAGATGTATGCCACTACTGCCCGGCCTGCCTGTTTCTATACCCTAGATCTGGGGTCACAAATGCATTCCACCACATTCAGAGTTTTACTAGTGCTGGGTAGCCGAACTAGGTCCTCATGCTGCACAGCAAGCGTTTTACCCAGGGAGCTATCTTCCAGTCCTTCTCTACTCTCCTCTATTGGCCATGTAATCACCCAGACATTCCACTTACCAATCTGGAAACTACATATCCCAGAATGCCGTTCTTTCCTGGACCGAAAGCAAAAATCCTATGTCAACCATGTGTCTCCTATTTTGGGGTCGGAAAATTTGGTCACTAGCTTGGATACAGATTGGTATGCCCATAGACTTAATTCTTCTGGCCCCAGGCAGACATGGATTTCCCAGGCCTCAGAGATCAGGGGAGGGGATAAGTTATTACAGCAAACAGAACCTTCAATTAGAAGCATGCATGAAGATTTGGCATGCAGCTTCTGGAAGAGTGAGGGAGGACCCCTGTCCAAGAGGCCTATTTTCTCTCCGCAGCAGCCCTTACCACTCTCTTTCTTCCAGATTCTTCTCTTAATTGTACCAGTGAGCCACTCCCTTATCCTCTTCCCCACCCCCATACCCACACCCATGCTTTAACCATTTCGTATAAAATCCAACCCACCAGACTGAGGTTTCCTTCCACCCCAATGTTATTTTCAGAAGGAGCCATTGAGGTTGGTGAGTAATTGCAGCGTTGGACCTCTGCAAGCCAAGCTGAAAATAATCAGCAAGGCAGATGGGGTGGGAAGAAAGTGGTACCCTTCCACTAAAGAGTAGGAGAAATCCAAACGGGGTGAGTCAGAGAGAGGCGAGCGCCAGGCTGGGCCGGCTGGGCTGATGGCCTGGAGTTCAGTTAAGGGGAAACCGCCCAAGGTGGGCCCTTTGACTGAGGCTCAATCCGAGGTGGTTCCTGGCTGCACATCACAAGTCCGTATTTCTTGTGACAGTCACTATGCTTCTGCTCTTACTCACTCGGGCCATCACAGCCAATAGGCCACATTGGAACTCGACTGTGCCAGCTGACTTGCCCTTCTCTCCAGCCAGGCTTCTCAGCTTCAACACTGTTGACACGTTGGGCTGGATAACTCTTTGTGGGGAACTGCCCTGGCCTGGAAGGGTGTTTGGTAGCATCCCTCGTCACTCCTCCTTTGAGGCCAGTAGCATGCACATACTCAATCAGGACAATCAAAGATGGCCAGTGTGTCACTGGCTCAAAACCACTCATCTAGTGGGCCTGGCTCTAAACTATTGGTGACCTCTTATTTCCAGGTGCAGCTATAGATGCCCCAAGCCTAGTGTGAATGAATACCCACTGTGTGCTAGGCTCTGTTCTCTGTTCCCCTAGAGCAGGAAGCAGGGCAGACATGGGTCCTGCCCTCAGGGAAATGACAGGCTTTCTGGGACAGCGGTCACTTTTAGTGAGGCATATGGAAAAGAGAGACAAGAGTCTAGAAAAGGGTTCTGACCCAGATTATGGGAATCAAACGAGGCTCTTGGAGAACATGAGGACTTAGCCAGCTGGAGATTGGGGGGGGGGGCTGCAGAACAGAGAGAGAGTGTTCAGATGCCTTGAGAGTCTGCAGCAGACTGGGCTCCAGACAGTGGGGCAGCGTCTTCTCTCATCCCCCAAACTTTCACTTCCTGTGCTCTTTTCTTCTGAGTTCCCAGCACAGACATGTAAACTCAGGATCATATTTAACCCTCTTTCAACTACCACCCCCTTGTCCTCACTCAGCCCCTCCTCAGTCAACCAAGCTGTGACACTCTACCCCAGGGTAGAGTGCAAGCCAGCTCACAGCCTCCATTCCCACCAACCCCCTGATGTAGGCTGTCTTCTTACTCACTCAGATTCATGAAATAGCTTCCTAACGAGTCACTCTCCAGTCCTGACCTCAGAAAAAGACATCAGTCTGACCACACCTCCCCTGTCTTGACCCTCTTGACTTCCAAAGCTTGTCACACAGCTTGCCTTGTCCCAGGTGCTCTTCCTTGACCTATCCCAACAGGCCTCTAGCTTGCTGCTCTCTGGCTACACAAATCTGCTAGTCACACCCTGAGAGCCTCCACACCTCTATAGTCTTCTTCTCTCTGTCTAAATCCCCTTCCCTACCAAGGGTTTGTGAAATTCTCACAAACCAATTAAGACCCAGCTGAAACACACTCTCAATGGAGAAGACGCTTCTCTCAGTTTTTCCGTCTGCTTCCCCTGGGCTTTATATGGCTCTTCGATAGCTACTATGTGACCATTTGTCATGTTGGCCCATCATTAGCTGTTTAAATCTGTCCCTTCCTCCATGGACTGAGGACCTCATAGGCAGGTAATGAAGTAAACTGCGCTGAGTGAGTGACTGACTATCCAATGCACGTTCCTCCTTTCAGTTCCCTCAGGGAGCTGAGGAAATGCAAAGCTCAGTGTGTAATTTCAAATAGCAGCTAAGCTCTTGCAACAAGCAAATGCCTGAGCCTCCGTAGAAATGACCCGTATGCATCTCAAGCATGGGCTCACCACCCTTCCAAAGAGTTGACCCAGAAATTCAGGCTTGAATTCCTATGTAACAAAGACTTCCTTGATCCACAAATATCCATCCCCCACTTCTTTAAGAGTAAAACTGGGGTCAGAGATACTTCTCAGTGGTTAGAGCACTGGCTGCTCTTCCAAAGGATCTGAGTTCAGTTTCCAGCACCCTTGAGGCAGCTTGCAACTGTCTACAACTCCAGTTCTGGGGAGTTTGACACCCTCTTCCGGCCTTCTTTGGTACAAGGTACACAAAGTGCGCACGCCGTGCACATACACACACACACACACACACACACACACACACACACACACACACACAGGCAAAACACTCATGCACATAAAATTAAATTTAAAAAAGAATAAAACTGATTTTTGTCTGAGCAGATGGCTCAGTTTTGGTGAAAACTACATTTCCCAGCCTCCCTTGCAGCTGAACGTGACCATGAGTCTAAGCTCTCACAAATGTACAGTTAGTAGAAATAATTGTATTGTTTCTAAGCTGTGCCCTCAAAGGGAATGTATACCGCTTCCTTGTTCTTCTCCCTGACTAGGAGATGACAGAAATTGAACCATTCTCCTCAGAGCTAAAAAGGGAAACTTTGTGCAGATGATGGCCAAACCTCCCACCAGTCTTGAACCGTTTTTATCTAAAGTATTACATGAGACAGACATCTTTTTTCAGAGGCAGCTTTTCCAACAGTCTGTAAACACCTGGCCCTTCAGCTCTGACAAATGGTCTCAGCACCAAGCATGTGAGCTAGTTAGGGCCAGTAAACAGAAGTAAAGGGAGAGCTTCTAGGAAGAATGTTCTTGTGTTTATGTGAGAGCTTCGGGGAACACTATTCTTCTCCCTCCCTCCGGACACTGCTGAGCCTAGAAACAGCTCCCAGCCTGCAGCCAGAACCACATACAGAGAGAGGCAGAAGAGAAGGCACGGTCTCCGGACGGGCAGAGGTTCTCTCCTAGAGGAAATATGGTCATGGGCAGTAAGAGCCTGCCTGCCAATTCTTTACCCAAGAGCAGGTCTTGGCAGATGGGAGTGGCCATGGGAACAGGAGGTAGCCATAGGAGGTCTGGGTCCTAGTCATGCTTTGTTGGTCACATTGAAACCCTGCCTTTCTCCACTCAGCTCCTTAGAGGCAAATTTCATGCCTCAGAGCTCCTTGCCCACTGGCTTCTGACTAGAATTACTCCAGGCAAGTGCTAGAGGAAGATGGGAGCAGGAAGGGGAGCATTTTTCTCAATCCCTGGCATCTCTGATGATAACTACTCTCTTTGTGGCAGCCCCAAGTATTGAACTCTTGCACTGCCTCCCCTCTGTGCAGCCTGAGGGTTAGCGGTGGTGTTCACAGCTGTTCACGGCCTGTCTGCCCTCTCCCCTCAGCCCCTCACTTCCTTTTAACTTGCCAGCCATTTCTTTCATTGCACCTGGCACTGGTGCCCTACCTAGACCTTGCCTGGCCCAGATTGGAAGGAGGTAGTCAGGGGGGTTGCTTCCTACCCCTGCTGGATCTGGGCAGAACCTCACAGGGCAAAGTGCTAGGTAAACACCACATATGAGGCCTACCAGGACCTCCTTCTGTAACTAGGCCACCACAGTACCCCATGAATGCCAACTCAGGTGGTCCCGCTGCTGGCTGCCAGACCCCACTGTGCTCCACACATGAGTCTTGGCAATAGGAGAGTCTGGGACGCCTTCCTGTTCATTGGGTTTTACTGCTACTCACGTCCCCCTAGCCTTAGGAAGAATCCCAGCAGGGCCACCTCATATCTGTGACTTCAGGAAACAACACAGCCTCTTGGTAATTCAGTGTCTTCATCAAACTGTGGAGGAGATGGCTCATTGCCTGGTATGAAATAAACAGTCAGTCAATGGGACCAGCCACTACTGTTGATGATGATGTTGATGCTGCTGCTGCTGCTGATGTTGATGATGACAACAGCCTGGGCAGCATGAGAGACATCAGTAGCCTACCTATGAGAATATTCAGGAAGCAGGGACAAGGGAGAAAAGGGAGACCAATATGTGGCCATCGAAGTTGGAAGTGTGAAGATTTGGGGTCTGTGTGTCTATGTCCATGTGCTGATCTCTGCACCCCAAGGACTGGCACCATTTCCCTGGGATCTCAGACTAGCGATTCTTCTCCCTCTACCATCCTCTCTCTTGTTGCTTATCAGCTGCTGCCACATTCCCATCAGGGGACTGTTAGCAACCGGGGGAGGAGACAGAGGCTATGTGCTCCTCTGCCACTGGAGACTAAGGACTGTATCTAAGGCAGGAGGGAGACAGAGGGGAGACACAGATGCCCTTAACTCACATTGCTGTTCTCCTGGTGAGTGCAAAATCCACAGTCGCTTCTAGCATATTATCGTGTTTAACCCTCCAGTCACAGGACAAGACATGATCCTTTGCTGTCATTGTTACTAACAGCATCCCAGTTTTATTATTAATATTATTATCATTATTAATGTATTTATTTTTGTTTTTTTGAGACAGGGTTTCTGTGTAACCATACTGGCTGTCCTGGAACTCACTTTGCAGACCAGGCTGGCCTCGAACTCACAGAGATCCACCTGCCTCTTCCTCTCCCATCACCCAGCACATCCCAGTTTTATAAAGGCATCAAGCTTTGAGGATTTAAAGGAACCTCCCTAAGATGACACAGCCTGAAGGTGGCAGAGACAGAATTTTAACCAATCTAGTATAAAAGATGCAAGCAAGCTGGGTGGTGGTGGCGCACACCTTTAATCCCAGCACTCCTGAGGCAGAGGCAGATAGATACCTGAGTTCGAGGCCAGCCTGGTCTACAGAGTAAATTCAAGAACAGCCAGGGATGCCTTGAAAAACAAAAACAAAAAATGCAGGCTGCCCAGGGAACTTATTGTGACTCTCTGCCTTTGGCTCTGCACAGAAGCTGTGCATGGGTGCTGGCAATTGAAGCAAGGAAGCGAGATCTGCCTCAGCGAGGTCTGGTCTTTCTCTGGGATGCATGCCAGATATTAGAATTTGGCAGGGCCAGTGGTCCCAGTATGGGGTCTGCTACTTTCATCCCTTCTCAGTCCTGTGGAAATATTTTTCTGGAGAGTGGGCTGTGGACCCTGAAAGTCTTGTTCTCTGCAAACTCAGGAAAAGACAGACACCCTCAAATGTCTCATCTAACTCCTGGAAAGCCATCTCCACATGTCCCCAGCCTTGCTGCAGGCTGAGTCTCTCTGGTGACAGCACCACAGGATGCCACCATCTGCTGTGACATCAGGAGTCCCAGCCTCAGAGTCAGTATCAATCTCAACCTAGATGACTAGAGCCAGAAGGCCATGGACACGTGCCTTCATTTGCCCTTCTGAGGCTCTAGGTCCTCATCCAGTGGCCTTCCTATGGGCAGGTGTCTGATAAAGGTGACAGAGTCCACCTCAATCTTTTTTAAACTTCTTCCTTCTGTGTCCTCACAGCCTTCCCTGACCATCTGACCACCTTTGGAGGTGGGGGTGCTCTTTCCCAGAATCCTCCCCACACTGTGGTCTCTGGGCCTGCAGGAGACAGTGGTTTCACCATCCTCTGCTTGTGGCCTGCCCAGGACCAGCTCCCCTGAGAGCAAAGGGCTCAGAACCGGAGGCACAGGCCCCACCCTGTGTGTAAACACTAGTTGGGCACCGGCTGACCTCAGGAGGGAAGTACTGGTTGCTCCTGGCCTCTCCCAGCCTGCCACTGAGGTTCCAAAGGAAGTGCCAGCCTAAACTGGTGCCCTGGCCCCAGGCTGCCTCCATCCTGGAAATAGTCACCAAGAGCCAAGCCTCTAGCTAAAGGTGGACGGAAGTTAAAAATTCCTAATCATGGCTTTGCCGGGCCTGGTAGGAGCTCCCATGCTGGACTGTCCCTATGAGTCAGGTCTCTCTAATTGAAATAGTTTCCATGATCATACTGTACCTTCATGAATGGACTCTGCTTATTTCTTTAAAATACAAACTGTAATTACATATAATAAAAAATTAGTAATTTTAATGTTGGAGGGAGAAGACTATGTGCTTTATTATTGTTTGCAAAGTGCTTTTCCGTACTGTTAAAATTTCTATGAGTAAAAATGTTTCTAAGTAAAGAAGAGAAGGGTCTGGAGGTGCAGGAGAGGAGATGAAGCACAGGTCTAGGACAGGTGAGAGTTTGAGTTCCTCCAGGAAGGTAAAATAGAATAAGATGAGCGTGGTTTCATTGGGGGTAGGAGTGACGGAAATTGAAGCATAGAATGAGAACTATAAGGCACATTAGTTCCTCTCCTCTCGAACCAGACCATTAGTGTATTAACATATTTCCCTTTGTGTGTATTTATGCCTCGTTATTCTTTTTATGTAAGGAAAGAAATCATGGAGCTGGAGGGATGTCTAGCAGTTAAGAGCATGCAGGGTTCTTGCAAAGGATCTGAGTTTGGTTTCCAGCATGCATATTTGGCCCACAACCACTTGTAACTCCAGTTCCAGGGGATCTGATGCCTTTTTCTGACCTCTTTGGGCTCCTGCATGACATGGTACACATAACTCTCACAGGCACACATACATACACACAAACACAAAATAAGTGAATAAACTCTAAAAAGTATTTATGATTGCAAAGCCATTTCCCATATTTTGAACAGTTTCTTGTGTCTGTGTTTATACAAATATACATCTTCTAAGGGATTTTTCCTGGTGTAATCATAAGGTTCTGACTCTATTATGAAAAATAAAAAATAAAAAAAATAAAAACAAAAAATCCAGTCTCACTACATAGCCCAGACTTACTTCAAACTCAGTTCTCCTCATTGTCTTCTCAAGGACTGGGATAACAAACTTACAAACTGTTTTTAATGTAATTTTTGAAGAGGGCATGTGCATGGTCATCCATAGGTAGGTGTGCATGTATGGTAGTATAAGAGCACATCTGTGAGCACATGTGTATGGAAGCAGAAAATCAGACTCGGGTGTCACTCCTCAGGTGCCATCCACATTATTTTTCTGAGACAGAATTTCTCACTAGAATCTGTGGCTTGTCAATCAGACTGAGGTCGACCAGCAAGCCCCAGGGATCTAGCCGACTCTGCCTTCCCAGTGCGGGGATTGTAAGCATGTGCCACCGCCTCTGGCTTTTTATGTGGGAGACAGGGAATGAACTCAGGTCCTCACCTTAGTTGACAAGCACCTCACCAGTTGAACCGCCCTACTGATAAGGTATTTTTATGACTGAGATTCAAGTGGATCATAGTAAAATCACAACACATACTATGTATTTTTTTTCCTTACTTAGAAAGTAATACAGTAGCCAGGCGGTGGTGGCGCATGCCTTTAATCCTAGCACTCAGGAGGCAGAGGCAGGTGGATCTCTGTGAGTTCAAGGCCAGCCTGAGCTACAGAGTGAGTTCTAGGAAAGGCACAAAGCTACACAGAGAAACCCTGTCTTGAAAAAACCAAAAAGAAAGGAAGGAAGGAAGGAAGGAAGGAAGGAAGGAAGGAAGGAAGGAAAGAAGGAGGGAGGGAGGGAGGGAAGGAAGGAAAGAAGGAAGGAAGGAGGGAGGGAGGGAGGGAGGGAGGGAAAGAAGGAAGGAAGGAGGGAGGGAGGGAGGGAGGGAGGAAAGGAAGGAAGGAAGGAAGGAAGGAAGGAAGGAAGGAAGGAAGGAAGGAAGGAAGGAAGACAGTCTACATCTGCATTTGTTGTTGGAAAACTAGAAAATGGAGATAAACAGAAGAACACTACAACCTGTAGCCTCACTTCCAGGAAATAGTGTCTGCTAATATTTTTGCTTTTAGAGTTTCTATCCACTTTTTATGTACATTTTAAAAGAAAGTTAGGGGCCAGCAAGAGGGCTCAGTGGGTGAAGAGCCTGCTGTGGAAGCCTGCCAATCCAAGTTCTCTTCATGGGGCCCACGTAGAGGTGGAAAGAGACAACTAACACCAAAGGGTTGTCCTCTGGCCTTTGCACATGGGTGGCATCACATCCACTCCCATACGGATATCATGCACACACACACACACAGTAATAATAATACATTTAAATTTAAACTTGCCAAGTGTGGTGGTACACGACTCTAATCTCAGTACTCAGGAGACAAAGGCAGGTGAATTTCTGTGAATGCAAGGCCAGACAAGACTACACTGTGAGAAATTGTCTCAGAAAATGAAATACAGTTTACTATGACGACTACTATTATTAGAGATAAGCACTTCTCAGAGGAAGAAAGCTGAAGAGATCCCAAGCTGTCCCCTGCATTGTGGGCTGTCACCTAAGATCTTGACCTGGAAGTCAGGACACTACCTCTTCCTTCCTTTTTTCCACCAGCATGCTGTCTTTTTTTTTTTCCTTTCTTTTTTCTTTTTTAACTTTGGCAGGGTCTCACTATGCAGCCCAGGCTGGCTTTGAACTCTCAATTCTCCTTCCTCAGTCTCCCAAGTGATGCATCTCGCCTCACTCTGGAGAGCCTGCTTAGGGACTGAGTTTCTTCCTGTTATCAAAATAGACTCCTTTAGCATTGCAGGGGATGTCACAGGAGTGAGTGGACAGAGGCTGGCAGACAGTCCCACCGAGCGGAGGCAGTGGAGGAATGGGAAATGTGAAGGTCTTGGGGGTGCCCATTCACTCTTTATTCGAGGTCTACAAATGCTATCAAGCCCCTACCTTGGACCACATCCTTGCTAGACCCTGAGTGTGTCTCAAAGAAGACATGGTTCCTATCCTCAGGAGTTCAGTTAACTGTACATTCTCAAGTCGTAGCTGTTTATCGTTAGCCTATGGTCTGTAGCCTGCGCCTCTGAATCTGAAACCGCAGTGCTAGTGGATGAGAAACAACCCAGTCTCCTCAGGTCACCTTGATGAGGGCCACCAGGGGCCACCTCAGGGAAGAAATGTCAGTCTAGGCTCCTGGAGGACACGTAAACCAGGTAGTCCTGGAAGCTCTGTCTACTGAGAGCCCAGAACTTAACACACACACACACACACACACACACACCACTGGGCCATCGACAGTCACAAGACAACAGGCAGTCCTGGAAGCTCTGTTTACTGAGAGCCCAGAACTTGACATCCCCACCCCACCCCCACTGGGCCTTTGGCAGTCACAAGACAACAGAGACAGGTCGAACTTGGTCCTGAACCTGAAACTCAGCTTTGCCCTTCGATAAGTGACCTTGGGCAATTACTTCACCTCTCTTAATCCCAGTCTGCTCATGTGCAAAGCAGGGGTAACCATATGTGTTCTGCTTGAAATTAAACATTAACGTGCTTGACAGAGTGTCTGGCAAGCCACATGTGCCACACATCACTGTTACTAAGTGAATTGATACTCATCCACTCATTTAGATAGTCACCAGGTAAGCAGTTCCGGTGAGGACCTGCAAATAAGATGTATAGGATATCACATTCCGTCTGAGTGCTGGTGGGGGTTCAATCATCCCTGTCGCCATCAGCTCCTGTGTGTTATTTGAACTCTAGGCCTCAGCAGCGACACAGTCTATCCACCAGACAACTTTAGGAATGACAACCATAAACTTTGGGGCTCCAGTGTAGGCTTCACAACCACTCTTAGTGCCTGTCCCAGCATGAAAGAGATTCCTGTCCCCCACCCAACCCGTTCCAGAAGGATATCCCAGTGTAGGCAGGTTGGACAAGGATGCATGGTTTCAACTTTCTGCTTTGGGGAGGGGGTGTGGTCCAGCCTGGGCCATTTATCCAGCCTGCCACCTCAAGGGCGAGAAAGCTGTGGAGGCCCCAAGGCTGTTGCTGTGAGGTGAGAAGGGATATGTAAGGTCTCTGTTCATAATGACATTTTCAAGTGCTCGGGGATGGCTCTGTTGCCATGGAGACGCTGAAGGTACTGAGCAAGCTGTAGCCTCTCTTGAGTCGTGAGTCAGGTTCCATTTTATTTATTAAAAAATTAAGCCAGCGCCCTGACCTACAGAAGACAAAGCAGAGCTCCGGGGGCAGGTCGAGATGCCCGCTGCCTGGGGAGATGAATCAGCTGTGTTACGCACAGTTACGCACAGTTCCAGGGTCTCCTGACGTCAGCTGGTCCCTAGAAACATTCAGCAAAATGTAGATGGCTTAGCAGCAGTGCCAACGGTGGACCACGGAAAACACAAACAGAAGCCACACAGCTGAGTGGAAATTGTGTACCAGGAAACAGGTCTATTTTCCCAGCTCTGGCCCATGGGGACTCTGCCCTTCTCAGATAGAGGAATCCTCCAGCCCCCAAGGAAATTGTCACAGGCCAGCCTTAGACAGGTCAAGGCCAGACTTGACCCAGAGACGACCAGACTGAGCTGGGCCACCCACATGTGACACAATAGACACCTATCTATTAGTTCCCCCATCCAGGCTGAATCCAGGGATTCCTCTGAGAGGGACAGACTTCTGGAAAGACAGGGGAGGCC
Organism: Onychomys torridus; assembly: GCF_903995425.1. NCBI lineage: Eukaryota > Metazoa > Chordata > Mammalia > Rodentia > Cricetidae > Onychomys > Onychomys torridus. The sequence continues at coordinate 67,799,224 of NC_050446.1, forward strand.
AGAGAAACCCTCCAAGGACCTTACTAGGGGTGTGTACCCTTCCCCAGAGCTCCTGCAGAGGAAGGATAAGGTAAAGAGGACTACTGCTTCCCTGGGCACTTCTGATGACACTCACCTTGCTTGTCACCTCCTGTGAGGATTATTGTAACAGGAACCCTCTTCTTGACGTGGAACTGGTCCCAGAATCCCAGACCTGTAGTAGAAGGGACAGAAAACCTGCTCATTGGTCTGGATTCACTGTGGAGCCCAGAGACTGAGTAGGAGGATTTTATTTCTTCCTCTCCCCCTGATATTGGGGTGGCCCCCTCCTAAATCAGCCCTGGACTCCACCCACTGCCTTCACAACTGCAGACAAGCACAGAGATTAAGCCCTTGAGTGGGGAAGACAGGACAGGATGGCTGGGTTTAAGCTTGATTTTTGCCCAAGCATGTGACTGGGCCCCGTTCCTGATATGGAGGGTAACAGCAGAATAATAAGAGGACTGCCCCAGCAGAGAGGTCTATCTACAATCCGAATCACAAGCTGCACATAGTGACTCAGGCTTGCATTCTCAGCACCCTGGAGGCAGAGGCGGGGGATCTGCATATGTTTTTTTGGCCAGCCAGAGTTACAGAGTAAGACCTTGTCTCTAAAGGCAGGACAAAAGAAAAGCAATGTCCATTGTGTGGTGTCCCACTTGTGTTCCTTAGTTCAGGATGGTGCGTAGGTTTCTGTTCTGATTAGGGTTTCTATTATCAAACATCATGAAGAAAGCAAGTTGGGGAGCAGAGGGTTTATTTGGCTTACACTTCCTTATCACTGTTCATCATCAAAGGAAGTCCAGACCAACACTCAAACAAGGCAGGAGTCTGGGCGTAGGGGCTGATGCAGAGTCCATGGAGTAACGCTGCTTACTGGCTTGCTCTTCATGCCTTGCTCAGCCTGCTTTCTTATAGAACCCAGGACCACCAGCTCAGGGATGGCCCCACCCACAATGGTCTAGGCCCTCCCTCACCAATTGCTAATTAAGAAAATTTCTATTACTTTTTTGTTTTATTTTGTTTGTTTTTCGAGACAGGGTTTCTCTGTGTAGATTTGCACCTTTCCTGGAACTCACTTTGGAAACCAGGCTGGCCTCGAACTCACAGAGATCCGCCTGCCTCTGCCTCCCAAGTGCTGGGATTAAAGGCATGCACCACCACCGCCTGGCACCCTGTTCTTAAATGACTATAGTTTGTTTCAAGTTGACATAGAACTAGCCAGCACAGTTCCCTTAGAGTGGCCTACAAGGTTCCACAAGACCTCTTGGTTGACTACCCACTCCCTCTATCTCCCCACCCTCCCCACCTGAGTAAACTTCAGCTATAACTTCGGAGGTGGAGTGGTGCTTTTGTCTGTTTGGTTTTGGGGTGTGTGTGTGTTTCCTTCTGTTCTGATTGACTTTCCTCTTTTTATCAATTTAATGGACACCTGCTTATCCTTAAAGGCAGACAAGAACCTCAACCAGCAGGAGAAACGGTTCAGTAGTTGAGAGCACTTGCTGTTTGTTTCAGAGGACCTGAGTTCGTTTCCCAACACTCACACGGTGACTCACCACTGTCTGTAACTACAGTCTCAGGGGATCTGATTGCTTCTTCTGGCCTCCATGGGCACCAGGCATGCACACAGTGCACAGACATACATGCAGACAAAACACTCCTACACATAAATTAAATACATCTTCAAATGTTTGTTTTTTAAAGGACCTCAACCCTCTGAAATTGTGTAGAGAAAAGCATATCCTCCTCTGAACCTCCTGGGCCTCCCCATGAAGACATGAAGACAGCTTCCTCTTGATGTCCAAATAACTGCACTCCATGTTGGGGACCCTTCTCAGCTTGTCAGATTTTGTTTTTGTTTTTCTTTCTTGTGTGTGTGTGTGTGTGTGTGTGTGTGTGTGTGTGTGTGTGTGTGTGCACGCGAGCACAAGTGTGTGTTTACATGTGTACATACCCATGTGTGTGCACGCATCTGGAGGCCAGAGGACAACCCCAGGAACCAGCCACCTCCTGTCTCTCACCAGCTTGAGACTCCACCAATTAGGCTAGACGTCTGACCAGTGAGCTTCCCCTGTGCTGGGATTACGGGTGCGTGTCACCACACCTGGCCATTTTACATGAATTCTGAGAATCAAGCTTGGATCTTTGTGTTGCAGAACAAATGCTTTCCTGGTTGAGTTTCTTAAAGCTAGTGCTAATTCTAACTAACCTGCTGCCCTGGACCATGACAGGCGACCATCCCATTCAGAGCTCTCTATGACTGAAAAAGTGAACAGAGACAAGAATTCCATTTACAGGTAAGAAAGATGAAGGCCAGACAGGAACAAGAGGTGTGGTTAGAGAATGGTCCCATAAGTCTCTGATTCCAAGCTGCTTTGGATCCAGGGAATGTGGACCATCATCTATGCACAAATCAATGCATATACACATCAGATACCAGGCACTGTGCTGTGTGTCCTGGAGCATAAAGGAGTTCCAACCCTGAGGAATCCAGGATGGTAGGCATGTAGAGAACCCCCACACCTTTCACCACAAACTTTAGAAAGACCTGTAGGGATTCTAGGCCTTCTGATCAAATGAAAGTGAAGGAAACCACTTGCTATGGTCTAAATGTTTGGATCACATCCCACTCCCCATTAAAATTCATCTCTTGAGCTAGTCACAGGGCTGTACATCCATAATCCCAGAACCTGAGAGGTAGAGGCAAGGGGCTCAGGAGTTCATCTTCTAGTTCATAGCAAGTTCTAGGCCAGCCTGTCTCAAAAAGCACAACTCTCTGCAAAAACTTGTATACTGAATCTTCAAGATGGTATTAGGAGGTGACCGGGAGGTGATGAGGTCATAATAGTGGTAGGCTAAGCCATTATGAGAGGTTTGAGGGAAATCTCTTGCCCCTTGCAGGCACAGTAAAACATTAACCATGGATTGGGGATTTAGTTCAGTGGTAGAGCGCTTGCCTAGCAAGCGCAAGGCCCTGGGTTTGATCCTCAGCTCAAAAAAAAAAAAAAAAAAAAAACCATTAACCATCTATGAGCCATAAAACAGACCTTTGAATCAATTGGGTTCTTCTCTTGGAGGTGTGGGTTCCAGAAATAAACTTCTGTTGTTTAGAAGCTACACAGCCTCGGGTGTTGTGTTGCAGCAGCCCACACAGACTATTTCCACATCTCCAGTCCCTCTCCCCAGTCTCCCAGGTTAGTTCCCAGGCCAAGGCAGCTGTGCTGTATGTGTTGTCAAAATGGAGCACACACAAGACAGATAACACAGCCCCACAGGTTAGGATAGGTGAACACAGGAAGTGTCTGAGCCTCCAAGCAGTCAGGCCAAGAGCCACGCATAGACTAGGGCCATGAAGTCAGAGCCACCTGACAGTGCACACCACATGGCCCGCCACTCCAGGCCTCACCTGAACCTCATCAGGCCCTACAGACACACTGGACATTGTTTCTTGTCCCTAACCTAATGTCAATAGCAGTTTCTTTGTTTGCCTCTTACTTCCCACAGATGAGCAGTGGGGACCTGCACGTGCTGCTAAGCTCCACGCCTTCTGTTTGGAGTGTGAGACCTTTGTACATCAACTGGATCAAGCCAGGCTCCTGCTCAGACCTTCCAAAACCTCCCATTATCCTAGAGTCAAACCCAACTCCTTAGGCTCATCCCCTTTTCCAGCCCGTCTTCCTCTCCATCCATCCCCATCCTGCCCTCCATGTACTAGCCTTCTAGCTATGACGAGGTGATAGCAAAGTTCTTCAACCTACCCTTACTCTTCCCTTCTTTCTCCTGAACACCATCTAAAAGGATACATGGCTGTGTCCCTCCTGCCACTCAGGACTCCAGTTTTTGCCCTTTGTCTAACATAACATGACAAACTGGACATGGTGATGTACACCTTTAATCCCAGCACTTGGGAGGCAAAGGCAGGCAGATCTCTGAGTCCATACCCAGCCTAGTCTATAGAGCAAGTTCCAGGACAGCCAAGGCTACACAGAGAAACCCTGCCTCAAAAACATATATAGATATAGATATAGATATAGATATAGATACAGATATAGATCACAATAGTCTATGTACATTTGACCATATGCTTATGATGTGTCCCTCATACTAACCATGAGAATGGAAACATGCCCCTTTTGTTCACTATGCTGTCCACAAGGCAGAGAAGAGTGCTCAGCACATAGTAGAAACTCAATATATTCTTGTGATATGAATGAGTGGCCCTTTTAAAAATAATACCTACAGGGACTAGAAAGATGGCTCAGGGTTAACAGAACTTTTTGCTCTTGTAGAGAACCTTGGTTCGATTCCCAGCACCCACATGGTAGCTCACAACCATTCATAATTGCAGTTCCGGAATATCTGGTGCCCTCTTCTGACCTCAGGCACCATGTGGTGCACAGACATACATGCATGTGATCAAAACACTCATACATTAAATAATTAAACATTTTTAAGAAATGATGCGTACAGCCATTAGTTTGTAAAGATTCAACAATATTTTAAAACGGGAGATAAACTCTGCATTCTGGTGCATACCTGTAGTTAGGAGACCAAATCAGAAGAATCCTATGTTTAAGGCCAAGCCAGGCTACATAGCAAGACTCTGTCTCAAAAAATAATAAAAGTCAGTGAGATAGCTCCGTGTGTAAAAACACTTGCCATGTAAACCTAAAAACCTAAGTCCATCCCCAGAGCGTGCACACAAAATGTGAATTTTGTGTAATAGCAGCAAGTGCTCCTTCTGTAGCAAGATGAGGGGCTGAGGCAGGAGACTCTCCCAGAAGCTTCCACACCAGCTGGCCTGAAGTACACAGCACAGCAAAGCAAGACAGACCCTGCCTCAGTAGGGGAAAGCAGAGAGTGGATCCTCTCAAAGCTGTCGTCTGACCTACACACTGCGAGCGGTCACCACTGCTGGCGTTAGTTTGTGCTCATTGGCTCACGAAAAGATAATTCTAAAAATAAATGACTGGGCTAGGGATACGGCTTAGTGTTAGAGCATGTGCCTATATACACAAAGCCTGATTCAGTCCTCATCACTGCGGATGGGTGGATAGATGGATGGATGGATGGATGGATGGATGGATGGATGGATGGATGGATGGATAACATCGTACGATCCTCAAGCCCCTACTCTCTAGCCCTCTACTCCACTTTGGGGTTCAAGCAGCAACCCCTCCATGTCTCCATGAGCTGAGCAACAAGCTTTTGTCCTGTCTGCCGAGGTCATCCTCAGGGTCTGTTTCTGATGGTCAGAAGACCTCCAGTCCGGGCCTGGGCAAGGGGCCGTGGGCAGAGCCCAGACAAGACCTCAGAAACCCAATGATTACCCCCTAGAGCAGGCCCCACATCAAAGCTACTCTCAAAGGGGTGAGGCCTCTAGATAAATGAAAGATTAAAGAAGATTGGTGTCCACAGGCCACAGGGAGAGGCAGCCCACAAGTGGCCACAGAGGGGAGGCTCTGACAGCCCTGGCTGTACCCATTTTGGAGGTCCAGACTCGAGACCCAGGAAGGGGGAATCAAGGAGAAATGACTTGTGTGGACATGCACTCTCATTATTTTACATCAGCTTTCCTTCCACTCCGTAGCTACTGTTTAACCCTTTCCCAGTCAGGCAGCAGCCAGGAGGCTCAGTAGCCAGACCCTGGGTCCTGCAGAGATCTTGTTCGGTCATTGGGTTTGGTCATTGGGGTTTGTGCCCTCCAGAGCGGGAGCCTGTAATGAGGAACTCCTGGCCCTAGCCTTCCTCCCCAGGGAAGGTCTGTAATTAGCACAGGAGACCAGGCTGGGGAAGCTCAGACAATGTCATTTGAACCAGGATGAGACAGGGCTCAATTGCTGGTTGCACTTTTTTCCCCTGGTGCCATTTCATATACAAAACTCTGGCAAGCTTAACCCTTTCCTGGCTGGACCTCGGTGCTGAGATTTCAGCTTGGCATATCATCCACTCTTAGACCTAGTCTGGACAACCCTTGATGTCCTACACTCCCTACACTACCCAGTGGGGGCTTCCCAAACATCCACCAATCCATCTTGCAAGTCCCCACTGAGCCAAAGGTAAGGCTGCCCACCAGCAGGAGAGTCCAATCCTGAGAGGGAGAAGATGCATACTAGAAGCCATGATGGGCAAATGACCCAGTGCAGGAGAAGACAATTCAGAGAGTAGGGACCAGTGCAGGCAAGGAAGGGAGATACATGAGAGGGAAGTGTGCATCATGTCCCATAGAGGATGGGCATGTGGCAAGCTCTCTGTAAATATGTTCTATGGGAGTCATCTTCTTTAGAGCATTCTCTGCCATCTGGGCAGGAGGCTGAACTCACAGGGAGAGGAAAGGTAAGAGAAGCCTGCCCTAGGTGGAGACGGATAGGAGAATAACTGTGCGGAGAAGGCGGGGGTACAGCTTTCCCCCATCACGTCCCTGGGGCACTTATTCTGAATCCCGTCACTACAGTTTGCTATAGACTCCGGGTTGGTTCCCGCTGGAACATGAACGACTATGGTGTCTGTTCATGGCTGCTCTCGGGAGCATCTGTATTGCGATGGTATACAAAGGGCACTCGGTGTGTGCTAACTAGAGCTGAGTCGCTCAGTGAACAGAGTGCTCGCTCGCCAGTCGTGTACAAAGCCCTGGGCTCAATCTCAACACTGCATAAGTCAAGTGGCACACGTCTATAATCTGTGCACTCAGGAGAGAGAGACAGGAGGATCAGAAGGTCATCCTTGGCTACATAGGGATTTTGAGGCCAGCCTGGGCTACATGAGACCCTGCCCTCGAAAAAAAGTGTTAATTAAATAGCGTCAGGCTTCAATAAAAGAACATATTTTACAACTTTTCCCAGAAGAGATTCAGAGTGTGGCACCAGGACCTTGAAAAACACATCAAAATCTGCCTGACAGATAAAAGCTTCTAGAAATCAAGTAAGACAAGACTAACCACCAATTTATTTTATACATATATTTAATAAATATATTATGAATAAGAGTCTGCAGACAGGGTAACAAATTGTTCTAAGACATCTAAAAAGATGCTCAATTCTACTCAAGAGAAATACAAATTTAAAGTATGCTGGACATAGCCTGGCATGGTGGCACATACCTTTAATCCCAGCACTTAGGAGGCAGAGGCAGGCCGATCTCTGAGTTTGAGGCCAGCCTGGTCTACCGAGCAAGTTCCAGGACAGCCAAGGCTACACAGAGAAACCCAGCCTGGGGGGGTGGGGGTGGGGGAGTGTGCTGGACAGAGAGGGGAGATGCTCAGTGGATCAGTGGATAAGGTACTTTGCCAGGCAGACCTGACAGCCTGACTTCAATGCCCAGATCCTACAACGGAGGGAGAAAACCAACTCCAGAGGGTTGTCCTCTAAGCTCCGTGTGTGCCATGGCATTTGTGTATACACACACACACACACACACACACACACACACACACAAACAAACAAACAAATGAAACTTTTAAAATATTTAATTTTTATTCTCTTTTGAACCCCAGTCCTCTGGAAGAGCAGTAGTGTGCTTAAACACTAATCCACCTCTCCAACCCCAAAATAAAACTTTTTAAGAAAACCACATTGGAGCCAGATGTAGTGGCAAAAAGCCTTTTAATTCCAGCATTCAGGAAGCAGAGGCAGGTGGACCTCTGTGAGTTCAAGGCTAGTCTGGTTTACCTAGTGAGAACATGTTTCAAAAACAAATAACAAAAGCAAACCACTTGGAAGGCACTTTCTAATGTAAAAAACTGTGAAATTCTGATGGCTTTCTGTTTGAGAGACTAGATAAGCCAGCAACTTCATCCATTGTCACTGGGGGTATGAATACACTGTGGTCCAGGGTTTTCAATATTCAAGAACACCTTTCAACAGTATAAATGCAGGTTCTCTTTGACTTAGCCCTTTGGCTCTGGGAACCTAACTTATGAACAAGCAGGATTCGAACAAGTCTATCACTACAGTATTGTTTCTTAGAGTGAAAATCTGGAAACCATCCAAATGTCCATCAGGCGGGGACAGGTAAATACATTATGGTACATTCATACAATGGACAGCTGTGCAGCAATTGAAGAGAAGAAAAATGAGGAAGTCCTCTGTGTGCTAATACAGGAAGATCTCCAGGATAGATTGAGGGAAAACAGCAAACATGCTTTGTGTATAATAGCTGAGGGGAGGAGGGGCATCCATATGCATCTGTCACTCACATGCACACACACAGAAAAAAAAAAAAAAAAGGCCCAAGAAAGCAATAAAACTGATTGCATGTTCGTGGAGGAGTTAGGTCCTTGCAGATCAAGATAAGATGTAGGTCGCTGAGACAGGAGGGTCACTTTTGTTATATTCCCTTCGCCTCCGAGTTATCTCAACTTATCTATCTACTCAACAAAATGTAAAAGACAGCCAGGCATCGGGGTACACGCTTTTAGTCTTGGCACCTAGGAGGAAAGGCAGGCAGATCTCTGAAAGTTCAAGGCCAGCCTGGCTTATGGATCAAGTTCCAGGCCAGCCAGGAGTATATCATGAAACCCTGTTTCAAATAAAAGCAAAATGACATTTAAAAAATAACAATAAAACAAATTAAAATGCCTCTACCCAGGACCAGGGTCTGTCTGTTCCTGTTCTTGGCAGCCTGGGTGTGGTTTTCCCTCTCTTGTTCCCACTATGTTCTCTAGAGACCCTGGATTCCAGTAAATGGTACAATTGTTCTAGCACACGTCTCAAGAACATGGACTAGAAAGTCAAACTAAAGGTGCTGTGTGACTTTAGACAAGATGATGTATCTCTCTGAGCCTTGAGACAACAGAGTAATCTCAGAATCTGCCTCTATAGGTTGTAGTAAAGCACCGGTAAGTGTACTTACCAGAACTGCTGTGGACCAGCCCCTAGACATGATGAATCCATACCGAGAGGGTACAGCCAACTCCACGTTTGCCTTCCTTGTGCTGTGGTTACCGGATTGCTGGTGTTTGCTGTATTGATTATAGGAGCTCCTTACAGATTGAGAAGACTGACGTACACATTGTATGCTGGTAGAGCATTGGAAGGCAACAGGGCCACAGTAAAGGGAAGTTTAGGAATCTTTTTTCTTAAAACACACACACATAGGGGTTGGGGATTTAGCTCAGTGGTAGAGCACTTGCCTAGCAAGCACAAGGCCCTGGGTTCGATCCTTGTCTCCAAAACACACACACACACACACACACACACACACACACACACACACACACACACCAAACTTTACTCTGCACCAGGTGTGCTGATGTCTGAAGGCATTCCGTATTAAAGACCTGGCCTCACCTAGACACCTCCCCGAAAAGTCATTGTCCACTGGTGCTGTCTCTTTGCATTATCCCTGGGCTATCAGAGATTGTCATTCTCTGAGGCACATCAAGCTGCTTCAGATAACTGCCACTCCCATCTGCTCTGGGAGGGCTCACTCTCTGTGTCTTCTCCTTAGTCCCCAGGCTGTGGGCTACCTGCATGGAGCCAGTCTCTATGAGGAAGGCATTGACTGGGCGTGGTTGTACAAGTAGATGATCCTAGTACTCAGGGGGCAGAGGCAGGAGAATGGTGATTTTGAGGCCAGCTTAAGTTACATAGATAACTACATCTACATCTATCTATATTGGTTTTTTGCCTTTTTTTTTTTTTTTTAAGATGGGTTCACTATGTAGCCCTGACTGTCCTGGAACTCACTATGTAGACCAGGCTGACCTTGAACTCACAGAGATCTGCCTGCCTCAGCCTCCTGATACCTGAAATTAAGGGTGTGTGCCACCATACCTGGCTCACAGCTATTTTTTTAAGTAGACAGACAGACAGATAGAAAGGAAGGGAGAGAGAGAGATATAAAGAAGGAAAGAGAAGGGGGAGGGAGGAGGGAGAAAGGAAGAAAGAAAGAGGCATTCTCATTTCGGAAGCATGTGGAAGGCCTCCCAGGACACCCTGAGTCCTCTTCCGGTAAGAACGAGGATCCAGATGAATAGGCCTAACAGGATGGCATAAGACTGATTGAGTTCAGAACGCACACTGTGGGTGTGGGCACACACCTTGATCTTTGAACTCGAGTTGCCCTGCAGTCACAGACAAATGTATCCATTCCATCCATTGTTTCCTAAGGAATTGGTTCTCTCACTTCTGGGTTTCCACAAACATTTCTCAGAACATCTTGAAAATATATTTGACTCTTTAGATGTTATTGCTGTTGGTTGGTTGATTGGTTGGTTTTTTGGTTGGTTGGTTGATTGGTTAGGTATTTTGAAGAAAGAGCCCCATGTAGCCTAGGCTGGCCTCAAACTCACTAGATGGCCTAAGCTGGTCTTGAACTGCTCCTCCTGCCTCTGCTTACTGAGGACTGGAATCACAGGCCTGTGCCTCCACACCTGACTTTGGAATATATATTTCCTTTTATGGTGATTGCCAAGGCTAAGCCTGCTGGGTTTCTGTTTGCTCTATTCAGCAGCAGAGGTCAGGGATAATCCCTAAAGATAGGGTAATCCCAAGGCCCCTTGGATCTCCTCGATGCATACGGCTGGCATCGGATGAAACCGCCAGTCAGATGCTCTCTATGAGTAAAGTCTAGGCAAACACAGGAAGGAGGTAAAGGCTGCCCGTCCATCCATCCATCAAGGCCTTGCACTCCAGGAAGACCCCTGCTTACCTGTAACTTGTCCAACCCCAGAGGCTAATGCAGCAGAAAAATGATGTTAAGATCATATTTCCAATTCTCCTGTTTAATATCTGGGTGGCCTTGGACAAATATAACCTCACTGAGCCTCACTTTTTTTTCATCTGTGAAAGTAAAAACACTTGTGTCTTTCTGTCTCACTGCTAAAGATATTGAAGACATGCTGCAGACGATGGATTCTGATGGGCTTTGTTATTGTTGAAAAGATCATTTCATTCTTTTTAATTACTCGTATGTGGGGGGTTGAGCCTGTGTCTGTGTGTGCAAGTGCCCCCAGGAGACCTGAAGAGGCTGCTGGAGCATGTGGAGCTAGAATTACAGGCGGATTTGAGCTGCCCACTGTGGGTCCTCTGTAAGAGCAATACATGCTCTTAAACACTGAGCTATCTCCCCAGCTTCAGGTGGTTTTTAATAGAGAGAAAATGATATGGAAAAGGGAAAGTAATAGTGTAAGATGAAGGCAGGGCACAGTCAGTGTGTAAACATGCACCTTCATGAGATTCCACTGCACAAGGGGCACCTCAGAAAATTCAGCTCCAAACTTCCACACAGCCAAATCAACAAGGAAAGAAACATGAGGGGCTTCAACATCCATTTGATTAGACACAGACCCAGGGCTCAGCAGAAAGCAAAGGAAACAGTCTTGCCTCAGTCTTCCCAAGTTCGGGTAAGTTGCAAGGTTGGGATGAATGCTATAGGAGTGGAGGGGTACCCCTCCATGGAGGTCATGGCATCTTCTATGTTCCTGGGAAGTTTACAACAAATTAAAATGCTTGACAGTGACCACCAGAGGCTGGTGTTCAGTAAGTGCTTTAGACCTGTTTATTTCTTCCTCCCTCCCTCCCTCCCTCCTTCCTTCTCCCTGGAAGGATCACTGTTAGACCTTACAGACAAATGAGGAGTCTACCGTTCATTGCTCAGCAGCCTGTCTCCTCTGGACTGGTTCCATGTTAGGACCTGTGATTCTATGCAGGAATCCCTATAAACTTGGCTGTCCCCTGATCTGAGGTCTCAAGAAACCCCCACCCACCCACCAGCCACCTGGGCTCAGCCTCCACCTCAGCACAGACATAAATCCCAGGATCTCTGAGGCTGTGGCTTCCTCTCATTCCCCACATAGCTCCAGGCTGCTCCCTCCGACCACCACATTCATGGAGCCCAGCCACGTGCAAAAGTACAATTAATATTCCACTCAGTCTCCCCCAGCCCTGCTGCATGTTGGGAGAAGATGGAAACCAGATCTGCACCGGCTCACGCTGGCAGAAGCATGCGTACAGAGGTGAGAGCTGGTGTTTTCTTAGGCATGTACACACACACACACACACACACACACACACACACACACACAAACGGCAGAAGCCACACCTTTCTGACCATGGTTATCTTTCATGGCACGTGGCAGAGCACGGTAGGCTGGATGCTCAGCTTCCAGCTAATCACAGCACAATAGGACCCCTTGCACACAGGGTCATATTTGTATTCTGAAGAGAGGGAGCCCACGTCAGCATTGCCTCACTCTCAGAGGAAACCAGGATCAATCCTGCGTTACATACTCATTTTGCAGGGAGATTAAGGCAAGAACTGGCTTCACCTCCCTAGCTCACGGTCCCTGCTGAGCTGATTCTGGACAGAGGCCTTTGACTAACAGCCTGAGATTGTCTTCAGTTTCGTGGTAACAAGCCACTTCAGTCTTACCAGAGGCTGGGGAAACTGAGGCCTGATCAGTGCTAGAGATCACAGGTAGAGGCAGGCCTCCAACTTTTCATACTCTCGCCCTTTCTCTTGTACCCACAGTTACTGCTCTGCAAGCCCTAGGTGGGGCAGGATTTCAGGGGAGTGTCCCTGACTGGACAGGAGGAAATAACCAGCTCTGTTGATTTTTCTCTCCACAGTTTAGACTTAGAAAGTAAGGCGTCTGGAAGAACCAGGAGGTCCGAGTGGATGTCTTTGAGAGACGGAGCCAAGTGGTCTAGACTATGCAAGCATCTAGAAAGCGAGTTGGTGCAGGTGATTCCACTCAGTGCAGAGGAGGGTGAATTCAGAGCTGGAGACCAAAGAGGAAGCGGGTGGAGCGTTTCCCTGGGCAGCAGGCAGACAGAGAGCCAAGGGGCCGGCTTGCCTCCAATCCAAGATGGGACAGTAGAGCAGAAAAAAAGTAAAACCAGTCACCAGGAAAGGTTTTCTTAGTCCTTAGAACTCCAGTCTTCAGAGACTTGAAAAGATCAGTCTTTGAGGCCGTTCACCACGGCACAGTAACCTGTGACTCACTGGCTGCCCAAAGTACTAGAAGGCTCTCCTCTGAACTTATGCCTTTCCCCAGTAAACAAATGCAGTTCTTCTGGGATGGGTGGAAAGGGCCACAGGCTAACAGTCCTAGCTTTGCCTCTTGAGGCTGGGCAAGCCAGCCATGGCCCTAGGCCCCAATTACCTATAAAAGGAGGAAAATATGCTCCCTGGGGCTTGCACACTAGGCATGGTGACAATATCTTGTTTCTCTGAATCGAAGGTGGCATCAGTGTTGCAAAAAGCCATTATCTATAGTACAGTAGCAGGGGAATCTCCCACCCACCAAGCTGTGAAGTCATCGGTTACAAAACACCCTTGGCTTCAGAGGTGCTAACGTGTGCAAAGAAACAGGTAAGTCAGAATCAGAAAACCCCAGAACTTGTCATACAAGGTTGTCTCAAGAATTAAACCAAATAACACAGCTAATATACTTAATGCCCGGCACAGAGCAAGGCCTCAGTAAATGTCAGAGGAGTATCTCAGTCAGGATGGAGAGAGGGCAGGACACAGGCAGAAGGATGGAAAGGGGACACTAGAATGGACAGCCAGGATTGGAAGCCACCCTCCCTTCCTGGACCTTCCTGGCAGAGTGCCACTCCAAAGCTCCAGTTCAAGCCCCAATAGGGGACAGAGGAAGAACACCCATGCAATCCATTCTAGGGAACCACAGAGAACAAAAGGCCCCCATCTGCACCCCGGAAGTCAGTCTAATCTCCAGGATGAATATGTTTTCATTCCCCAGAAGTTCCTGCTTAAGTGTGCCAAAACGTTTTTCCTTTACGATCCAGGCAAACAAGGCAGGTTTACTTTGGGTGACCTTCTCACCACCACCCAAGGCCTGCCAGCCTCGAGTAAACACCCGCTTTCCACCCTCCAGGTAGCTCCTGGTAGAAGTCTAGAAAGCCAGAATACCTAGCCGCCTGAGACTAGATTTGGCTTAGCTGTCTGGGTTCCCAGCTCCCCTCTAGGAAGGCCCTAGAGAGACCCTAGGAGGCATCTGTGCTTTGTCCCCATCTTACACATGTAGAACCTGAGGCTCAGTAAAGGATGTGATGCCTCAGAGTATCTGTATGACTGCACGCACGCACGCGCGTGTGTGCGCGCACACACACACGCACACGCACACGCACACGCACACGCACACGCACACGCATGTACGCACTGCAGTCTGGCAAGAGTCTCACTCTCCACCTGACCTTCAGTGTCTGGGACAGACAAGAGGCTTATCTTTGCCCTTTTCCTCCTGTGCGTCACTGTCACCAACTGTGTAGAGATGTCATTATGCTGGAGGCTTTTGCTTTCCAGCTGGAGCAGCCACTGCTACAGGGCAGCAGCCATGTGTGTCACCAGGCCCTTTGCTGGAAGGGCTGAGCTCAGCCCTAAAGATCTTACCTGGCACTCACAGGCCCCGGAGCGCCCCCAGGATAAAGGAGCTGTGTTTCTGACCATCCCTCTCTGACTTGGAGTCGGGGAGAAAAGCGCTGCTATCAGAACCGTCGGAACGCTTACTGGAGTTCTCACAGACTAGAGCCTCACTGCCAGTGTAACAATCAGAAGAGGCTTGTGTCCATCGTAAGGCTCCACATTTATCAGTCCGGTACCACTGCCTGCCCCATCTCATCAAGCTTTCCTTCTCAGCTGCACCCTGCTCTCCCACTGCCTGGAATGTTTTCTCCTCCATTTTGCCCCTTAATGACCTAAACTCATGATTCAGTCCACAGTTTACACTGCTCAGAGAGAACCTCCTTACCCACACAGTCATGACAAGCCATTTTATTTCTTCACAGTTCTTTGCAATGTCTTTTAAGACTCCACCTCCCCATGGGTCTCAGGTACCTAGACCAGTGGGTGTTAGCAGTAGGCCCTCAGTGACACTTAAGAGGATGTATGTGAACGGCTGGACAGCCTTATCTCTGCCGGACTCTGCCATTCCGTTTACTTCTGGAAACTATGCTTATCCTTTGTCCCAGGTCCTGCTCACCCTTCTCTCCTCACTCTGCCTCCCCACTCTGCCCCCAGGAGTTTTCTTGGGAGATCTTGCTTCTCAGACTCCACAGGAGGTACCGGAACCAGAAAGCCTCCCCAGGATTATTTTCAATGGTTTCCTGGGGTGTTCACCTGGATAAGAATAAGAAGAGACTGGGCACTTTAATCCTATTTATCTAAAACTATATAATCTTCCCCAATCACTTAAATGGTACCTATGTCTCTAATTACAGAGCAGGCTGGGGGGGGGGGGGACACTGGTACAATTTCCAGCCAACCCCAGGCTGAGGGACACTTCTGCCCTTCCTGGGAGCCCACAGGGATTCTGGCTCAGGAGCCAGGACTCCAGACACCTGCTGCCACAGTCTCACCCATGAGAGACAGTCTTGTCTCCCCAGACAGGGACCACTCCCCTTTTCCTGAGAAGGGTCAGTCTCTCCTGTTTTAATAATCCTCAATTAACCCATGACCCCACTTAACCCTTATCCACCACTGTGGGTAGAATTGATTTCTTTTGGGCTCAGCCTAGCTCTTCAGGGTGGCATTGCTGGTGAGCAGGTGCCTAGAACATGGGCTCCAAGGCCAGTTTCCCAGGAGCAAACTCTGTAGGAAGCTTTGGAGCCAACAGTCACATGACAGAGTAGGTCATAACTTCACTGTCCAGAGCTATGTTATCTGGGTCATGAGATGGGAGTCTAGAAAAGCCACTTGCCTGCTCACCAGCTCTTGGCTAGCAAACAGCTTTGGTCTCAGTTGGTGATTTTCAGCAATAACCACAGCTGAGCCATGATGATGTCTCTGCTTCTTAAAGGCCTTTTAGGTCCTGAACTAAACGCTCAAACAAGGAGGACACACGTAATCCCATGCAGGACTCTAGGCAGGAAACAGTGGACCCAGCCCTCAGGGGAGTGCCTTTCTGAGCCACTTTCCCTATTCAGGTGCTGAGAGATTGTTTATCAACCCTTTTAAGAGATTAAGTTGTCCAAGCAGCAGCCTACTCAAGTAATGAGTCCAAGGGGCCCTCGTATCAGGTGACTGGACAGCCCTTTGGCTCACAAACTCCTACATTCTCCAACATCCTGCTCTGAAGAAATCTAGAGGCCTAATGGTGGATGAGAGAAGGGGCTCCACTCATCCCTAGCTGTTTAGGCAGCCCCTCTATTGACAGGACAGCTGGGTTTTGTGTTTATTCTGAGGGGTTTTGGAGTCCAGTAAGGTCCCAGTCAAGTGAGCAAACAAGGCTATAATGCCTGAGAATGGCAGTGAGCGCCTGTGTCCTGAGTATGTACAGGGATGAGTACTGTTCCCATCTGGGCTTCAAGGAAGGCTTCCTGGGGAAGGAGACATGGAAGCTGGGAGCTGCGTGAAGAAGAATAAAGATGTTGCCAGCTGGGAATTGAGATGTGGCTCAGTTGGTAGAGAGGCAGAAGGCCCCAGATGTAATCTCCAGCACCACAGAAAACTGGGTGTGTTACTGGGTGCTGGTGGCACACACCCTTAATCTCAGCACTCAGGAGACAGAGCCAGGCTCTGTGAGTTCCTACATGAGATCCTGCTCCAGTAAAAGAAAGAAGAGTGTTGTGTGTGTGAAAATCCCCACTGTGGAGAGATATTTGTGAGTCCTGGGATTGGAACTTGAGTCCTCTGGAAGAGCAGTTCCCGCTCTTCACCTCTTGAGTCATCTCTCCAGCTCCAGGAACAGTTGGACAGTTTCCTGACTTTGGTTTGTTTCAAGGTTTGGTACCCAAAGCTCAGTATGGTGATGAACACGCCGAGGCAGGAGGATATCTGTAAGTTCGAGGTCAATCTGGTCTACAGAGAGTGTTCCAGGTCAGCCAGGGCTACATAGATTCTATTTCAACGGGGGAAAGAAGAAGAAGGAAGAAGATGAAGGAGGAGGAGGAGGAGGAGAAGAACAAGAAAAGGAAGAGAAGGAGAAGGAGGAACTTGGCTTCCTAGTCAGTCTGCAGTTTACGGGATCGTGGCTGGTAAAGCCTTCGCAAGCCGCCCAGGTTTCACGAAGCTTACAATTTCCAGGACAGTATTTGAGCGTTCAGAAAGCTGAGCCTGCCAAGGAAGCCTAACTGTATATGTCTCTTTAACACATGGGGAGACGACGCCCCAGCCACGCCCCCTACTCATTAATATTGAGTTATCGTGAATATTGATGTGGGGGCGTGGCGCCCGGGCCAGCTGGGCTAACCAGCCCTGGGTTCCAGGTTTCAGACCCGGGAAAGTGACAGAAGCTGTACCTAGGAAGAGACCCAGAGAGATCGCTGCGACCCGGCAGCCACCCAGTCTTGGGGGGAGCATTGAGCTCCCCCACCCCCGGTTCCCACCCGGCCCGGGGGGCTCCTCCAGCATCGGCCCCACCCCCGGGGTCCCTATGGAAGCCAGCTGCGCCCCGGGAGGAGCTGGAGGAGGAGTCGGCTGAATGCCCACGGTGCGTTCGGCGCCGCTGCCCTAAGGGCCCCCAGCGCCCCCGACCCGCGCCACCCCCGCCGCTCCTCCCCCGGGGCTCGCCGGGACCTGCCCCCCGGGCCGCCTGCCCGGCCCAGCCGCAGCTCGGTGCGGGGATCGCCGCCGCCCTGGAGTGAGGGAAGCGCAGCCCGAAGGGGGTCTCCTGGAACCCGGCGCGATGGACGCCGTCTTGGAACCCTTCCCGGCCGACAGGCTGTTCCCGGGATCCAGCTTCCTGGACTTGGGAGACCTGAACGAGTCGGATTTCCTCAACAATGCGGTAAGAACGAGAGGATCTCGGTTCCCCTTTGCACACAACTCTCGCGACGCACCTGGAACCCCGCAAAGATCCCTAAGAGCCAAAGAGGGGGCTCGGCTCAGGGTCTCCAGGACAGACACGTGCTTAGGGCTCTGAGATGGGGCGACTAGGTCACTGGACCACCCTCTCAGACCATGATCCTAGAGAGTAAGCTCACAGCTAGCTCCCCAAGCTACTTCTGAGGACTCGACCAGAGGACACGTTAGCCTTTGGCTTCTAGGGGAAGGGGGACATGGAGGCGTCGGGGCCACCCGAACCTCGGACAGGAACTCAAGAGACACCAATCCCCACCACCCCACACCCCGCTCACGCCACACTACCATAGTCTTCCAACTGCCCTCCACCCACCCCAGGGTTCTGGGACCAGATTGGGCACGGAGTGGAGGAGAGGAGCTCTTTCCTTCGCCCTCTTTAGGGCCTCGGTGGCGCTGAAGCTGTATCTCCGCCTGGGGGCGCACAGCGGAGCTTTCCCAGGCCGGAGGCCCCAAGCTTCTAGGGGGTCAGAGCCAGACCCAGATACCGAGCCAGACCCAGAAACTGAGGAACACTGCCCTGACCTCCCCATGAAGTCAGGCTCAGGACCTCCGGGAAGGGTGGTGGGGCAGGGCAGCACCCGGTGACGTTTCAGGAGAACTTTTTTTTTTTCCTCATCAGTGTGTCTCTTGGCCGCTGTGCTTCCTGTCCCTTAGTTCCTTGTGGTTCTGCCGAATTTGTCTCTCCTTTATGACTGCCGCGGGCTATGAAGTTGCTTTTCTTTCTTCTTCCCCTCCTCCTCCAAGGAAACCAGGCTCACTCCTCTGTCCTTCCTCTAGTTTAGCGCTCAGCCCTAAGGACTCCAGCGGGGAGGGGCATGCATGTCTTGGAGAGGGGAGAGAGTGAGTGCCATCCTGAAGAAATGTCGGGCTGTTTGGGGACCCAACCACCACCATGGAATGAACCACAGCTGTACGCCCCTCCATCCGCACTCACCGGAAGGCCAAGCACACGGGGTCCCCACCTGTTCACATCTACCTCCTGCACTAACAAAAACTTCAGCAGGCAAAGGCCAAGTCCTTGAAGGACTTAGGTGTCCTGCACGTGTCGCCTGGAGTGTCCCAAGCAGCTGATTGATGTCACCATCAATCAGGAAGTCATAAGGTGACAGGTCTTCCAGGCCTCCCTCAAGCAGCGTGTCTAGGTCTTGCTGTCTGAGGAAGGTTGTTCAAATCATAGTCTCCTACATCAGATCAAGGGAATTAGGAGAGACGTTTTGTTTTAGGAGCAGTGGAAACTGTAGCCTCATCCTGCCTCTGTTTCTCCTGTGAGCATGGGCCATGCCTCTGTCTTTCTTCTCGGGACAGGCCTCCTTTCTTGATCTATAGTGGGGAAAAGCTGGACCAATGCTTCCTAAGGGTGGTTCTAGATGTTTCTCAGGAGTGAGACAACAGAATTTTGGAGGGTCCAAAACTTTGGAGCAGGTAAAAGATTCTGGTTAGAGGGAAGAGGTTTGTTGGGGCCCAGGCTCCCTGAAGTCCAAGGGATCAGTGTAGCCTCCCGAAAACTTCCCACAGCTGGGGGCAGAGTGAGCTGGGCTGTCTTCTCAATAAACTCCACAGCCTGGCCTGCTCTGCAGCTGCTCCTCCAGGCCCTGCTCCAGTTTGGGGAAAGAAGCCCTGATAGGCAATGGGACAGCGGAGGGAAAGCCCAGCTGAGGCCCGCCTGCCCTCATCTGGACCAGGATCAGATAGGCCTGGGGAAGGGGTTTCTAAGAACACAGAGCCCCTCCCCTGGCTAGGAACTGGAAATTCTGGAGCTGTGCTTCTGCCTCAGCAATCAGGGAAGTTCAGCCTAGTGACTTATTTTTCTTGTGGGGGGAGAGAGGGAGGGGGAGCTTGATTTCCTTATCTGAAACAGGAGACAGTCTTTCCCGGTAGCGTTACTGTAAGGATTTAGTGAGAAGGTTAACATAAAGGTGAATGCAGCTTAAGGCCTGGCAAGTAAGAGACCACAGTTGACTTCTTCCAGGCACTGGATGGGGGAGGCAGGAGTTGCTGTGTGTCCTTGAGCAAGTCCTATACCTTCTCTGGGTCTTCTATTTCCATGCCTACATTTCTTACCACAGCAACACACCAACTCGCTGAGGGTTGGAGAGGGTCCTGGGGATCTGGATGGGAGGGAAGATGGAAAGCTGTGCCTTCACTGTCCTTAAAAACCCCAATGTGGGGCTGGAGAGATGGCTCAGCCGTTAAAGGCTAGGCTCACAACCAAAAAAAAAAAAAAAAACCAATGTGGTGGACGGACCATTAAAGCTGCATGGGGACCCCATGTGCCTCCACTGCACTAAAGCAAAAAGCAAAGCTCCTGACTGCAGCTGAGAAGACCTTGCTCCCTCTGCTAGAGACCGGGATTGAACACGCAGAATCTAGCAGGCATGCCTGCAGGTGGCTGGGCACTTGCGTTGCTTCTGAGGACGTCTTCCTCCTGTTACTGTGGTGCCGCCTCTGAAACTCTAGAGGCACCCCTTAGAACACCCCAGCTGACCTTCCTCCCAGGGGTGCGGGTTTCTCCTCCTCCAGCCTCCCTGCCCTCCCCCAGCTCCCTCAGCTCCCTGGCATTGCACCCTATGGTCCTTCAGCCCTGTGCGTGCAAGAGAGAGCCTGGACACAGATAACGGAGATGGAAACCAGGAGGAGAGCGGGTCTGCGTGCGTGTCATGTCTCTTTCCTCTGGCCAGGAGAAAGGGATCTCTCTGGTTTCTCTCCAAGGAACTGACCCAGGATTCCAGAGAAACCCCAGCTGGGAGGTGTGGGGAGGAAGAAGACGGGGAGCAGGGAGGGGGGTTCTGTTGTCTCAGAGGGGAGCAGCAGGAAGTTGCAAGGATATTTGCTCAACACACCCATTCACCTCACAGCAGCTGGGGGAGGCCAGGTGTCTGGATGAGGGGACCCCAGGACCAGCCCAGAGGAGGGGCTTGGGAAGAAGGTAAGGCTGATCACTGCTCCCCAGATCCCCAGCCTGACTTCTGCACTAATGCTGAAGGCGAAAGCCAAGAGGTCCCTGCCCCCAGCCTTTGGAGGATTTGGGGAGATTAGAGAAGTATGTGTGTTTGGATGTGCCTGTGTGGGTGGGCTTTTTACAGCCCTCTACAGAGCATGTGTGTGTGTGTGTGTGTGTGTGTGTGTGTGTGTGTGTGTGTGTGTTTTAATTCTGATCAACAAGAAGGGCACTATGGCCTAAGAGTGGAATCCATCAGCCTGGGAATCTTAAATCTCAATCTCTTATTCAAAAGAGAGAGCTCCCCAAACACTGCACCAAAACCCTGAATTTGGAGTCCAGGATTTGCTTATGATTGCTTTCTTCCCTCCCTTCCCCCACTTTTGAGGAATCAAGCTTCTGAGGGCTGGGGCTTCATCTGTCTCCTTGATCCTGGTGTCCAACAGAGCTCTCCGTACAGGGTGTGGTTCAACTATTGACTGATGCATGCATGCATGCATGCATGCATGCATGCATGAATGAATGAGGTCCAGGTCAAACTCCATTTTTTAAAAAGTGTGTGTGTGTGTGTGTGTGTGTGTGTGTGTGTGTGTATTTTATGTGATAGAGTATGTAGTATTCAGGTGTATGGAAGTGAAAAGACAGCCTCCTCAGAAACACCATCTTCCTTGTGAGACAAGATCTCTCACTGGCCTGGAGCTCACTAACTGGGCTTGACTGGCCACCCTGTCCCAGAGATCCTTCTGTCCCATCGACAGTACTGTGATTAAAAGTGTGTACCACTGGACTGACCTTTTCACATGGGTTCTGAGGATCGAACTCAGGTTCTCATGCTTATATGGCAAGGACCTTACTGGCCTAGTCATCTCCCCAGCTCCCTAGACTTTCTCTGTTTCAGGGAGAAAAGTGGAGTGTGCTAAACTTTCCTGCTCCCAGCCATCAGAGTCCTGCAGCTGACATTGCCTCTGGGCATGTCATGGTTTTCAAAGACTAGTCATTACTTTGAGCGATTGCCAAACTCTGCCCAATGCCCCTGCAGGCCCTAGTCTAGGATAGTCTAGAGTTAGCTGATTCGTAGGGAATTTGAACCTCTGGCTCTTGAGACAGAACTTGAGCCTGGGTTGTCCTGTTTCTTCTTTTTCAGATTGTTCTAGGTCTCTTAGAGCTATGTTCAGATACCTTAAGCCATATTCCTTTAGTGGTACTACCTCAGGACCTTTGCACATGCCATTCCTACCATTTGAAATGCTCTGCTTCGAGTCCTCCTACTCCACCCAGCTCCCTACCCTCAGCTCAAATGCCTAGGGCCCCTACTGTTCTCCGTGTCCTTCCTTTGGCTTTGTCATGGCCTGTATCCCAGTTTGCAGCTGTTTTATTGACTTTTTATTTATTTCCTCCATGAAAAAGTTCCATAAAGGCAGAAACCATATTTTACATGTTGCCATAAACCTAGCATAATATTGTGACATAAAATGGGCACTGGCTATAGTAAAATTCAACAATAATGCCAAAGCCAACCTACCATTTCCAAATTACAGAAAACCTGGAGGTATGTGTTTGTAGAGTCAGTGAAAAGTGATGTATTTCTGGTGGGTGGCGTAAAGGTAGCCCATCAAACTGAGAGCGTCCCACAGGAGATGAGTAGCTGTTGCTGAGTCAGCCCCACAGATACAGAGGTCTGTACACTTTACTTGAGATGGAACCTGAACATGAGGCAGAAGCACAGGTTTCTTCATACTACAGAGGAGTTTGCTGTAGTTGAGGATTTACTGTATTTGTAGAGAAAATTCTTTTAAGGGAAAGGAAAGCTGTTTAAAAAAAAACAACAACAACAGTGAGAACAAACCAGACCTGAGCATTCAAGAGGCATGCAGGAAATTCCAGAAGGGGCCCTGGAGCCTTGGGGTCCTGACCTGACTAGCTCTGAGTGTGGTGGAGATGCCCACAGAAGCCTCACCCACCCCCAAGCCTCCCTGTGTCTACCAGACATTCTTTTTCTTGTTCACTAATATACATGCCCATTCCTTTGATGGCTTGGTATTGGAGAGGAACGCTGAAAGATCTGAGGGCTGCCTGTGTGAAGGAGACCCACCCAGGTCTCCAGCTACGCATAGCTAAATGACGAACCAGGAAACAGACAGCACAGATGCCATGCTCTGCATGGCTCCCCAGACTGACCTAACTGGGCCAGTGAAGAAATAATACATGAACACAGAAAAGCTGATATTGGATGGATTGGTTCTCTGATGGAGAAGCTGCAGCACCCTGGGAGGTCAGCATGCTTATTATATACAGTTGAACAGGGAAGCAGAGTTATTACATACAGATAAACAAGGAGACAGGCTTATTACACACAGCTGAACAAGGAGGCAGGGCTATTATTACAACCAAATAAGGAGGTAGGCTTAGCTAATCTTGTAGGGAGGAAGTCTTCAGGCTGCAAACAGCCAGGTAGAGTGAGCTATGGTGGACATCTTCTGTGCTCACTCTCCACATTCTTACCCCTACCTAAGGAAGCCTTTGCCATCCCTCTGAGACTTACCTGGGGAAGGCTTTGCCACTCCCATTGGGGCTGGGGCATTTGAGCCCTTGACATAGCCATGTCAACAACACACATTCACCCAGGACTTCACTCACTTCCTACACATGGGCCCAGGTTGACACCATGATGGAGCAGACCTTTGTAGGGGTCTTGGAACAAATTAGAGGTTTTGTAAGGTTTCTCCAAGGTGCACTTGCACGCCTGCCCAATGTCTTCCACCCCTGGTGGTCAGGGTGCCGTGGAGAAGTGCTTCAGCAGGCAGCACAGCTGTTTTCTCTTTCCTGGGCCTCCAGAGTCTCCGCAGAGGAGCAAAAGGGACTTAGGGAGAGTGTACAACTCTCCAAGACAGGAGTGCTCCAGGGACTCTGAGGACAGAGAGAAAGAGCTAGAAACTAGCTCCCTTCCCACGCTCTCATTCTAATTCAGACTTTGTTGTGTGTCCAAAGGGCCCTCCCTGTTATCTCCCCAGCTGCCATCCTCAAGGCACCATAGATACCTGGAGTTTTAGGACACAGCTGCAGCCCCTGGACAGGCCCCTCATGCCCTCTCCTTATGTCCGCGCTGGGGGCTGCTCCCCAGTCTTTGGGGGAACTTGCATCTTTGTTCTCTAGGGCACCCACAGAGGGCACCCCCCGTAGTGTCCTCTCCTCCATTTACATACCTCTTGTAGTCCCTATACCCGGGGCCTCCTGGAGCATCTCTCTCAGGGACCTGGCTTGCCCTTGAACCTCTCTCAAGAAACCAGTTCCAGATGTTGGAGAACAGGCTGTTCTTCTGGAAGTCTCAACACTCCAGGGGGGCAGGATGGAGGAGGAAGATTTGGGTGGAGTTGAGTCAAGACTATGAGCGTGGCTTTGGCTGGAAGTCTGTGTAACCCCCTTGAGCAGACCCAGTGAAGCCACAGTTGGTGTCAAGACCCTGAGCCAGGAGCAGGAAAAATGTGGAGGTGGGAACGTCTGGTTCAGAAGCCAGGAGGAGCAGAACATGGCCCAGAACCTTGACCCGCAAAGGAAGTGTGTCGGGAGTATTGGCTTCCTTGCTGTCAAAGTCCTTGATTCTCTAGAACTGGACAGAGCGTATCATCAATGAGGCTAACTTGACTTTGAGTTGTAAGTGGATTTCCCTGTTGCCAGGCTCAGTCTGCTTCTCCCCCAGCTCTCCGGGGACATAGCACTCAATGGCGCTTCCTTGGCCCTTGGCTGTTGGCCCAGAAACCATTTCCCCCTTCACAAAGAGGCTGACACATCTGAGCAGGGATGTGTGGTCCGACATAACAGCTGCACAGCAGCAGCCACTCCCTCCTTCCCCTTCCAAAAGAATAACAAAAATGAAAGCAGCAGAGGCATGAGGCAGGCCCGTAAGGCCCTCCTGGAGAGCCGGGAGCCGGTTCTCAGGCAGCAACGCAGAGCTCACCAGAGGAAAACCATGCTCAGCCTGCTCCTGTGGGTTCTGCTGTGCCTGAACCGTCCTCACCCTTCAATCATCTCATTTCTCAATTTACTGTATGATCTTAGGCAAAGCCCTTTCTCTTTCTGGACCTTGACTTCTTCATTGCTAAACTAGACTAAGGCTTCCTTGAAGGCAGAGGGTCACGTCATTAGTTTTGGCTGTTCTCTAGTTATAGCTATAATGCTCAGGAGATATTTATTTACACTGTAGGCTGACAGATGAGTGGGTGGGTGGTTGCATGAATGGATGGAGAGAAGGATGGATGGATGGATGGATGGATGGATGGATGGATGGATGGACAGGTGGATAGACAGACAGGAGGATGGATGGAAGGATAAGGAGAAGATGGAAAGAAGAAAGTGAAGATGATTGAAAGGAAGAAAGGAGAGTGAATGGATGAGTGGGAGGTAGGAGGAAAAATCAGTGCAGAGAAGGGTTGAGTAGGGCAGCAGTGGAGGAGGCAGATGGATAATGAAAGAAAACACCGTCAAACTTGCAGCTTTGATGGGCCTTCTTTTAAAAATATTTGTATTCGTCCATTTATGCATGCACGCATCCATTCAGGCATTGAAACTTTGGTCTCACCTAGGCTTTTCACTTTATCATAATGGCCTTTGTTCAGAGGGTGTCTGTGTATGTACACACTTGTGGATGTGCACGCGCGCGCGCGCGCGCGCACACACACACACACACACACACGGGTATGTATGCACACGTGTGCATGTAGAGGTCAAATGTTGACTTGGAGAGTCTTCCTCAACCTCCCTCACTTTAGTTACGGAGGCAGGGTCTTTTACTAAACCCAGAGTTTGCCAGTCCACCTAGCCTAGCTGGCGAGTTTGTCTCCACCTCTGGAATGCTGGGATTTCAGACTGGCCACCATGCCTGACTGACTTTTACATGATTGTGGGTGATCTCAACTCTGGTCTTCATGCTTGAACATCAAGTATTTTATCCACTGAACCATCTCCCAGCCCCCAGATGACTTTTTTTTAATGTGAAATACTAGAATATAAGTAATACGTATCTGTGAACTCTAGAGTATAATAAAAATAGCTATCTGGGACTCCACCAGCCACCTTTAGAAACAGACAGTGCTTGGGATATCTTGGTCTTCAAAACTGCATGAGTTTGGGTAAGAAGCAAGTGGAATTCTCAAACCTACTCACTTGGACAAAAGATTCAAATCCCCAAAATCCCTCAGACTGAGGGCTGGTGATGAGGCCCAATCTATATAAACAGCAGGTCCAAAATCAGGTGGCAGAGAGCTGGGCAGGCCCTGGGCAGCTGAGCTATGCCTGAGGTGAGGGTGGGGTGGCCATCCATAGTCAGCATCAGCACAGCTAGCTCTAGGAACAAGCTCAGCTGTCCTCTGCTTCCCAGGCAGGTTCCTGACTCCTTCAGACTTCTCTTTTTCCTGCCCAAAGTCAAGAAATTGGTCAAAAGTAGGGTTCTCATGAGAACTCAGCTAGAATCTCTCTCTCTCACCCTCTCGCTCTCCCTCCCTCCCTGTATGTGTGTGTATGCCATGGGACACGTGTGAAGGTCTATGGAGAGTCAGTTTCCCCTTTTACCATGTGGAGCCCAAGGACTCAACTCTAGTTCTCAGGTCTGACAGCAAGAAGCGTCCGTACCAGCTCAGCCATCTTACCGGCCCCCAACCAGGAATTCTTGCAGAGAACAGAGCACAGAGCCTGGTGCAGTGTACCTCTGTGGAGCACTGCTGCGGTCACTGATTGCTGTCTTTATCTGAAAAGAAAGATGTTAGCACTTGGTGGCTGCCCTGGGGAGCAACCCACCATCCCCAGGTCTGTGTGGAAGCTCTTTTTATATATGTCCTGAGGACTAAACCCAGGGTCTTGATCATGCCTTGGCCTTCTTTCTCCATCCTAAAATTTTAAGACAAGGTCTCTCTGAGTTGCCCAGGCTGGCCTTGAACTCATGGTATAGTCCAGGCAGGCCCTGAACTTGTGATCCTCTTGTTTCAGCCTCCTGCATAGTTAGGATTACAGGCCTGCAATACCAGACCTGGATAGAAGGCCTTTTCTTTGGGTTAAGCCACAAAACTTCCCAGCCCCTCGGGGCTCTGTGTTTCCAGGTATCTGGATATATACAGCCAGGGAAGGGTGGAGACTCCATGCCTGGAGCAGGGGTCCATATTTTACACCCAGCCTTCTACTCACTGCCGCCATTCCAGGCATGGCGCAGGGCAGCAGGAAGCCTTCCTCCATTCTGTCAGCTGCCAGTGATGTCGCAGACCCTGAGAACACAGGCTCCAGAGTCAGGGCTGACCAACAGCAAGCAGCACAAAGCTGGGAAATGCTTCTCTCTGTATGTGCTTTGCTTTCCTGGTTTGCAAAAATAAAGGCTCTATTTCCTAAAGCTTAAAGGAGACCCTGAGGGCGAGGAGGCAAAACAGGGGCTGGCACATAGGTGTTCACCATTATTATTGTTGTCAACTGCACTGTGAGGAATTCCACTTGGTTCCATGCTCAGGCTTTCCATTTAGACAGAGACTTGGATCCTATTGTGCACAGTTAAGGCATGACATTAATCAGTAGCCGGCAGTCTTCATGCTATGGTAGCACAGCAGACAGAGAATTCTTGGAGCTAAATGATCCAGGCAGGTTTCCTGGAGGAAGCAGTATGTGAGCTGGGTCTTAGAGGATGGGAGAGGTGGGAATGAGAAGATTAAAAAGACATTCCAGGCACACACAAGTGAAGTGATAATCTTACTAGCTTGAGAGAGGAGACAGGGGCTACATCTTCTGTGGGATCCATTATCTTAGACCTTTGATACCCTGCTAGGGAGCTGCCAGTTCTGTTTTTCCAGCAGGATGCAGGGAGCCAGTGATAGTTCTGGTCTGGACAAGGTGGTGGCCCCAGCAACTTTGACCTGTCATGGTGGCAGGAGGCTATCAGCCTGTCTGGATGATCAGGAGTTTTCCTTAAGAGGAGACATAGCAGTGGTCTTTCCTGAAGCCCAAGGTAGCATTAGGCAGCAGTGAGCCAGGTCCTTCACCTCTCCAGTAATCACAGCCCCACCCCACCCCTGTGACCCTGCTCCTGGGGTAGGAGCACCAGTCCCTAGTTCCTTTGGCCCTTTCATCACCAGGACCCAAGACAGCTCCACCCTTGCAGGAGGATAAGACACCTCTCTTTAGGGTTGGGGTCTCTCCCAAGCCATGCCCTGTCCTTTGGCCCAACCTCAGGATTCTAATGACATTCCCCTATCCTGTCCAATAACTCAGGCCCCCTCCAATGTTAGACAAAGCAAGTCCCTGTGAAGCTCCCCCCCCCCAGGGGAGGGGGGGGGGACTGGAAGGATCTGAATCCCATTCTTGAGCCAAGCCCAGCCTGGCACACCACCCCATTGGCTCTCCCAGCCCTCAGCTGGGACAAGATGCCCAGGGATCTTCTCCAGAGAGGACGCCCAGCCCTACCCTCTGCCTTCACCCCTCTCTCTCCAGCACTGCAAATCAGTTCCACATTTGGGGTCTGGCATGCTGTATCCATGCAGAACTCTCCCCTCCCAGACAGCCTGGGCTCCCACAAGGTCAACCCAACCCACAGGGGTCTGCATAGAAAAGAACCCTTGCTTTTGACAACCCCTGCAGAAGACTGAGGGGCTGGGCTGTAGTGAAAGGATCAGAGGGATGCCAGGCTCTCCAGAAAAGGATGAGAAAGGGCAGGGGGTGGGGCCGCTGAGGGGTGGGGGTGGTGAGGGAAGCTGAGAGGTAGTTCCCAGCTCAGCACATTCCTGAGACATCTGGCTGAGCTGGAAGAGCCCCAGCTGGCCCGAGAGCTGTTCCAGTTTCTTTATTCTGATGTCAGGCAGGACCCAGCACTCCCCACCCCTCACAGAGTCCTACTGGCCTGGAGTCCCTGGGACTGAGTTCTGGAGCCCCTCTGACCCAAGTCCCAAGCACCCAGAGGGCAAGAAAGTCCCCTCCTGCAATAGAGGACAGAGGTGACCTGACTGGGGTCCTAGGGGGCCACTGTGGAAGGCCGAGGACTTGCCTATCTGATTCCAGTCCCTTCCTTGGACTCACAGCAGACCCTCCCCTCTCCTTGGGAGAAAGATAAAGATGTACAATGCTGCACTGGGTGGCTTGCCTTGATCTACGTGACCCTGAGCAAGCCCACTCCATCCCTGGCCCTCCATTTCCTTCACCTGCCATGGCTACATTGAATGAGCACCTTCTGTATGCCCTGCACTGTTGAAAGCATTTTACAAATGTTTTCTCCTTCTCCTAACAACCTGGTGTTGCAGATAAAAGTACCCCCGCTTCATAGCTGAGGCCAAAGCCTAGAGAGGTTAAGTACCTGGAGCAGGCTATACAGCCCATAGCAGATAAGGTCTGTCTGTCCCCCTGTTCATAAGCCCTGGACTACGTCACCCCCCACAATAATAGTAGGCAGGCCTTATGGTGCTTCAGATTATGATTTCTCTTGGCTAGAGCGGTGCTCTTCAAGAAGGACAAGGGTAGGCATTAGTCACACACTGGGTGGGGAAAGAAGGCAGGGCGGCTGGCTAGGATGCATCTGATGGGTCAGGAGTCTCCCCTTGAAGGCCTAGAGAGATCCAGAACCCTGACACTGAAGCCATCGCCTGATCCCCAGGGGAACCCAGGGGTCCCACACCTTCCCAGAAGGAAGGGAGGATATAAGGAGAGAAAATGCCACTTGTTCCAAAAATAAAACTTGAGGACAACTCAGACAGGCTGGGCCTTGAGGAAGCCAGAAACTGAAGAGTGAGGAGTGCCGAGGAGGGCAAGAGGCCAGGAGAATTGCAGCCAGAGCCAAGTGCTAGGCTCCAGCCTAGAAGGTCTTCCAGCTGGTCGGGACCCAAGTAAGAGCAGATCAGGCTAGCTGACCAGCAGGCTCCATATATATTCATAGACCTGGCCTGCACCCGAGGGCTGCCCTGACACTGAGTGGGTCTGTGCACCCTACATAACTGGTCTGCCTTGGCTTAAACACAAAAAGGCCTTAGGCCAGAATAACATGGAAAATGGGTATAGCACACACATACATACACACACACACACACACACACACACACACACACACACACACACACACACACACTGTTCCCCAAGGGAGGAACTCAAAGAGGGAGTCAGGCCAGTGGAAACTCTGTCTGGAGCAGCAGCAGGCTGGCAGCAGAGTAGAATTCAGGACACTCGTTCCTGGATGCTCTACTATGGAAGAAGGGGCCTCAGTCATTGGCTCATTGACACATGCCTTCATTCACCCTCTTAACCAGTCTCCACATATCTGAGTTCTACCTGAGCATGCAAGGCATTGGATACACTGGAAAGAACGGAGCCCAGCAGACTGGGCACAGTACTCCATGCCTATAACCCCAACACTTGGGCGGCTAACGTGGGAGGATTGCAAGTTTGAGGTCATCCTGGGCTACAGAGCAAGACTTGGTCTGAAAAGGGAGTGAGAGAAGGCACAGCTAGTCAGATGCCACATGAATGGATCACTCCAAGCTACCCTGTGGAATCTAGACTCTATTCCAGGGGCACTTGGGAGTTATGGATGGATACTGAGCAGGGAAATGACATAGTTGTCTTAGGGTTCAGGAGAGCACAACTCTAGAAAGTGATCACACTTCCAAATATGGACCTACCTTCATAAAGTGGGTAGTCACACCATGTCAGAACGCCTTTCTAGAATGGGAAGCAGGCCTGCTTGCTCATCTCTCAGTCTGCAGAGCTGAACACAGTAAGAGTTCAGGAAAGGCAAATGTGTGCGTGACGGATAATGAGGTGGCTGCTTACCTTTCTTCTCCAGGGGTCCCCAGTGCCAGCCCAGGCCCTTGGTTTCAGTGTCCTGAGCTGTCCCGAAGGTCTCCTCTGGCTAGTGCATATGGACCAGCCTCTCCAGCAGCCAGACCATGAGCTGCCATCCTTCAGTGGTGCCAGTCACAGCTAGTCTGAGCCCTAGGCAGTGGCACTCACTGCCATAGCTTCCTTCTGCCCTGACGGTGCCTGGCACCCACCTCAGAGTTGGGCCACAGCAAGGGGCTGCCTTGTCAGATGACTGGGACCCTGAGAGACCTGCGGCCTGACCAGGGTAGGGTGACTGGAAGGAAAAGTAGATGACTAGACTACCAGGCTGGGGACTGCAAAGGTGGTATATGCCCCTCCAGGACCTTGCCTGGCATAGAAATAGCCTGCAGCGGGTGCCAGCTTACCCACTCTCCTCTTTTTCCAGTGCACACTGGCCCGAAAAAAAGCTGCAGTCTCCACAAGAGCCACTCCTCAAATCCCAGCTGATACTGTCCCAGCCCCAAACAAAGCTGGGACTCCCAAATCTTCTCTCGCTTGGCCTCACATGATTCGGTCATCTCAGACATGTGGCTTAGTGCTTTTAGGCCTGGGAGCAATGTGAGATGTTGCGTGTGGCCTTGTGTCTATGTGAGCCTGTATGGGATGACTTCACATGTGTGTGTTTCTTGTGTTGTGTTTCTTATTGTATTGGTTTTTGAGCTAGGTCTCCCTATGTAACCCTGGCTGACCCCAAACTCAACAGAGACCCCCCCCCCCAGCCTCTATCTCCCAAGTGCTGGGATTAAAGGTGTGTGCTGCCACATCTAGTCTTCAGTGGTTCTGTGGTACTGGTGATTGCCCAGGGCCTCCCTGGTCCTTTGAATCGATGTCCTTCTGATCCCATCTGGTAAATGTCCTCTTGGGCTTCTGTTACTGCCTGATAGTGTACACCTATGTAAACTGGGGTGTGGGTGGCGGCAGTGTACATATGATAGACCTGTGCAAGAGAATTCTCAATGGTCTGTATCTCCCACTGCGTCATGTCAGAGAGATGGAGATTCCCCCGCCCCAGCCCAGGTCTGTGTTGCAGTGTATACATGTACAGGTGTACACAGGTGTATGCATGCACTCGGAGAAGCATTTCTGTTTATTTGCACTTAGGATGTATGGTTAATAGTTCAATAAGGGAATAACAGAACTACTCAGCACTCTCCTCCCTTGGCCTGCAGAAGAAAGGTTGATTGTGAAGGTCATAACAGACTCCCTGTAACTCCCACACCTACCAGGAGGGCTCTGGGAAAGCTTTACCCCCTCTAGGCTCAGAGAGGCTAGACAAAGATGAGCTGACTCTTCCTTCTGCCCCAACACCTTACTTCAGGAGAGACACGAACTGTAAGCCTCAGATCAGAGCCAGGCAGATAGGTCTCCATCTGGGGCCTCTTGAGTTTGGTCCCGGTGTCTATCCCTTTTGCCAGGCAGCCAAGAGCCTAACTCTAGAAGACAAGTTCTTCGTCTTTCAGGTCCCCAAAGACCTAGATGGTGATGCTTAAGGACAAAGAGAACTGTTGACAGCTGGGGACCCAGGAGCCCACTCCCCATCTCTGCAGTCTTGGTTGTGTGCCCCTCACCCAGCTCCCACCCGCACTGGACACAGCAGTGACTCACAGTGGTGGCCTCTGGGCTTGAAATGGAGGCAATTATCTAGTGGTCACTAGGCAAGTAACCGTCCGGGAATGTATGGGTCAGTGTGTTAGGGGACGAGAGGCATCTGCTGCAGCCCTACCGGGGAAGACAAAGAGGGAAATGTGAGAGAACTCTCCTCCCATCTCTTCCCAGAGCTCACGCTCTCAGAAGGAATATTCGCTGGGGATTTCCCCCACCCCTGATCCCAGAGCTCGGTCTGGACCGATTTAGTTCTCCCCAAGCCAGCACAGACTGAATCTGTCTGTGCCAGGGATTTGGGGCAGAAACCAGGCCAGGGGTGCCGGCGTCAGAGGACTAGGGGCTTGAGGGGAGAGGCGCACAAGTGGTAGTTAGCACGCATACTCCAGCGAGCTGCTGAGCCCAGATATTTTCTCTGCCTGCACTGACCCCTGTGGAAAGGTTAAGAGAAGGGTCGCAGTAAGGACCAAGTGTTTATTCTGTTTATTCTGTATAACCCTGGGAACGACCCCTCTCACACCAGGGGCTGGTGTCTTGCGGTTCCCTGGGTGCCACCCTATGATAAGATACAGGAAGAGGGGGTGGGGCAGAGCTAGAAGTGAGTAGCTCCCTCTCCATTCGCCTCTCGTCGCGGGTGGCCACGCGACTGATTAGGGTCTCCGAACACCGCAGAATTGCCATCGCAGCTCTGCCCCAATCACAGACCAAGAACAGGCTGTACTTCCCCACCACCCCGCAGGCTTCCCGGTCTCGAACCCCGCTCTGCGCAGCCGCGCTCTGGGCCAGGCGGGCGGTGGCTTGCAGTCTCCTCTCATTGACCAGAAGCTCCTCCGCTTTCACCAATGAGCAAGCAAGATTCCTGAGAGGGGCGGGGCCCAATAGGCCAGTTTAGCCACGTAACTGCAGGGCAAGCTGGACCCCTTATCACCCCTAAAATTTGAAGGGTGGGCGGCTGAGCTGCGGGGCCAAGGGGAGGCGCAGCAGCCGGGGAGGCAGGGTGCCAGCTTGAGAGCCGGAGGGCTGGGGACTTCTCCTTCCAGAGAGTGGAGCCGGCGCCGGCTTCGCGTGGCGGCCGAGAAGGAGCTGATATTGGCACAAGTGTAGGAAAAAAGTCTTTAAGGAGGAGGGAAATGTCTCCTTCTCTGGCTTCCCACCCCCGTTGCCTGTATGAGAAGGCACCCCTGAAGGCTGCCCACCCTAACAGACCCTCTATGAACTCCTAGCCACCAGCCTTTCTCTTCTCCCCTCTCCCCCAGCTCCACCCCCAATTTCCATCAGACAGCCTAAATCTGATTTTTGTGTGTCTGTGTGAGCTGGAAGGGGGTGCTGGATAGCGGGAGAGAGCGACCAGGGCCAGAGCCTGGGGAGGTCTGAAGTCTCTAGAGAGAGCTTTATGGGGATGGAGGGAGGTGAGCAGACAACCAAGGGAAACTCCTTCCCCTCAGCGCAATCCCCAGCTGCGTCGAACCCCGCCCGAAATATTGACTACTCGCTGTGTGACTGTGGGTAAATGGCTTGCTCTTTCTGGACCTTAGCTTTCTCATTAGTCAAATGGGTTGAGGAGCATAGACCATTAATTTTCTCGGGTTCGTGCTGTCTCGAACCATAACTGATCCTCATGTCCGAGAGGCCAGACATTAGCTAGAAATAGCCTACAGTATCCAGTGAGCAGCTACTGGTGGCAACGCTCCCATGAGAGGCAGATGAATCTAGGTGCGATGTGACACGACCACCATCCAACCAGCACTCCAGGAACCCTGGGCACGGAGGACCGAAGGAGGGAGCGTCCTCCACCCCACCCTGCCTGCCCCTTGGCCGCCCTCCTCTTCCACTTGGCTCCCACCGCTCGGGAAGCTCTAGCTTGCTGAGCTTTGGCTGCTGTTTCTAGCAGGTGGGGTGGGGGCGCCTCATAACACCCAGCCAACTGAGGCCCCTTAGCAAATTCCTTCGGGCATCCCCAAAATGGGTCATTCTCGATCGTCTTCCTGAAACTGGAAACTTCAGGGACCCCAATCCCAGACTGGAGAGTGCTGGCTCTCTTTTCCCAGGCCCCCGGGAAGGGGCTTGGCAAACCCTTATCGCCCGCGGAGCAGCTGCTGGAGAAATCCTGTCGCCGCTGACTCACGGCTCTTCCAGCTCTGCGCAACCCCCTCCCCTGGGCCCCACCGCAGCCTTGGAGAGAGCCCCCCACCCCCCACCCCACCCCGACACACACACAGAGTTCTGCTGGAAGGAAGCGCCCCCAGCTGGGCTGGCCTGGTTCTGCCGCGGATGTGGACCGCTCAGTGCTGGTTGAGGATGATGGTTGTTGGTGAGGAACGTACACATAAAGCGTTTCTGTCTGGATTCTCAGTTATTGGAGAGACTTGTCCGGCACCTGAGCTCTTTGCACCCCGCCACCCAGGCGCTCCTGAACAGCTAATACACTAGCGGCCTTGCTCTGAGGTGCAAAGTTCTGCCCTTGCACCCCTATTGAATGAGTATCTAGCAGGTGAACAGGGCACAGATCTGCCTCCGGGAGCACACAGTCTGGCAGCAGTCAGGCTATTTCCAAACAGGGAGAGGTGTGTGGTGACTGGAGAAGGTCTGGACAGTGAGGGACCATGGACACTTTCTGGTTCTGTCTTGCTCCTGGGCCCCAGATTCCCTATCAGTCAAATCAAAGCAATACCTTTGCTCCTTGGGGAATGGTGGGTGCTGCTTAATGAAATGATGCAGGGGCTGGGGGCGTGGCTCGGTTGGTAAGGGTGGCTGCCGAGAATGCATAAGGCCTTGGGTTCCATCCCCAGAACCTCGTGGAGGCAAAAGGATCAAAAATTCAAGGTCATCATAGTTACAGAGAGGTTGGGGATATATGAAAGCACTTCGGAATATTTAAACACAAACAAAAATATAAAATAATGATGATTCCTGGGAGAACGGAAGTGAGACCCCAGAATATACCGGTGGTGTCTCTGGACTCAGTCTGTCCTTGAGTCTCTTATCACACTTGTTCAGAGGGGAACTCAACCCACCTCCCTCTAGAGACTCCAAGCTCATGCCCAGAGTTTAGGGGTTGCTGTTTTCATAGTAATAACTACAAACCGTTGGGCACTTATTACCCACCAAGTGCTGTTCTGAGTGCTTTGTGTAGATTCACTCATTTTATTTTCATAATCATATGAGGCGAGTACTAAGCGTGTGACCAACACTTGATCCCCATGGCAATGCTATGGAGTAGGAACTGTATTTCCTACTTCTGGATGAGGAAACAGAGACACAGAAAAGTTAAACAATTCAGCAAGTAATGGAGCTAAGAGTTGAAAACAAAGTCGGGGTGGGGGTGTGTGTGGCAGAGTCAGGTGGATCTCTGTGAGTTTGAGGCCAGCCTGGTCTCCAGTGCGATATCCAGGACAGGCACCAAAATGACACAGAGAAACCCTGTCTCGAAAAACAAAACAAAACAAAACAAAAAAAGAGTTGAAAACAAGTCTACACAGTTGCAGCCCTTGCTCATTCCCTGCTCATCCTGAAGCAGAAGGCATTGCTCACCCCTGCCTCCTGGGGACAGCCTCCTAACAGTTCAGGACACAGAAAGCTAATGACTCTGAACATGGAGCCAATCCCACAGAGCCAGCATTGCACTGACCAGGTGGCAACTCAGAGCCTGGAGCAGCCCCTACCCAGTCTCAGTCAACCCGGCAGCAAAAGCACTCATGAACAATGGTAGCAATGTGTTGCCCATCTATGACTCTTTAAGGGAGAAAAGGCACCTACTATGTGTTGACCCTGGGGTGTTTTATTAATGATATGACCTTTTAGTGATTTATGGCAGTTTGAGGGACTGTCCAAAACCTTTACTCATATGTGGCTTAATCCCAGCAATAACCTTAGCAAGTGGAAATACTATCAGCCCTACTCTACACAGAAGAAGTTAAAACACAGGTTAATTAGTTTTCCCACAATCATTATCAGAGTTTTTGTTCATTTATTTCTGAGAAGGGGATTTGACATCTTTATCAAGTATATGCATAGCTGAAATTAATATTTCACCAGGTTTTTTACTTCAGTATGTGTGATGCATTCTGATATTTTCTGCTTCTTTCGCATTTTATTCTGTGCTATTTTTTTTTCTTAAATTCTGGTCATAAATGCCCACATGGACGGGAGCCAGCTGATATCATCTAGATCTTATAAAATACTTGCTTAGCATACATAACACCCAGATGAAAAGAAAAACCATGCTTTCACGCATGTATAGAAGCTTTAAAAGCTGATTGGTGGAAGCAGAAAGCAGAATAGTGGTTGCCAGGGGCTGGAACTGGCGGGATAGCAGGGGCTGGGGAGAGTGGGCCCTGGGGACAGGGATGCAGTGGCAGCAAAGGAGTGGGAGCCAATGTTTTGTAGCATGGTGGGGTGGTTGTGGTTGACAACGATTAATTATATACAACAAAAGAGCTAGCAGACAGCATTTTCAATGCTCCACAAAAAAAGGATACCTGTTTTAAGGTGATGGATATGCCCCATTAACCCAATCTGTGCATTGTGCATTGGCACATGTAATCAAATGTCAAAGTCTGCCCCATAGACATGTACAATTATTGTGTGTCAAGGAATTTTTTCTCAGTATATTTTTTAAGCTTTGGCTACGACCCACGAAATTGATTTCATAACCCATTAGTGAGTCACCATTTGCCCCTCACACAGGCTGAGTCAACAGCTGGAAGGGTCAGGGCCAGGACTCAAACCTCAGTGAGGTGGCTCCACAGCCTGAAGCCTTGGGATAAAGAAGAACTTGGGCAGGCATGGTAGAGGCCCGAAACTCTGACACTCAGGAGGCTCAGACAGGAAGATCATGAGTTTGAAGCCAGCCTGGACTGCATAACAAGACCCTGTCTCAAAAAAGCAGACAGGAGGGCCGGAGAGAGGGCTCAGCAGTTAAGAGCACTTGTTGCTTTTGCGGAGGACCTACATTTGATTCTCAGCACCCCGTGGGGGCTAGCAACCATTTGTAACTCCAGTTTCAGGGGATCCCAAGCCCTCTTCTGACACCCTCTTCAAGGGCACCAGGCATGTACAGAGTGCACATACATAATGTAGGCAAAGCACTCATGTACATAAACTAATTTACATAAAAAGCAGGCAGGTAGTGGATAATAACAATAGTGGGGAATAGTAACTCAGTTGCCTCAACCGGAAAGGCTTGGGTCCCCAAACCCTGCTAGGGGTGTTGAGAGAATGAGGAGATGACAGACATACAGACAGGGAAGCTGGGAGGGATCAGGTAGGGTTCTGTTCCCATTGCTGCCATGACCTGAAATCTCAGTGTGTTTATTATGCACAGCATGGTGGGGGCAGCTAGCTGGGTAGGAGGGCTCCGCAGGTCTCTGTAGGGAGCAGTCTCAGACTGTCCACATCAGGAGGAGGAAGCTGCACACACTGATCAATAACCCATAAACTCTCATCCTTGGACTCCCAAGAAAAGCTTTGCCAATTCTCCTGAGCCTTTGTCAATTGTCCCATGGGTCCCAGGTCTTCAAGTCCTTGACATGGGTATGCCCAGGCCACAACACACATTCACTGGGGACTTCACTCAGTCAGGGTTCTCTCTATTCTCTCCCTCAGTCAGTAAAATTCATGAGGATCTGAGTTAGATCCCTTGGACTCCCTTAAAAGGGGTATGGTAGTTCATGCCTATCATCTCAGAATTGGGGGGAGGGTGTGCAGAGACAGGAGAATTCCAGCAGGCTAACTAGCCTAGCCCACCTGGTGAGTCCCCAGGCCTGTATCGAAAATCCAGGTGGTGGGAATATGGCTCAGCAGTTAAGGCACTATCTGCTCTTGTGGAGGAGTCTAGTTTGATTTCTCGTGCTCATAAGTGGGCTCCCAATCATCTGTAACTACAGTTCCAGGGGACCAGATGCCCTCTTCAGACTCCATGAACAACAGGCATTCATGAGGTACACAGACATATATATAAGCAAAACACTTATACATAGAAATAAAAACAAAGGAACAATTTTAATCAAGGTGGATGGCACTGCAGGATTCCAAGGTTCCCTGTGCCAGGCAGCAAGACCAGGGCTCTTTGCCACATTACCTCTGCTGCCTGAGTCTATTTTCCAGTCCACCCACAAAAAAAAATAGGCATTATTTGTGACTTTTGTCCTGTCTGTTTGTACTCCCCAGGTGTGTGTGTGTGTGTGTGTGTGTGTGTGTGTGTGTGTGTGCGCGCGCGCGCGCATGCGCGCGCGCCAGAGGTCAGCCTGGTTTCACAGGTTCCATCCACTTTGATTTCTAAAAAAGATTCATTTCTTTTTATTTAATGTGTATGAGTGTTTTCTTGCATGTCTGTAAGTGCACCATATGTGTGCTTGGTGCCTGTGGGTCTGGAGAAGCCATCAGATTCTATGGAACTGGAGCTACAGATGGTCGTGAGCCACCATGTGGTGCTGGGAACTAAACCTGGGTTCTCTGCAAGAGCAGCAAGTGTTCTTAACTGCTCATCCATCTCTCCAGACCTCAATTTTTTAAAAAAGAATAAATGCAAATTTTAAAGACGGGGAAGTTGGTGAGATTGTTCAGTGAGTAAAGACACTTGTCTCACATGCCTGGCAGCCTGAATGGCCTCCTCCAACCCCACATAAAGATGGAAGAGTAGAACACCCCCACAAAGTATTCCTCTGACCTCCACATGTATGCTGTGGCATGCATGTCTACACACACACACACACACACACACACACACACACACACACACACACGATGATGATGATGATGATGATGATGATGATGGTGATGATCTCTCTACATAGCCCGGGCTGTCCTGGAACTCCCTCTGTAGACTAGTCTGGCCTCAAATTCACAGAGATCCACCTGCCCTGCCTCCTGAGTGCTGGGATTAAAGGGGTGTATCACCATGCACAGCAACAAAAAAATGTAGAAAGAAGAACAGTGAGGGCTGGAGTTGATGACATTGGTCATGAGGAGGGTGGCGGTGACATGATGGTGTGAATGGCAGAGAGAAAAGACAAGAGGTGACTGTCACAGCAGTGCCTGTACCCCCTCTCCAAGCCAAGCTGAGTGTCCTCCTCCCTCCCCAGCACTTCCCAGAGCACCTGGACCACTTTGTGGAGAACATGGAGGACTTCTCCAATGACCTGTTCAGCAGCTTCTTTGATGACCCTGTGCTGGATGAGAAGAGCCCTCTGCTGGACATGGAACTGGACTCCCCTGCTCCAGGCATCCAGGCTGAGCACAGCTACTCCCTGAGTGGGGATTCTGCACCCCAGAGTCCCCTTGTACCCATCAAGATGGAGGACACCACCCAAGGTAAGATGTGCAAGGGCCCAGCAGGGAGGAAGCTTCTGGGGGGCGGGGGCAAGAAGAGGACTCTACAGGCTGAGACTCCCGGGGCATCTGCCCATAAAACCCTTCCAACAGGGTGCAGCTCCTGGCCTTTGGGCTTCCCCTGAAGTCAAAACCATTTGCCCACTTCTTCAAGGGTGTGCCCTGACTTCAGTGAACAAGCAGTTCACACAGAGTCGTCCTTAGGTTGTGATGTCACTGACAGCCTGTTACAAATGCAGAGCCTGGGGGCTGTTGGAGATGGTTTACAGGATAGTGTGCCCACCACTCAAGCATGAGACCTGAGTTTGAGTCTCCAGCAACCACATAAAAACTGGGTAGTGGTGGGTTCTGTAACCATAGGGCAGGTGTGTGGAGGAGAAGAATAAACTGGGAGACAGGTAGATCCTAGAAACTTGCTGGTCCAACAACTTAACTGAAACAGAGAACTCCAGGTTCAATGAGAGACTTTGCCTCAAACAGTAATTTGGAGACCAGTAGAGGAAAACATCTAACATCCACCTACCTCTGCCCTCCGCAGGCATAAACACACACATGAACATGCACCTGTATCCCCTCCCATACACATCTACACACATAAAATTGAATCAAATCTGGCCATAGTGATGCTCGTCTTTCATCTCAGCACTCACGATGCAGAGATAGATCTCTGAGAATTCGAGGTCAGCCTGGGCTACATAGTAAGTTCCTGGACAGCTAGAGCTACATAGAGAGACCCTGTCTTAAAAAATAAACAAATAAAATAAACAATAATAATAATAATAATAATAATAATAATAATAATAATATGTGCCCAGCTGCAGTCAGCCCAGCATGGTAATGCACATGCACTCGGGGCTGGGTGGGTGGATGGTAAGTCTGAGGCCAGTCTGGGCTGCATCGTGAGACGTTGTCTCCAAACACACAAACCACAAACAACAAATGAGGCCTGGAGAGACAGTCCAGCCACTCCTGGTTAAGAGCACTGGCCGCTCTTCCAAATCACACTATGCCCCACCCCCAAAATACTTCCCATCTGGTCATTTCTTCTAAGACAGGAAATCTTGGTCCTGTCATTTTTGGCTGAGTAATCACAAACCTGTCTCTTCTTATTTATTTATTTTCTCCTTCAAACATTTTCTTATTATGTATACAATGTTCTGTCTGCATATATCTCTGTGGGCCAGAAGAGGGCATCAGATCTCATTGTAGATGGTTGTGAGCCACCACGTGGTTATTGGGAATTGAACTCAAAACCCCAGGAAAAACAGCCAGTGCTCTTAACCTCTGAGCCATCTCTCCAGCCTTACCCCAACCCCATTTCTTCTTAAAAGTGATTTCTTTTTATTTTCTGCCTATTGTTTTGTTTACATGTATTTATGTTAATCACATATATGCAAAACAGAATGATAAATTCCCTGGAACTGGAGTTACAGACTCTTGTGAGTTGCCATGTGGGTGCTGGGAATTGAACCCAGGTCCTCTTGGGAGAGCAGCCAGTGCTTTTAACCAATGAGTCCTCTCTCCAGCCCCCAGACCTGTCTCTTAACTTCTAGAAGCCTCAGAGTCTGTGGGGACAACAGTAACTGTGTGTAGAGCATTCTGTCCCCATGGTGCCTACAGGTTCCCTGTTTCATTTGTACCATGCATCTGACCCATAAGAAAAAGCCTTCATGAAAGCAGAGCTATCTAGAGGCTGGAGAGATGGCTTGGAGGTTAAGAGCACTGACTACTCTTCCAGAGGTCCTGAGTTCAATTCCCAGCAACCACATGGTGGCTCACAACCATCTGTAATGAGATCTGGTGCCCTCTGGCCTGCAGTCATACATGCTGTATACATAATAAATCAATCAATCTTTTTTTAAAATGAAGGAAGCAGAGCTGTCTAGTTCACACTAGCAGATCAATACAGAACAGAGTGAGAGCTAACCCTGGTTCTGCTCTCCACTCTTTCTGTCTACCAGCCCTGGGGGCAGCAAAGGCTGGGTTGAGGACTCCGTAGGATTATATGTGCATCCTGGTATCCCCATTAGCTTGTGGGTGACCTTGAGTAAAGTATTTAACCTTTCTGGGCTTCTGTTTCCTCGATTATAAAGTGAAAATAGAAGTTAGTTCTGTGACTCCAGTTCAGAGTACACCCTGTTCCTGCAGAGGACCTGAGTTCAGTTCCCAGCACCTGAGTGGTGCTGTGCTCAACTGTCTATAACTCCAGCTTCAGGGAGACCCAGTGCCTCTGACCTTGAGGGTACCTGCACTCACATACAACACATAGACATAATTTAAAATATTTTTTAAATCTAGGGGAAAGTTTGTTTTCATTTTTAAATTTTTTTTTAAAGATTTGTTTATTTATTTTATGTATATGAGTGCTCTGTATGCATGTACACCTTTATGCCAGAAGAGGACACTATATCTCACTGTAGGTGGTTGTAAGCCACCATGTGGTTGCTGGAAATCGAACTCAGGACCTCTGGATAAGCAGCCAGCGCTCTTAACCGCTGAGCCATCTCTTCAGCCCCTGAAAGTCTTTTTTAAAAGATGAAAATAATATATACCTGAGAGTTCTGGACAGGATTTAAAAAAAGTATCCAGCATGGAATATATATCAGCAATCGGCCACTGGGTTTTTTTGGGCACATTAAAGTCCTATTGATTCTAGGGGTGGCTAGAGCAATCAATGGAATTTGTTCATCTTCTCTTCCAGAGGTCAATGGCTTTGGGCATGAGTTCTTGATTGTCACATCTATTAAATGGGGAGAAAGTGGTGCCTACCCAGAGTCGTAGCTCATGAGCATTGGGGTCTTAGTCCGTATTGTGCTGCAGAGGCTTTCAGGAGTGACAGGTCTTTGCCTTCCCTGCCAAGAAGGCAGGGACACTTTCTAAAGTCTTAGAAGGTTCCATGGCTTGTGACTGCTGAGGTCCAGCTGCTTACCACACCTCAGCAGCTGCTGAGTTCCCGGACCTCTGTGAGGTCTCAGACTCCAGCCTGGGAAGAGCTGGGATATGATGCGGGCCCTTCTCATCCAGTGATAGTCTCCATCCACCCTGCTCGCTGGCTCAGCAACTCCTCAGCGGC
Source organism: Onychomys torridus (assembly GCF_903995425.1). Taxonomy (NCBI): domain Eukaryota; kingdom Metazoa; phylum Chordata; class Mammalia; order Rodentia; family Cricetidae; genus Onychomys; species Onychomys torridus. The sequence goes on from NC_050446.1 coordinate 67,841,781, forward strand.
CCAGGTCTATTTTTAAAGCAATTTGTCTGTGGCCCTTTGCGGGGGCAGCTTCCCGGACGCCCACAGCTTAGCCCTGTAATTTGGAAAGACTGTGGGTGTTCCTGAACTCTACAGCTGCCTGTGGCCCAGGGCTGAGTTCTCAGGCTCCCAGCAGGAATAAGCCTGTCCTCTGAGGTGGGACCAGGCAACCTCTGACTCCTCTCAACACCCATAGTGGGCTCCAGAGTCCCTGCATCCCACCCCTGCAAGCTGACCCCCTGCCTGACTGCTGCAGTACTCCCTTGGAATGGGAGACACCCATTGCACACTGGAGAATTCTGAGGCATGCCAGCCCTGCAGCCCAGGTGAGGCCAAAAGACCCACTACATGACTACATGTTAGGAGGTGGACTCTGCCATGGGAAAACCTAAGCCTCCTCCCATCTCCATGAGTCCCCATCACAGAGTCCTGTGGACTCGCCCTTTGAACTTTGTTCCTAATGTCATATGTGGTGGCCCAGTATGGAGAAAGCCTTGGGCTCCATCCTCAGCACCAGCATACACTGGGCTAGTGGCACACACCTGTAATCCTGATGCTTGGGAGGCTGAGGCAGGAGGAACGAGGTCACCAAGGTCATCCATCCTCAGCTACATAGCAAGTTCAGAGCCAGCCTGGACTACTTGAGACCTTGTCTCAAACAAATGAGCAAACAAAGAGGCTGCAGAGATGGCTCATCCATTAAGAGCACTGGCTGTTCTGCTAGAGGACCTAGGTTCAATTCCCAACACCCACATGACAGATCACAGCTGTCTGCAACTCCAGTTCTAGGGGATCTGACACCCTCACACAGACATACGTAAACAAAGCACCAATGAATGTGAAATAAAATTTTAAAACAAAAAGTTTAAAAAAAAAAGTAAATTTTTTCTTCCAAGTCTTTCCTCTCTGTTCCTATTGCTCACCTTTGTTTTAATCCCAGCACTCGGGAGGCAGAGGCAGGCGGATCTCTGTGAGTTTGAAACCAGCCTGGTCTACAAAGCGAGTTCCAGGAAAGACGCAAAGCTACACCGAGAAACCCTGACTCGAAAAGCCAAAAAACAAAAGCAAACAAACAAACAAACAAAAACAAAAAGTAACTTTTTCTTCCAAGTCTTTCCTCTCTGTTCCTAATGCTTGTCTTTGTCCAGGCCTCATCCTCTCTCTCCTGAACCATTTAGTTCAACAGCACCCCCTAATACCTTCCTGCCCCATCTTGTCAGTCCCCGCCTACCCCCATCCCCCCGCACCCGGAGATATAGCCAGTCTGTTTGCTCTTTTTACATAATTGGGTTTTAAAATCTAAAAATGACAAGCACCTGAGCAGCTCTTAAGGTAGCCCCAATCTATGAAATTGTTAATCTGGGGGTGTACATGGATGTTAGCATCCTTCGTACAATTCTGGGAAATAAGACAACATGAAAGGTGCCTTCCAAGGCAGCAGTCCTCTGCCATCCACTTCCGTGGCCACATTCCGAATCTTACCACCCCCAGAAACTGCAGCCATCTGTCATTATTATTAGAGTGTATAGGATGAAGGGGAGTGCTCCTGTAGCCTGGATCACGTGTGGAGGTCACAGGGTAACTTTGCAGAGTCTGTTTTCTCCTACCTTTATGTGGTGGTTTCCAGAGCTCAAAGCCAGGTCAATAGGCTTGCACAGTGAGCCATATCACTGGCTGTGATTTTTTCCAAACATGTTTTCAATCACAACTGTGACTCTCAGCTACTGCTAGGGTGTCTCTACTTTCAGAAGTCTGTGTATCTCACTCATCAGAACAAGGAGCTCCTCTTAGCCACCCTTCAGTCCATCTTGGCGGGGAGTGGAACAGTGGAACAGTTCACAGCATGGTGGCTGGGAAGGAGCCGGAAGAGCCAGAGTTGTGCCTTTTAAATTAAGAATCCGATTGCAGATGGCCGCGTGAATAAGAGCCTTTGCTGCAGGAGACTCGAGGTGGATTTCCCAGCACCCATGTCAGTGGCTCACAACCACCTGTCCCTCGGGCTTCAGGAGATCCGGTGTCCTCTTCTTCACACACCTGCTCTTACATGCACATATACTCATAATTTTAGCATAATAAAAGGAAATCTAAACTTATGAATCCCAGCATGTTCAAACCCCTCTGGCTCCTCATCACTTTGGGATAGAGGTACAGCTCTAGGGCAGCTCCCAAGGCCATGCTACCTGCTGACCTTTCTGACTCCATCATCCCTGTCCCAGACTGCTCTCATTCTGTTCAGTGGCCAGTGTTTACTGAATAAAGATAATCCTGTTAACACTAGTTACTGCTTAATGAACATCCACGTCTTGCAAGCACTGTGCTTAGTGTTTACAAACATTATTCTAGCAATTCTTAAAATCTCCCTATCAGAGCTGGGCGGTGGTGGCGCAGCCTTTAATCCCAGCACTCGGGAGGCAGAGCCAAAGGAACTCTGTGAGTTTGAGGCCAGCCTGGGCTACCAAGTGAGTTCCAGGAAAGGCTCAAAGCTACACAGAGAAACCCTGTCTCGAAAAAACAACCCCCCACAAAAAACAACAACAACAAAAATCTCCCTATCGGGTCTGTCCTGTGTATGTCCTCATTTCCCCCATGTGTGTTTGTATATATTCTTGTGTGTGCATATGTGTGTGCACGTGCATGGGGAAGTCAAGTATCTTCCTCAGTCACTCGCCTGTTACTTTTGAGACAGGGTCTCTCATTGAAGCTGGAGCCCAGTGATTGACTAGACTGGCTGGCAAGTGAGCCCTGAAGGTCCTCCTGTGTCCAGCCCTCCATCACTGGACTGATAGGCACATGCTGTTGTGCCCAGTTTTGTTTCGTTTTTTCCGTCTTTTGAGATAGGATTTCTCTGTGTAGTTTTGCTGCCTGTCCTGGATCTCACTCTGTAGACAGGCTGGCCTTGAACTCATAGAGATCCGCCTGGCTCTGCCTCCCGAGTCCTGGGATTAAAGGCGTGCGCCACCACCACCAGCTGGCTGTGTCTAGCTTTTTATATGGATGCCAGGGATCTGAACTAAGGTCCTCATTCTCGCACAGCGAGCCCTTTCCAGACCCATCTCCTCAGCCCCACTTGCTCCATTTTAAAGATGAGGAAGCTGAGACCCAGAGAAGATAAGCAGCTTGCCTAAGGTCACGCAGCGGCTCGGGGGAGGTCTAAGTGCTGTGGCCAAGCCTGCTCTGTGAGCGTCTGGATACAAAGATGCTCTAGTCACTTCTGGTTCCAGCCCACCCATCTCACTTCACCAGTGGCCCAGCTTTCCTGCCTGCACCCCGATGGGCACTCTGACATCTCTCCTCAGTCCAGGGTGCTCACCGGCAGGCTCTCTGCTCTGGGAGCCCCTGGACCTGAGTCCTTCCCGCTTCATCCTCCCCACAGATGTAGAACGTGGCGCGTGGGCACTGGGACACAAACTGTGCTCCGTTATGGTGAAGCAGGAGCAAAGCCCGGAGCTACCCGTTGACCCTCTGGCTGCCTCCTCTGCCATGGCTGCTGCTGCCGCCATGGCCACACCACCACTGCTGGGCCTCAGCCCCATCTCCAGGCTGCCCATCCCTCACCAGGTGAGCCTAGGAACTATTGATAGGGGCTGAGGGAGGGAGTGAAGGCTGAGGGGAGACAGAGGGCAGTACACCCAATGTCCTGGACTCCACAAGCTGGGAACCTTGGGGGCTGAGGGTCCTCTGCCTCCCACATTAGCCACCCCTACACCATCCTCCAGTGCCTACCAAGCATGCTGGGGCCCCCTGCATGCAGAGAAAGCTTTCAGGGCACCAGGCAGGGCTGAGGTTAGTTTCGAAGTCAAGGGCACCAAAAGGGGGGTACCCCCAGGGTACTTCCTTTCCTTTTAAGTTTCAAGATTCAGAGAAAGATCAACATGTAAATACAAAAAAAATTTTAAAAATTAAAATTTTTTTTAAAAAGGTGTTGTATTTCAGTTAGTTTGCATTTAGATTAATAAGCCATGCTTATAACCAACCTCATCTCCATTTCTGGAGTGTATAGGTAACAGGTGTAAACCCAAGACCCTTCAGGAGTGAGGCCCAGACCACTGGCTTCTGGGAGAAGCCCTGCTGGGGTCAGGCTTGCTCCTGACTGTGGACAGACTTATCTTCTCTCTTTTCTTCAGCTTCCTTTCCTGTAAAATAGGTGCAAGCCACGAGGCCTAAAGTTCCATAGTTTAAAACAAACAGACAGACAAACATTAATCCCTAGGCAGGGGTTTTGCCTCCTGCTGGCCACCTGGGTTCAAAGTAGGTGGTCATAAACAAGAAAGCCCTTCCTGCTCCCAGGGTTCAAGGGCTGATTGACAACCAGCCAGATTCTTAGAGACCTCCGGGACTGGCTCAGCCAACATCAGAAGGAAGAAGGGACCACAGTGGAGAAACAAAAGTTCCCAGGAGTTAAGCCCCAAATCATGAAGTCAGAAATTTCGAAGCTGCATTCCCCAGCGTGGCCTGTCAGACCCTAGAGCGGAGGATTCCCACTCTAGACAGTGCAGGGCACGGGAACCAGTCTGTGAAGAGCCACCTGAACCACCAAAGAGCCCCACGACTCCACATTGCAGTCCCCTAGTGCCCCTCATGTCCCCTCAACTGCAGTGCGGACATTGAGCTGGGTGTAGACCAGGGAATGACCTAGCTCCTGGACACCTTGCACTCTCCCTGGTTCTTCCTCACTGTCCAGTGTTCAGCACTCTGCCCTTCCCACCCCCACGGCGTTGTGATCTCTGCTGCCAGCAGACCCAGTGGGAAGAGACAGAGGCAAGAGCCACACCCTCCTCACCGAGAGCACCACTGACATGTGTTGGTGAAGTCCGCATGCACAAAGACACACATGTTCCTGGGGCCCTTTCTAGAACAATACTCTGGAATTTAAATAAATAGGAATACATACTTGTTAAGAATGTATGTCTGGTTTTACCTGTGCCTTGCTCAAAGCCCCTCAAGGGCTGCCGGCTTCCTTGTGTGAGCCCGACCCCCATTTGTATCCTACGTCACATTTCAGCTTTCTCTGAGCCTTGGCCAATTAACTCCTCCTGAACTACTGTTCTCAATCATCCAACAGCTACAGTAGGACTATCATGAACTCCTGTCCTCATGGCGACCACATACCAAGGCCTACATGGCTTTCATAGTTGGTGAAGGGTCAGCCTCTGTCTGGAAGGTGGCATGGCCCCAGACACCACGGGAATCCTGCTTCCTGGGATTCAGCTCTGACCGACAGTGTGGAGTCACCACTCTCTGCTCTTAGGGGTAGTGGGGCTTTTCCAAGCATCAGAACTCTGTTCTGTCTGGGCTGAGCCCAGGACCTTGAGGCCAGCCTTTCTTCCAACTATGCAGGATGGATCTCCAGCCTGAGGGAGGGAGGAGGGCCAATAGTGTGGGGAGGATTGCCCCAGGGGCAGGTGATGGAGCTGAACCTGTCTCTTCCTCAGGCCCCTGGAGAAATGACTCAGCTGCCAGTGATCAAAGCAGAGCCCCCAGAAGTGAGCCAGTTCCTCAAAGTGACACCAGGTAAGCGTGTACAAGAACAACTCTCTGATTACAGACAGACAGCATCCTGCTCCCTTGTCCAGTCCACCCCTTCCCTCAAAACTCCCACATCCCCCCCAAATGTTCTCACCTTCCCAATCTCTCACTCTTTATCTCTCTATGCTCCCTCTTTTTCTTCCATTCCTTCTTTACCCAATCTTCAACTGCCATCATTCTACCAACCCCATTCTATTTGCTGATCCTCCTCCCATCCACTCATTAACTGAAGAACACTTTATAATCACTGGTCATCTTCCATCCATCCATCCATCCATCCATCCATCCATCCATCCATCACTTACTCAACCATCCACTCATCTATTTATCCATCTACCCGTTTATCCATCCAAACATCTGTCTGTCCATCCATCCACCCATCTGTGTATCCAACTATCCATTCATCTATGAATCCATCACTCTACCACCCACCCATCTATTCATTCATCCATCTCCACATTCATCCATCCATCCAACTAACAAACCATTCATATGCCCATCTATCCATCAAACCATCTACCAAACATCCATTAATTCATCCATCTACCCCAACACCCATCTATCTATCTATGCATCCAACCAAGGTTTACCATCTTAATTGTCCTAGGTATTGTCAAAGCAAAGAGAGAAAACAATCTGTACCAAGTAGATTATAGGTTTTCTAAGGTCACAGACTCAGCAGTGATATAGGTGTGCTGCTAGCAAATCCACAGGGAACCTGTACAGCTCATTGGGTCAAGAGGCCATGGTCAGCTTCTGTGAATTACTGGAGTGAGGGAGGGTAGCAGAATCGTTCTAATCCCACTATATTAATATGTCAACATTGATTCAACATCTACTACACATGTGTCAAGCACAGGGCTAAGTACCACAAGACTGGAAATATGAATAAGGTACCATAGGTGCTTACATATGGAAGAGAAGCCGTTCTTTTCAGAGTGGGAACCATAAGAGACGAGTAAGCAGCATAGAAAGGAGAGAGCCTTCTGTTGGTGCTAACCTATGCCAAACCCTGCACTCCATGGCCATGTGGGTGCCAACCTATGCCAAACCCTGCTCTATGTGGCTGTGGAGCCCAGGTTTCCACACCTGGATCTGTGCCAAACCCGGAGCTTTCCCAGCATGGCCGCTAGCTGCTGAGCCTCTGAGACACTTCTTCCTGACACCTGCTGAGCGTCTGTCTTCCTCCTGCTCTGGCCAGAAGGGGACAATGTGTAGGAGGAGCGTCACTCCTCACCACTCTGCTGCAATCCCAACACCTGCCACCCTGTCCCTGGAACTGGATCAGTATTTTAGAGTCACAGAAAGGAAAAGGGAGGACACTAGTCAGCCTGAGCCCCCCAGATCTGGTTGGAGACCTTAGTCCCCTCTGGACTTTCAGAGCTGGGGCTTACAGAACCTGAATCCGGTAAAGCCACAGGTAGGGGGGCATGTGGCCCAGGGGCTCCTCACCAAGGTTGCAGGGGGGCTTCCTCTGCACTGTCAGAGATAGGCAGTACTCAACAGTCATTTTGGGGGTGTGTCAGATCTCCCTGGGGCTGCCAAGGGGCTTCTGATATTCCAGCTGAGATCAAGGGTCTATCAGCACATTTCCTTCGGTGACAGGCTGGCACAGGCCATGTTCAGCTGAACTCAGGATGTCAGAGCAGACATGCGGTGCAACCCCACTAACTTAGCCCTCTCCTTTTTGCAGAGGACCTCGTACAGATGCCTCCAACACCCCCCAGCAGCCATGGCAGTGACAGTGACGGCTCCCAGAGTCCCCGCTCTCTGCCCCCTTCCAGCCCTGTCCGGCCCATGGCCCGCTCCTCCACGGCCATTTCCACCTCTCCGCTCCTCACTGCCCCTCACGTAAGCAACTAGGGGTGGGCTGAACCTGGAGGTGAGGTAATGACTATGTTTACCCAGTGCCCTCCTCAGTGAAGGGGTCAGGAAGCCCCAAATCTGATACTTATCCCATCAGAGGCAGGGAGGTGCCCAGCAGGCAAATAAGAGGGGGAATTTTTCAGTTCTGCCTCGAGGTGAATGGAAACCAAAGGTAGAGAGATGGGGTCCTAGAAGGTCTAGAAGCCACATTGTCATGGAGCTGAGAACCTGGCATTTCTCAAGCCTGGCAAGTGACCCAGGTGATCTCCAAGGAGCACTATTAGGGGCAACATGGAAAGAGTCATTGAACCCTGGGAGAGTATGGATCCTCCTAAATTGAAATCGTGGGGGGGGGCACGCAAGGGGGTTGCTTTGTAGGGGCCCTGAGCAAACGAACTTTGAGACTGGATTCTAGGGTAGGACCCGGGAAGGGGCCTCCCAAAGCCGTTCTGACACTCAATGAATGTCACTGGACTTAACTCAGAGGGTTCCCCTTTCCCAAGGAGGAAAATGCGAGCTGAGTTCACAGCAGTGCTCAAATGTGAAGCCAGAATTGTCTGCTTTCTTCAGAAACTACAGGGGACATCAGGGCCACTGCTCTTGACAGAAGAGGAGAAGCGAACCTTGATCGCCGAGGGTTACCCCATCCCCACCAAACTCCCCCTCACCAAGGCTGAGGAGAAGGCCTTGAAGAGGGTACGCAGGAAAATTAAGAACAAGGTAAGGCTGGAGCCATCCCTCCCCAAGACTGTGGGAACTTTCCACTGAGGAGGGCCTCTGTCCCCTGATGATGTCAGCTCTGAAACTGGGAACGACCTAGGAAGTGGATAGCGGGCAATGGTGACCCTTGTTTGGGAACTCCCTCCTTTAGATCTCGGCCCAGGAGAGCCGCCGCAAGAAGAAGGAGTATGTGGAATGTCTAGAAAAGAAGTAAGTGTAGAAGCGGGTAGGGCTGGACCCCCAGCCTGGTGAGCTGTCCTCAGCTGGAAGCCCAGCTGCAGGCGATGGGAAGGTAGCCAGCGGGCAGAGGCTGTGGGGCAGGTGAGTCTATGGAATGCCTTCAGCCTGAGTCTACTTGATCTTTCCAGGGTGGAGACATATACATCAGAGAACACTGAGCTGTGGAAAAAGGTGGAGACCCTAGAGAATGCCAACAGGTGAGTGGTACCCCCTGTGTCCCACCTACCCCACTAAAGGTGGTGGCTGGCCCTGGGAGGCAGGAGAAAAGATAGATAGCCAGATCAGGTTAAGACCCCAGAATGTACCCCAGGAACTGGGAGCTCTGATGTCCTGCCAGTCCCTGGCTTCCCAGCTGACCTTAACTGCACATAACTCCAGACATCTGATAGGCTGGTAAGATGCTCAAGTAAGACTACATAGGGCAGAGACTCTCCAGATGTGCTCCGCAGCATCAGCATCAGCATCAGCACTATCTCTCAACTTGTTAGGAATGCTTATTCTCTCTCGAAGGGCATAATGGTACACACCTTTAATCCTAGCACTTGGGAGGCAGAGACAAGCAGATTTCTGTGAGTTCCAGAACAGCCTGGTCTACACAGGGAGCTCTAGGACAGCCAAGGCTACATAGAGAGACCCTGTCTCAAAGAAACAAACAAACAAACAAAAACAAAGAAATACCTATTCTGCAGAGGGAAGGCCCAGCACTCTGGGTAGATTTTATTTTGTTTTGAGACTGAGTTTCATATAGCCCAGGCTGGCTTCAGAAGCGCTAAGGAGTTGAGGACAACCTTGAACTCCTGATTTCTCTGCCTCTGCCTCCTGAATACTAGAGTACCACGTGTGCGTCACTGTGCCTGGATGCAATCAGTGTTGCTGCTGTTTGTTTTATGTGTATGAGTATTTTGCTTGCATGTATGTCTGAACAGCACATGCATGCCAAAGTGCCCATGGAGGCCAGAAGAGGGTGTTGGAACTCCTGGAACTGGAGTTCCAGATGGTTATAAGCTGCCATGTGGATGCTGGGGACTGAGCCCAGGTCCTCTGGGAAAGCGACCAGTGCTCTTAACCATTAAACCATCTCTTTCAGGGTCTTAGTATGCCTTCCAGTGGTTCCCATGATTGTTAAATCTGCTGGCCTAGACCCTTGCTAGACAGTTTCCCATTACAGCCTGAGAACTTGTAAGAAACCAGAAATTTCTGGACTTTCCTAAGATTGCTGGGTCAGAACCTACATAGCGTGCACGTGTGTGTTATGTTATGTTATGTTATGTTATGTTATGTTATGTTATGTTATGTTATGTTATCTGTGTGTGAGAGTCTGTGTATTATCTGTGTGTGTGTGTGTTTGTGTGAGTTATCTTGGTATATGTGTTATCTCTCCGTGTGTTGTGTGTGTGTTTCGCCAGAGGTCAACATCTGGTGTCTTCCATAGCTGTTCTTCACTTTATCATTTGAAACAGGGTCTTTCACTAATCTGACACCCACTGGTTGGCTGAATTGGCTGGTTCTATGTCCTGTGTCCACTGTCCCTCTCCCCTGACACACCAGGGTTATAGCAGCCATGCCTGGCTTTCATGCCTGGCTTCCTGGCTTTTTTTTTTTTTTTTAGACAAGGTCTCTCTTTTATTTAGCTCCGGCTGTCCTGGAACTTGCTATGTAGATCAGGCTGGCCTTGAACTCACAGAGATCCACCTCCTTCTGCCTCTTGAGTGCTGGGACTAAAGGTGTGCACCACCATGCCTGGCTCATGCCTGGCCTTTCACAGGGATGCTGGGGATCTAAATTCAGATCCTTGTGCTTGGGTGAACACTTTGCCTGCTAAGCCCTTCCTCTAGCTCCCCAGCTGCATTTTAACAAGCACCCTGATGACTCCATTGCACTTCATTTGAGAAGCATCAGTGTCAGGGAACCCATGCGGGCACCGGGCATGAGATCACAGCCCTGGGCTCTAGGCTCTTGCCCCACTCTGCTATTTCTCCTGAACCTCCGGGCCTAGTTTTCTTGGCACCAAGGACATGACAGTAGCGCTGGCCAACAGGACCTGTGTGAAGTTCTAAGACACGATGACTGAAACCAGGATGGCGTGGCGTTAAAAAATGCTCACCTAGCCCGGCAGTGCTGGCACACACCTTTAATCCCAGCAGAGGCAGGTGAATCTCTGAGTTCAAGTCCAGCCTGGTTTACAGAGCGAGTTCTAGATCAGTCAAGACTACACAGAGAAACCCTGTCTCAAAAAACAAAATACAAAAAAGAAAATGCTCACCTTTTGATTTTGCCCCTTTTTATAATGCTGTTCTGAATTCTAAATAGTGCTCTGAGCTATGAATCCACTGAAGTGTTTAATATTATTTTCTAGAAGTAATTACAATAATACAAACAACAGCATTTAGTAGGCACATAATACACGACCAACTCCCAGCTATGCTGAGGATTGAACCCAGGACCTTGTGCACACTAGGCAAATGCTTAACCACTATGCTAAGCTCCCTCAGGTTGTTTTTGTTTTTTGTCTGCTTATTTTTTTTTTAAGTTTTGAGTTCCGTTTATTTATTCATTGGGTATGTATGTGTACATACCATGGGGCACCAGTGCAGGTTAGAAGGCAGCTTACAGGGTCTTTCTGTGTTGTAACTCAGCCCTGAACTTCCTAAGTACTCAGGAAGAGGCAGCCTCCTGTTCCCGCGGAACCTAACTGCATTTTCTCCCTTCCTTCCTCTGACCCTGCGTCTCAGGCCAAACCCAACCACTGCCCTGATTGGTTTAAAGAATCCACGACTCCACCCCCAGCCCCAATCAGGATAGGGTGGAGCCTTCAAACTTCATCTAGCTACCTCTGCCCCTAAATATGGAAGAGCTTTAGGGAAATTTCGCCACCTGCTGTTCACTTCAGAAACTGCATGAACCCAGCTGGGTGGAGAAGAGCAATATTAACTGTCTAATACTTGATTGAGTGTATACCCAAAGGATCCCGTGCTGGGTAGTACCCAGTTCTTGCCCTCACTTAGCCATGGAGATTGACATGGAAGTCCACAAATAAAGCTACAGTGTTCCAGGTATTAAGATAATAATAGTAAAAACAGCAATCAAATTAACGTAAACAATGGCTACCATTTACTGACTGCACTACCCACTGTGCCAAGAGTCTTTCTTGTCACATCAGGGTGCTTTGGGGTGCAAAAGAGGAAAGCTGATGTGTCTGTGACTGGTGTGAGTAAAAAAAAGATATATAGCCTTTCCGTAGAAGAGTCAGGAACAATTCAGGCTACCCCCTAAGCTTCCGCAGGATGACCCAGCTTTCCACCGTGAGGCAGGCCCCCAGTACCCAAGCAGGGGAGCCAAGCAGGAGGTGACCTTTTGTGTCTTGACTAAAATGGGCACATAGCATGAAGGCCTAGTCAGGAGCAGAACCGGCTCCCTTAGGAGAAGCCAGGGCGTAGACATGGCCACTGTGCCTGATCCAGTGACTACTGTGTCTTCCTCAGGACCCTGCTCCAGCAGCTGCAGAAACTCCAGACTCTGGTCACCAGCAAGATCTCCAGACCTTACAAGATGGCGGCCACTCAGACCGGCACTTGCCTCATGGTAGGTGTTACTCCCTAGCACAAGGCCGCAGCGGGTAGCTCCTCTGGAGGCCTGCTCTCTGGGAGAGTGAGCAGAGCCTGAAGGGGCCAGTGGCCTGACCAGGCCAGTTCTAACAGATGTGTGATTGACACCACTGAATCTAGTGAAAGGCAAATCCTTGGGAAAGTGGCTTCAACAGACTCGGGCAGTGTGGCTCTTTTTGGAATGGGTGATGGGGAGTCCCTGAGAGCCCCCAAAGGACACCTAGGGTAGGCTCAGCCTGTTTGGCCCTCTTCTGTTAGTCTGTCTCAGAAATCCTGAGAGCAGGGCCTTATTGGAGCTCCCCAGGGACCCTTAGCTCCTTCTTGTCAACTTCCTGGGGCTGAGAAAGTGGCATGGGGCTATGTCCCCACCCTAGTCACAGCTGCAGCCCTCCATTTCCCCTTCCTCTTTCTTCCCCTCCTGACTTCTCTCCCCTGAGGGTGAGAACCACATAGAACCCTCTCTCCTCTCTCTGATACTGCCTTCCATGTTCCGCGGATTCAGTTGAGGGTGACCAGAGCAGCCTTGGCTTCAGGAGGGAAGGAGACTCCGCTTCTAGGAAGCAGCCAGCTCTGGAGAGCCTTTCTTGGGAAAGCACTGAGCTTCTTGCATGCCTGGTTTGGGGTGAGGAGAGTTGAGGGGTGGCCAGCCTTATAGGCCCGCCCTGCCCCAGATCTGACGACTGCTCTGCTCACTCCTAGGTGGCAGCCTTGTGCTTTGTTCTGGTGCTGGGCTCCCTGGCGCCCAGCCTTCCTGCCTTCTCTTCCGGCTCAAAGACTGTGAAGGAAGACCCTATTGCAGCTGACAGCGTCTACACAGCCAGTCAGAGTGAGTACCTCTCACCTTCTGGGCGGAAGCCAGACACAAGAGGGAAGCCATGCCGGGTGGTGCTGGCACACACCCTTGATTCCAGCACTCAGGAGACAGAGACAAGTGGATCTCTATGAGTTCGAGGCCAGCCCAGTCTACATGGGAAGTTCCAGGCCAGCCAGGGCTACATAGTGAGACCTTGTCTCAAAAAAGTTTTAAGGGCTGGAGAGATGGCTCAGTGGTTTGATTCCTAACCACACACATGGTGGTTACAGGTGGCTCACAGCCACTGTAACTCCAGGTCCAAGGGATCCAGTGCCCTCTTCTGGACTCTGAAGGCACCAAGCACACAAGCGATGCACAGACACACAAGCAGGCAAAATCTTCATATACATTTTAAAAAATTAAAAATAAATATTTTTCAAAAATTGAGATTGGAAGCCTGGCAGTGGTGGTGCACGCCTTCAATCTCAGCACTTCGGAGACAGAAGCACGTGGATCTCAGAGTTCAAGGCCAGCCTGGTTTACAGAGTGAGTTCTAGGTCAGCCAGGGCTACACAGAGAAACCCTGTCTTGAAAAACCAAAAATAAACAACAAACAAACAAAAAGATTGGGGTTGGCATTATCTCTTTCTACACTTCAGTTTTGCAGAGAGAGTAGCTGAGCCCCAACAACAGTCTACGATGTGTTTAATGTTAGTGGTGGAATTAGACCCAGACTTAAGTCTGCCTCTCTGAGATGCTTTGGTGTGACTTAGAGAGCAGTCAGGTGTTCTAGGCCAGCCCCTGTGTATGAGGGCAGCAGTGGTTTTGAGGCATTTGCTAGGCACCGTTTGTATTTTAGTATTGGGACAGCAAATGACTGCCCGTCTTCAGTCATTTCTAATGTGGTAGAGACTGCCGGGGAACACGCAGAGTTAAGGAAGATTCTGAGGCACAGGGCACCCACAGCAAGGTGTCTGGGACTCTGTTGGGAACACCTAGCCCTGGTGAGATAGTACTGTGTGGTCCAGTGGTTCAGAATCGGTCACAGCTGGCACTGCTGTTTGCTGGTTGTGGGACCCGGGGCGTGTCTCTTAGGCTCTCTAGATACCCAGAAGCTGCTGACCTTACAGTGCATTCTAGGGGAACATACGCCCTGCCTTCTGGACTAGCTCCTGCTGTGAGGGGAACGCCAGGGCAGGAACATCAAGGGGAGAGTCAGTCCAGGGAACAGCAAAGAACAGTGTGGCTTTCAGAGGCAGAGGCCACTTCAGGCAGGCAGGCTCTCCTTCATATAAGCAGGAATCTGACGCGGCAGAAAAGAGGAAACAGATGAGAGGTCAGAGAGAGGGGAGAGCAGGAGGATCATGTTTAGGGGAAGGGTACTGCCCTGCCGGGAGGCTGAGCAAAACATGGGGGTGGGGGTGGGGGGGGCTGCGGGGAGGGGCACTAAGAAAGAGGAAGAGGGACTGGAAGCCGCTGTGACTGAGGTAAGGGGTACTGGGGTTCCGAGGCTCCTGGTCTGTGGAGGCCAGGGGAGAAGACTGAGTGGAGAAGGGGCAGTGCTGTGGACATCACCCAGGGAGGGGAAGGCAGGGCATGAGTGAGAGCACCACAGTGCAGGGGAAAGGGCATGCTGAGGAAGGAGGTGGCTTGTTCAGCAGGCTGGTTTCCTGGACTGCAGCTTCACACAATGCCAGGGGCCGCCTTGTCCGTAGATCCCTAGATTAGACCCTGCAGGGGAAGCTGGGAGGGAGCCAGCAGAGTCTGGAGCCAGGAGGCCAACTTGCAGGGACCCTTGATGATGAGTTCTGGGAAGCAGGGCTTAAAACAACAGATTTCTGAGGCTTCGTGTGAGACTTAATGTGCTGTAAACTGAAGGCTTTATAGAATCCTTGGCACAGGTGTCCGACAAATGTCCATTTTCCTCCCCTCGACTTCTCCGAAGGGTGACCTTGCCTAGAAGTGAAAAGAAAAAGTTTCCCTTAAGTCTCCTAGGAAGCGAGTGACATGGTAGGATTAGAACCCGGCTCTCAGCAGGTGTGGGCCTGTGATCCCAGTTTCTCAGGTCAAGGCAGGAAGAGTGAAAATTAAAAAGTTACCCAGGCTACAAAATGAATTAATGACAAGCCGAGGAACTCAGGGAGACCCTGTCTCAATACAAACTTGAGAGAGAGAGGTTGGGGGCGGGAGGATGGGCAAGCTGGCTCTGTATCCTGGTGGTAGAGTACTGGCCTACCATGCGTGAAGCTCTGGGTTTGATCCTTAGTACCACAAAGTTGGGGGGGGGGGCAGGTGGGAAGGTGGAGGGATCCCAGTTTTCAGGAAGCAAACCAGCACTCTCTTCTCACAAGTGCTACATTTTTGTGAGCTCACGAATTTGCTAAGCACACTTTCAGTCCCTTACTCTGTATTACTCACTGAATCCTTGAATCTCCATGAGGTTGATTCTACTATCCCCATTTTACAGATCAACAAACTGATGCTCAGCAAAATCAGAGCAGAGTGTGTGTGACTAACCTGAGATCACACAGCTAGGAGTCCTTAGAGCTAGGATTAAGAGTCAGGCCTGTAAGATTGCAGAGGCTGCTCTCTTCATGTCTAGCACATGAATAAGGCTGTCTGGGCAGAGGGGGAACACCTGAGGAGCACCCATGGCTCACCCTGTTCTTATTCCCCAGTGCCCTCCCGAAGCCTACTGTTCTATGATGACGGGACAGGTTCATGGGAAGATGGCCGAGGTGCCCTACTTCCTGTGGAGCCCCCAGAAGGCTGGGAGCTCAAACCCGGGGGGCCAGTAGAGCCGAGGCCCCAGGACCACCTCCGACATGACTATGTGGACAGCACCCATGAGACCACCAAGTACTTGAGTGAGACCTGGCCAGAGGACACTAATAACAATGGCACCAGCCCCAACTTCTCCCACCCCAAGGAGTGGTTCCATGACAGGTAAGTAGAGGGGTAGGGTCTCAGGCTGCACTACCCTGAGCCACATTTCCCAGGGGAGGGGCATCTTCCCGGGGGAGGGGCATCCTTTCAGAGGAGGAGGAGGTGTGTCATGTGTCCCGTCCCCCCCACCCCCCGCCCCATCTAAACCCAGCTCACAGCTGAGTGATGGACATCTCAAAGCAAATTCATCCCTGGATCCTCTTCTCTCTCCAGGGATCTGGGCCCCAACACCACCATCAAACTCTCCTAGGCCACTCCGAGACCCAGGACACAGGACGGACACCCTGGCACCCAGAAGAGGCGTTCTCTTGCTCACTGACCCAGATCCAGCTCCCACCCCTGCCCTGGGGCCCTCTGCCCCAGGAGAAAGGGTCTTTCTTCACCTCAGCCACCCCAGTCCCTGCTGTGGCTGGGGCCCCTCTCTGTCCCCGGACATTTGGACTGCTCCCCTGGGCCAACCGCTCTGTTCCCACATCTCCCTCCCACCGTTTTCCGTCCTTCTCCAACAAACCACTCACTGGGCCACTCTGTTTCCTTTCCCATAGTGACCAACGCGACCACTGTTCCTGGCCCCTCACACACACACAAACACACAAACATACATGCAAACATGTGCCCACACAATCACACACCCCCATCTCCTTCTGTACAGAGACCAAGAACAGAAATTGTTTGTAAATAATGAACCTTATTTTTTATTGTTCCCAATCCCCTAAGATATTGTATTTTACAGATCTTCCTCCCGTCGCCTCTCCCTTATTTTGTATTTTTTGAAGTTAGTGCGGGCTTTGCTACCCCTTGGCTGGGAACAGAGGGACACCCCACCCTCACCTGGCTTCCCCATGCCGCTGCCCAAGCTGCTGGGCCTTTTTAATTGCCAAACTGCTCTCTCCATCAGCTCAGCACACGCTTTAAGAAAGCAAAATTAAAAAAAAAAAAAAAAGATTCAGCATCAATCCTGACTTTGTGCCTTCTTTGTGAGGGTCCAGGAGGGAGAGGAGGAAGTTCATTTTATGTTTCGGGGGGGTGGGTGGTAGGGAGGGTGCCTGGGGAGAAGGCCTGCCTGTCTGGAGACTTTTGTCCAGCCAGTCACTGAATTTGGACTGGATAACTCAAATCCAATACTAATAACTATATTTTTAAAAGGAAAAAAGCTGTGGGGTGGTGATGGTGCACGCCTCTAATCCCAGCAATAGGGAGAATTCACTCTGGTCTACAAATCTAGTTCCAAGACAGTCCATTACCCAGAGAAACTCTGTCTCAAAAAAAAAAAAAATTAAAAAAAGAAAAAAGAAAAAGAAAAGAAAGTTCGATGCACTGTTGTACACCTGTAATCTCAGCCAAGATGGGAGACAAGAGACAGGAGAACCTCTTGGAAGCTCAGCCCACAGCCCACAGCCCACAGCAGAGACCCTACCTCAAAAGACAGAAGGTCCATAGTGCAGGCCTTTAATGCCAGCACTCTGGAGGCAGAGGCAGAGGCAGGACACCCCTGAAAGTTGATCTACAACCTCTACATGAATGCAAGCACACAAGCACATGCAACAAAAAAAGAAGACAGAGGAGGAGGAGGAGGAGACCTCAAACATGTAAATCTGTAAATCTAAGGGCTCCCAGCTGAGGTTAGGAAGTGTCAGCATCCAGGTGATGCTAGAGGCTTGGAACACTAGGGAAGACCACAGTGAGGAGGAAGCAAGTGAGACAGAAGAAGGGAAAGGGATCGGATCAGGGGTGGGAAGTGAGTGTTCTGAAACAATAGAGAAGCCTAGCGGCAGAGGCAGGCCGATCTCTGAGTTCAAGGCCAGACTGGTCTACAGAGTGAGCTCCAGGACAGCCAGGGCTACACAGAGAAACCCTGTATTGGAAAGGGGAAAAAAAAAAAAGCAAAAACCAAACCAAGCAAAAAACAGAGAGGGAGGGAGGGAGAGAGAGAGAGAGGGAGAGAGAGAGAGAGAGAGAGAGAGAGAGAGAGAGAGAGCAGCTTTAAGACAGGGTAGGGTGACCAGAGTGTCAAATGCCATGGAGACGAGAAAGCTGAAGTGAGAAGGTCACAGTGCCCTTGGGAGGAGCTCTGGCAGAAGTGAGATGGAGGTGGGAACGGGAGGGATGGAGGAAGTGAAGGCTGGAGAAGATGGGGACACAGACAAGGAATAGAGGGTGGTCTCTAGAGGGGTCACTCAGCCAAGATCAGGAGCAGTTCAGGCTGTTTCTCACACAAGAGGAGACTGACCATGATTATTTCCAGAAGACAGACAACAGACAGAAGACTGAAGGCGCCATAGGAGAGACAGTGGTGGTGGATGGGAGCCTGAGAGCCAGGGGAGGGCACCTGTGTACCAAAAAGACCTGGGTAAGAAGGGGCAGGTGTTCTATAGATGTAGAACGGGGGAGGAGGAGACTGGGGAGCCCCCAATAACTGTGAGGCTTGGGCCAGGGCATCAGAGAGTATCAGCGTGAAGACAAAAGAGACCTTCAGGCAATCCCACAGACCAACAGAAGTCTCTCCCCTCCCCCCATTCCTCAGTAGCATTCTCCGGGCCCTCACTTGAACTGAGAACTGTGTGTATCCCAGCAGGAACTGAAATAGTCCAAGAGATGCCCTCCCCTCTGCAGTGCTGGGGATGAAACCCAGGGCTTTGCACCAGTGCTTAGCCACTGACCTATATCCTCCTACAGAAGGTTTTTGGTCGTGTGTTTATTTGTTTGTTTTGAGATGGAGTCTTACTATGTAGCCCTGGCTTACCTGGAACTTACTATAAAGGCCAGGTTGTCTGTCTCTACCTTCTGAACGATGGCATTAGAGTATGCACCACCACACTTGGCCAAAAGGGCATTTTACAGGTGAAAACAACTAACCAATGCTCAGGGCTGAGGAGATGTTCTGCAGTTAAGAGTGTGCACTAGGCCAGGCGGTGGTGCCTCACAAGACAGAAGGTACATAGTACATGCCTTTAATCCCAGCACTCGGGAGGCAGAGGCAGGCAGATCTCTGTGAGTTCGAGGCCTGCCTGGGCTACAGAGGGAGTTCCAGGACAGGCACCAAAATGACACAGAGAAACCCTGTCTCAAAGAACAAACAAACAAACAAACAAACCAAAAAAAGAGTGTGCACTGCTCTTGCAGAGGACCCAAGTTTGGTTCCCATCTCTCCTGATTTCCACAGGCTCAGGCACGAGAGAGAGAGAGAGAGAGAGAGAGAGAGAGAGAGAGAGAGAGAGAGAGAGAGAGAGGTTCAAAGAAGCTTCTGACCAATCCATTTGAATACCAAAGCTGTTATGTGAATACAGGTCTACCAGCTTCACCACAGTTCTCAGGTCTCCTTCCTGTCCCGCTTCCTCCTCTAATGACCATACAGGGGACTTGACTCTCAGGGTTTCCTGAAGCCCATGGCTAAGAAGTAGCTGACCTGGGGTCAGCTCCTCATGCAGGTCTATCCAAGATGTTTGCCCAGCCTGTGTTGGCACGTAGGTTAATTCCCTCCCACAAGTCATCTACAGACTGTACTTGTGGGGTCACTGCCCCTACAGGGGTGTATCCCCAGCAACAGAGCAATAGTTTCAGTTGTCCTCAGTCCTGGCAGCTGCTTTGACCCAGCCCATGTGACAGCTCTGACAATGCCAGTTGTCCTGCCTCCTTGACTCCAGCCACCCCTTTGTTACAGCTAGAAACCAAAGTTCTGAAAACAGTGTGAACAGCCGGGGCGAAGCCATGAGCAAAGATGGACCAGGCTCTAGGCCCAGGAGGGCCAGACCAGCTCAGCAATCGCCTGACCAAAATGAACACCTGCCTGATGTAGGTGATGAGTACCCTGTGGCTCTCCCTGGGAGTGGAGGAGATAGGCCAGGCCACTTGGCTCCGGATGAGTCCAAGTTGCTTGGTCATCAGAGTGGCTGAGTACATGGTCTCCGAAGTATGTGCTGTCTCCCTAATCTACTTAATGTCTCCAAGCCCCAGTGAGTGCGTCAGTAAGATGGTACCCACCCTCCTAAAGCTGTTTGTGAAGTCAATGAAAACGTGCCAGGAAAATGCTTAGCGCTGGAGCCATTATGCAGTAGACATCAGTAACCATTCTCTAAGTACAGGGGTAATGGGTGGGCTGGGACCAGAGGAGTGAGATGAAGCTACAAAAGGCCGCAGAAGGTGGTGAGGCTGGTCGGGAGAGGGCTTCATTTTTCTCTCCTTGGGAAGGAGGCCAAGCCCTAGCTTCAAGATAATGCAGCCAGCAGCTAGCCCTAAGTAGGGAGGTGTGCGATGGTGGAATGAGGCCCACTTTAAAAAGCACTAAGTGGGGGAGAGCTCTGCAGGAAAGAGCCAAACAAAAACCCAACCTGGAACCCAGCAGCTAGGAGGCTGGTGAGTGACTGTCAACCCAGCCAGCACTACCATAATTCATGGTGTAGGAGGCTACTCTGGGCCAGGTTGCTTGGGAATCAAAGCCCAGAGTCCTAGAAGGGCAGACTCAAGGGCAGCTGGGGTTCAGGGTGGGGGCTCCCCCTCCCCCAGCAGCAGAATTTCTTTATAACTTGGCTTTGGGGAGAAAGCTCCTTTACAACCATGGAAGTTTAATCCAACCCCTTTATCCAAAATGGGCTTGCTGGGCCACTAAGAGGTGGGAGGCAAAATGATAGCAGACCTTTGGAAGTTTCCAGAGTAGAGAGAAGGGAGGGCTGCCACAGCAGATCAGTGGAGGGAAAGGTGCTTTTCTAGAGGCCTGGATTTAAATCCAAGTGCACTGCCACTCACCATGAGCTATTTTGAGCAACTAAATCACTGAATGTCATTTCTGAATCCTCCTCTACAGCATGGAGGAAGTGATAATACCCATCACCCAGGGATGGGGTTCCTGACAAAGGAGACAGTAGCTACTGTTAGAGTATGCAGGGTACGCCTGACAAAATCTGCTTGGGCCAGAGAAGAAACATGGAGAAGGAATGCATGGGGGCCATGGCTCTGGAAATGGGCTTTGAAGGATGGATGCTCTTTCCATAATGAGAGACAAAGAAGCCAGGCGATGGAAAGCCTAAGCAAAGGCATAGCCAGGATGGAGAAGACCAGGGAACCCCAGAGCCTGTTCTCTACCTATGAGAGGCTGGCCTCTCCCACTTTCCCACACTCACAGGCAGTGGGAAAGAATGACAGACTACTACGCTAGACATCTGTACAGAGGACAAGGGAGACTAGGAGAAAGCTGCTCAGCTGGACCGACTGAGGAGCCATTTTGGAAAGCTTTTGAGGAAGCCTCAGAATTTAAAAATCTGTCATAGAAGGAACTTTCAGGTGGAGTGGACAACCTAAAAGATGCTATGAGGAAATGATACCAGTTCCAGAATAATGCATACAAGGAAATGGATGGATGGATGGGTGGATGGATGGATGGATGGATGGATGGGGCTGGATACTGGGATATGGGCCTTGAATGCCAGACTGGAGTATAGGCAAAGGATAGCCATTAAATACTGTATAGAGGGGGTGGTCACAGGTCAACTTCAGAAAGATAAAGTCTGGGTCACACATAGATGTTAGATCTGAGGCCTCACCCAGATTCCTGCAGTGGTCCAAATGAAATGTTCAGTTGGAGACACCCACAAGCCCAAGAGGAGATGATACAAAGACAGACATGGAACTAAGAAGCCAGGGAAGCTCAATATGGACCCCATGAAAGTCTCTAGTTCTTCTTTTTGGTCCCTTGGCTCCTCCCCTCTCCAAACAGCTTCTGTCCCACAAGGTACTGATTTAGCTTTCTGGGATATCCTAAATCCAGCAACTTAGAGGAAGTCCAGAAGGCTGAACATCCCAAGGTTGGGAGCTATGACTTTACACACAACTTGGTCCAGCTTAAGCCCTGGTCCTGAGAGCTCTAGGCCTAGAGATGGTGTCCCCACAGTTCTGAGATGTACCTAGAGATTGATCTAAGCTGTATGCTTCCTGTGCCCCTTCCTCAAGTCCAACTTGATCTCTAAACTCCCACAGCGCCGACAGGGTTAAAGCTGCCTCGTGTCACCGCCCCTGTCTCCCCACCCCCACCCCACCTGCCTTCAGCAGCAGCGAATGCCAAAGCCGGAAAACGCGGGACAGAAGGGGGGGGGGTGCATCATTGCGGCTGAGTGACAGGTGGAGCGATGATTGGCAGGTGCTGTGCAGCTGGTACCAGTGCCACCGCAGAGGCAGGGGCGCAGAGGTGGGCCGGGGCAGCGTCTCGCACCCTGGCCTCGAGCCCCCAGCGAGGTTGATGGCCACGGCCCGCTGCACCGGGCTCTCTTTCTCGGGGCCCCAGGCCGGTCTAGCGGCGCGAGGTGACGCCCTCCCCTCGGACCCCACGGCTTGCCGAGTGTCTCTAAGGTGACACTCCGGTGCAGGCGGCGGCAGCTACAAGGCTCCGGCTGGGCTCGTCCTCGGGCTCCAGCCGTCCCGGGTTCGCCCCGGCAGCGCCCCACGCAGCATCCCGACCCTTCCAAGGACACAGTCTCCCCAGGGCTCAGGAACATCCCCGCTGGCCTTTCTCAGGCGCGGCGCCCCGCAGCTCCCGGACTCTGTCGTCTGGGCGCAGCGTCGCGACAGACGTGCAAGACCCAGCTCTTCTTTGCCTTGCTCCCTGCTTGGCGTCCCCAGCCCGGTAGCGCTCGAGACTGAACTTTGGTGGGATCCCCGCCAGGCCTGGGAGCACAGGCGCAGGCCGCCGAAGGATGGCCGAGGGGCCAGGGGGAGGAGGACCGCGCGGGGACAGGGCCGCCGGCGGCCGGGCTGTGGAGGAGGAGGTGGTGCGGCGGCGCTGCCGGCGCGGGGAGGAGGCCGAGGTCTTTCAACCCTGGCCCGAGGGTACCCGAAGTGTGGCTGCCGGACCCCTGGTGGAAGAACAGTTCCGCCAGATGCACCTCCGAAAGCAAGTGTCTTACAGGTAAGGAGGATGGGGATCGAGGGGACACTGCGCGGGGACCATCCCACGACCAGCACTGAACTAGCAGCGTTCATGACGCGCCCACCTGCCGCCTGCCTGGTCCTGCTGTAGAGGCTGGGGATCCAGAAGGGGTGCAGGAGTACCCTCCCTTCCAGAACTGTGAAAGCTCTATTCATTCAGCATCTAATTATTGAGTGACAATTGTGTGCTTGGTGCTATGTCTCTGTTCTAGGAGAAAGCCCACCAAGACGTGGTCCTTACAAACCTCTATGTGCTGGGGAGGGGAGAGACGTCTTCTGGCCTTTCTTCCAGAAGAGGCAGGCACGCCCTGTACATTCAGCCTCCCTCCTCTGTGCCCTCCTCTGGGCTGCCCCTGTGCTAAGCACAAACTGCTGGACAGGAGGTGCTTTCCGTCACAACAGCTGGAAATCTACTGCCCACAAATGGGGAAGGACATTCCTACCAAGCCCCCTGTATCACAGCAGATCTACACAAGCATCTACAGTAGCAGACACCCCACCCCCAATGTCCATTCAACATCTTAATTAATCTATCAGCTACCTACATAAAAAATCCCACTTCTCTGGTCCTGCCACTTCTGTTCAAAGGGTCCCCTGGCAGAAACGACTGGAGTGGGCCCCAGAGTCCACTGCAATGACATGGAGTGAGATGCTTGTGAGAAAGGGTACTATTCCTCAGAACAAGGGTGGTGCCCAGATGGAAGGGA
The DNA here is from genome assembly GCF_903995425.1 of Onychomys torridus. NCBI lineage: Eukaryota > Metazoa > Chordata > Mammalia > Rodentia > Cricetidae > Onychomys > Onychomys torridus. The sequence goes on from NC_050446.1 coordinate 67,865,117, forward strand.
GGAGATGGGCAGTCCTCACTTTCCCCTTTACTCCATGGATCACAGCCTCAACTAGAACTTGCTTCCCCCATCAAGCCCTTGGTACAGAGTGACATTCTTTGGAGGGTCCAGTAGGGACATTGCAATGGGCATCTGCATCCCTTAAAGCCATTAGCCTGATGGGAGGAGACAAGTCTGACAACCACAAGGAGCCTGGGTGTGTCCACACTGCCCTGGTTCTCCTCCTACCTTCTGGGAAGAAGGATCATAATCAGCCCTGAGAGCTCTAAGGGCCTTAATGGTTATGAAACCATTAGGCCTCCATCACTTGGAGGAGGATGGAGAGGGATCTTAACCACCATCCTGAAGTGGGATGCTCAGAGGAAATGGAAAATAGGTTAGATTCCCAAGGGTCCTACCTGCACTCTGAGAATCATGAGCATGCTTGGCTCCATTACCAAGGTCTTCCAGAGCCCTGCTAAGAAGAAAGTATCATCTGCCGGGGCCTCTAGCTGAGCTAGAGGAGTATCCCTGGGGGAGCTGCAGAGCATACAGAATCCTGGAAGAAATATTATTGCTTTGGGAGTCAGGGTATCTGGTCAAAGATACACATATGCTTAGCTGTCTGGGCTCTCACAAAAAGCACCACACACCAGGGTTCTCCCTAGATGCAAGAAGATACATGTAGCATCTCTGCTGGAAAGGAGGCCAGGGTGGGATAGAGGCTTGGAGAACAGTGAGGGGAGCATCATTAAAGAACCGACATAGAAGATACTATGTATACATGAACACACATAGGGGGTGGGGAGGCAGCTGTGAGGACTCATAGCCAGAACGGAGGCCCCTGGCCATGAAGGATGCATAGTAACCAAGGTGGGTCTCTTTTGCTGAGGAGTGTACCGGGGCAGGACAGATTGTGCAGGATACTCTTCACATGCTGAGGTCACCCTGGGTCTAGTCTTAGCACTAGAACTGGGCAAGGCATTAAGGTTGGGCCTCTACCAGGAAGGAGGAAGCAGCTCTGGGCCCTTCGGAGGAGGAGGGAGAGGAGGAGAAGGAGGAGGTGGAACAGCCATGTGGGAAGGCTTGAGAGGCCTGCTGACCCATGGTGCTGTTCCTCTTCCAAGCTGCCCCAGGCTGTCAGGAGCTCGGGCCCACTGCGGCCCTTTTCACACCCTCTGCCTGCTACAGTTCCATAAAGCTCTGGCTCGCAGTGAAACCTCCAGTCCTGCTGTGAGGAGTTGCTAAGAAAAGCAGCTGAAAGCCCTTCACAGAGAGAAAAGGCTTTCAGGCAGAAGTGTGGGGGGCATAGAAATACGAGGGGGTGCAGGCGGAAGCAGAACAGAGGCCTGGCGGGCAGGCGGCTCCTGACGCAAGTCAGGGCCACAGGGGCTTTCAGCAAGACCTTAGAGGCTTCTAGGGAGGAGGGGCCTGCTGAGAAGTAGCTCCAGTCGCTCCCAGAGTCACCACCGGCTGGAAAACAGAGCCAGTTAGAATTGGAGTGGGGTAGGCCCTTGTTTGGGTTAAAAGGGACCTGGTTTCCAAAAAATCCCCATCAAAAAAGCAGGACCGAATGTGTAGAGCGCTCATGGCTCATGTCTGTGCTGGACTGGGGAAGAGGTATTCCCCAAACACTGGAAGGAGTCCCAACCAGTTAGAGTTGGGTTCAAGAGAGGTGGTTAAGGAAGGCAGAAAGGTGTGAGGGATGCTGGATTTGTTGTTTGTGGACTCCTCTAGTGTTATGCCCAGTAGTTACCAAACCACATCACCTGGGGATGTCTTTTAAAATGATTTTTTTTAATGGTTTTTTGAGACAGGGTTTCTCTGTGTAGTTTTGGTGCCTGTCCTGGATCTCGCTCTGTAGACCAGGCTGGCCTCGAACTCACAGAGATCTGCTTGGCTCTGCTGGGATTAAAAGTGTGCACCACTGCCGCCCAGCTTAAAATGAATTAAGAAAAAAATTTTTTTTAATTTATGTGCATGTGTGTAAACCTGCACACCAGTTGTGTAGGGGGTCCTAGAGAGGCCAGAAGAGGGGGTCAGATGCCCTGGAATTGGATTTACAGGTGGGTGTGAGCCAACATGTGTTGCACACATAACTGCCAAGCCATCTCTCCAGCCCCCTACAATGCTTTTTAGGGCTGAAGTTGTAGCTCAATGACACAGTGCCTGCCTAGCATGGGTGGGACCCTAGGTTCAATCCCTGGTAGGACATCAAGAAAGAATGAGACAATAGAATGGCTTGTTAAGCCCTACCCTTGGAATCCGCCTCTAGGCCAACTGGGGTTAGAGTCCAGATCTGTTAACCCTCTTATGATTCTGGTAGTTCAGCCAGTTTGAAAACCACTGGTCTCACCTATGGAGAAGTCAAAAAGAAAGTTTCTGGACAAAAAGGAGTAGAACCGAGATGGTCTGCTGGGTGTGGCTGGCAGCTGGTGTCCCTCTGCAGATGCTGTCACGGCCCTGGAGCTCTGGCCCTGCCGACATGCTCCCTGACATGCACTATGGGGCTCAGTCTTCTTCCTTGACCAAAAGATCTTGTACAAGGCCAGACAGCAAGTATTTTAGGCCTTGCGAGTCATGAGCCCCCTGTCATGGCTCCTCCGCCCTGACAGTGGTGCAAAAATAATCGTAGACAACGTGTAAACGAGTGTGTCTGGCTTCCTCTAAAGCTTTACTCAGAGACCCTGAACTTTACACTTCGTATCATCCCACGGCCACAAAATATTACTCTTTGGTTTCTTCCTGTTTCGAGAAACAGAAAAACCATTCACAGCTCGCAGGATCCTATACAATCAGCACTGGACCGGATAAGGCCCAGGAGCCATGACTTGTTACCCCTGATCCAGGAGATGGGACCGCACAAGCATAAGGGAAACATGCTGGTGCATCCATCCACCTGAGCACAGAGACTTAAGGTGTGGTTCCAGCGTTCCAAGAGAGATATGCACACTGGCTGAGAGGCCCAATGGAAGCCAGCTCTGACCCTTCTGAGTTGTGAAGCTTTCACCTCTAACCCTGTTTCCTCGTATGGAAAATGGGAACAATGATACCCACTCAATAGTGTGGCTTGAAGGATGACACAGGCAATGGGCAGGCATACAGTTCCTGACTGCAGGGGAAGTAGCGATCTAGATCTTCCCTAGGGTTGAACGGGTTAGGGAGGTCCAGGAAGGATGGTGGAAGGTGGCTCTGAGCAATGTTAAGTAGTGGGATCTGAGGATAGCAAAGGCAGCCGCCGCTAAGAGCAGGAACTGAGCATGACCCAGCCCCCACTGCCCCTGTATCCCTCCACCCTCCCAGGACGCTAGTGGCGCCAGTTGGCAGGGAGGGTGCCCCCTGCGGCGGGCACACAGTCTCGGGGACACAGCTCCTCGAGGGAGGGAGGGGCACCTGATCCTACTCTCCCTGCTGCTATTTACCAGAAGCTAAAAATAACCCTAGAGTGACAGGGAGATGGGGCCGATTTGTAATTTAAATAGCAACAGGATAAAGCAAGAAGCTTGCGAGAGATCACATTCTGTCCCGAATTAAAAATGCAAAAACCGGGGGCAGAGAACTGAGCTGGAGCAGGGGGAGGGAGGGGACCGCTGCCAGAGGAAGCCGGAAGCCGGGGGTCCGTCCATTTTCCTTCCTTTGTGAGAGCAGGAGCCCAGGCCGTGACCGGAACTCCTTCCTGCAGTTGGAGGTTCCCGCAGAAGAGGGAGGGAAAGGCCAAGGCCTGCAGAGTCCAGAGGCGGGAACAGACTCATTCTAAGGCATCAGTTGGCGGTCTGAAAGAGGGTTTCATCAGACTTCATTTTGACATAAGGAGTTTGGGATGTGGCCCCAGCCCCTCAAAAGCCATATGGCATAATCCATTTGGGTATGTCCAAGGTTTCTAAGAGGTAGCTATGGTTTTGAGGAGGTTCTCAGGGGTGCTGCAAAGAAGTGAGGGCACCACAAAGTCTCTTGTTTTTGTCTGAGACGTACATTTTCACAACAGGACATTCAGAAGAGCCCTAAGGGTCAGGGTCCAAGTCCAAGGGCCAGTGCAGGCTGGGAAACCTCTCTAGTGTCGGGGAAGGGAGTTGGGAAGAAACCAGAACTAGATTCCTGGCTTTTGAACTCCACAGATGACTGGGGAAGGTGGTGTGCAGAGCAGGGTTGGAGTTCCCCGAAGACGCAATCTGCAATCTATGAAGCTTCAGAAAAGTCAAGCAATTTCTTTCCTTTTTCCTTTCTTCCTTTCTTCCTTCCTTCCTTCCTTCCTTTCTTTCTTTCTTTCTTTCTTCCTTCCTTCTTTCCTTCCTTCCTTTCTCTTCTTTTCTTTTCTTCCTTTCTTTTTTCTTTTTTCTTGGTTTCTCTGTGTAGTTTTTGGTGCCTGTCCAGGATCTCGCTCTGTAGACCAGGCTGGAACTCTCACAGAGATGGGCTCTGCCTCCCGAGTGCTGGGAATAAAGGCCTGCAACACCACTGCCTGGCTAAGTCAAGCAATTTCTTAAGACCATACAACCTGAAACTTAATCTGATCCGTTTCATTCCCAAACTCCCAACCTTGTGCACTTCCAAGGGCCTGGCCTTTCATCCTGGAGGGTCTTTTCTTTGGGTTCCATCCTGAGTGCTGGTACTTGGGAAGGGTAGTAGGGAGGATGGGGCTCTGGAAGTGTTCTCTGTGTTCCCAGCTGGAGATTACCCAGGATGTGGAAAGATTGTCTGTTGTGAACCTGCCTGTCCTGCCCTGGGGTTTTTGTAGAATCCAAACTGGGGGCCAAAGCGAGTTGTCTCTAGAGGCAGAACCTGCTGAACCTAAGTGAGAAACATCCAAGCTCCCCTCTTACCTTCAGTGGGGATCCGTCGGAGCCAAAGAGTAGCCTCCAAATGATGCTGGTCTGAAGAACTACCTTAGACTGCTAAGCTGTATCCCCTGCCCCAGTGGAGGAGAGTCCTACCCCTTGCACATCCACACTGACTTCTGTTCATACTTTCATGAAGGCACCCAGGAGGAGCTTCTTCAGTTCCCATCTGTCACCAGCAGCACTGGGTGCATAGTAAGTTTGAGGTTACCATGGGCCTGAGACCTTGTCGCCCAGTGCAGGGCTGAGGGGTATAGCTTAGTGTGATAGAACACAGGCATGCAAGAGGACCTAGGTTCGATCCCCATCCCTGGGACTCTAAAATAAATACATAAATATCATAAAATAGAATAGAAAGGAATCATCAAGTCCAACTTAAGATTAATGAGTCATGAGTGCCGAGTTACACAGCAAGGGCTGGAGTGTGAGCTAAGTGAGTTCTTCCCACTTTCCCAGTTCTGTTGCTTGGGTCGGGGTCAGAAGGATGAAGATTTCATTTGACCAAATAGTAAGGACCACCATGACAGCAAGACAATGCATCCAGCAGCACAGACAGAATGAAATTCAGGGGTCAGGTCCACAACTGAGAGAGCACAAAAAGATAGGGAAACTTTGTTTATTGAGCATCTATTACTATTACGGAAGCATACCCTTGCATGATGTAAGCTGAAAGATACCTCCACAGGGAAATGCCCTCCTGGGCAAGGAGGCAAAGAAGCCAGTGAAGTCCAGATACAAGGAGCCTGAAAGTCAGACCAAGGAGGCAGACTTGGCAGGTTTTGAGGGCAGAGGATGTCCAGGTCGTGGGTTGAGTTTGTGGTGGCCTGGTACATTTCTTTTCCCCAGCTCCCATTTGCTCATCCAGGCCACAGAAAGTAGAACACCTCATCCTCAGGGGCTTCAGCAAAGCCCAGAATAATTTTCTTACCCAGATTCCTCTTCCTGAGTGTACCTGGGTGGATTCTGAGGGGTCCCCAGCTCCCCAGTGATGGCACATGTCCTAAGAACTACCAAGGGCATCTTCCCCAGCCCTGTATACCTGTCTCTCTCAGTCTTGTCCTCCCCACCCAACCTGGATAGCAGAGATGGCATTGAGAGGTTTCACAGTATGAGCCCAAAGTGGCCTTGGTTGCATAGTCATAGTTACCTCGCAACTCAAAGCCTCAGGCCGGCCTGGCTTCCCCTCCAGAAACACCATTTCCTGCTCTCTGCTGTCCAGATGGAAAACAAGGCCAGCCCCATTTCCTCTGTTTAACTGCTGGAGCTACTTGGAGAATGCCTGGGAGAGGAAGGCTGGGCCTCGCCACAGCCTCCTTTTAGAATAGACCTTGGCCTGGTGGGTAAAGTCTCTGATAGACCTCACCATAAAGAGCCCATCTTGAAGGACTCAGAGGTGAACTCCTTTGTGTTCACGGGATATCAGTTGGAAAAAGGGGTGCAGAGCCTGACCATGCACTCAGACTTTAGAAAAGCAATGAGATATCTTCAACCCCAGGGTCAGTCTTTGTTTTGTTTGTTTGTTTGTTTGTCTAGTTTGTGGGGTTTTTTTTTTTTTGAAACAGGGTTTCTCTGAGTAGTCCTGGCTGTCCTGGAACTTGCTCTGTAGGCCAGGCTGGCCTCGAACTCAGAGATCCACCTGCCTCTGCCTCCCGAGTGATGGGATTAAAGGTGTGTGCCACCACCAGCAGCAGCTAGATTCTTTTCTGTCTGTGTGTTGTTGTTGTTATTTTACTTTGTTTTTTTTTGTTTTTGTTTTTGTTTTTGTTTTGTTGTTGTTGTTGTTGTTTTTTGAGAAGCTTAGACTCTTAATCTCAATACAAGAAGATCTTAAACTAGTAAGATTGGCAGCTCTGTGACTCTGTTTCCTCACACAAAAGGAGGAAAACAGGGCTGGCAAGATGGCTCAGAGAGCAAAGGTCCTTGCTGAAAGAGTAGTGCTGAGTCTGATTTTCAGAACCCACTTTCTGGAAGGAGAGAACCGACTCTTACAAATAATCCTCTGCCTTCCACAAGTGCACACACACACACAAATACATACATGTATACACACATATACACATTCATATATACAAACACACAGAAATAAATGTAATTTTGTGTATGTGTGTGAGAGTGTGTGTGTGTTTTGTTGGTGGTGGGGTTTTTTTGTTTCTGTTTTTTGCTTTTTTGTTTTGTTTTTGTTTTTGTTTTTGTTTTTGTTTTTCAAGACAGGGTTTCTCTGTGTAACAGTCTTGGCTCTCCTGGAAATCTCTCTGTAGACCAGGCTGGCTTCAAACTCACAGAGATCTGCCTGCCTCTGCCTCCTGAGTGCTGGGATTAAAGGCGTGCGCCACCACTGTCTAGTATTGTTTTAAGACCAGGTCTTAACTATGTAGCTCTGGCTGGCCTGGAACTTGATATGTAGAGAAGGCTGGCCCTCACAGAGATCCACTTGCCTCGGCTTCCCAAGTGATAAAACTAAAGGTCTAACTTCATTTATTATTATTATTATTATTATTATTATTATTATTATTATTAAAAAAGAGTAAAATAACAAGCTATACCTCATAGGGTCATTAAAGAATTCAATGAGATAATTTTATATAGAGTAAGGTTTCTGGTACAGAAGTGCTTATTAGGCTTAGCATTAATTATTCAAGGTATGCATTCATCAGGTAAGGTACTGAAAGCTACTATGTTCTAGTTACAAGGAGACAAGGGTGACGCCCAGCATGGAGGTCATGCAGCACTGTCAGCAGATCTGCAATGTTCATGCTTTGTGAACTGAACTGACACTGTTTCTGTCCTCAAGAAATTCACAGTCTCGCTGGAGTAACAAACACACACACAGCTAAAGAGCTAATTATAAAGTGGTGGTGCGCTGAAAGAACTCCTGAGAAAGGTTCAGGTTCCTCCCTAGGCAGCCTGGAGAATAAAGAGTAAGCATTGGCTCTTATTATTTATCTGCTAACCTCCACGGGAGCCTCACTCTCCAGGGCGGTCTGGCCTCAGGGCATTTTTCCAGACCTTCTAGTGTCCTCCAGCCTCCTGGTTCTTCAGCCACAATGCTGCTTCCTTGTTTGGGACCTAAGCTTTACTGTTCTCTCCATCTATAGTGCTGGTCTCCTGTAGGTCACATGGTCCACTCTCATGATTCATTTGGGTCTGTTCTCAAATGTCACCTCCTTGCCCAGTCCCTCTGATTGTCACTCTCTTCTCCCTACCGGGGTGCAAGTTCCAGGAAGGTAGAACTTGCTTCCTAGCTCCTTGCTCTAATACAGTGCCCCATGCATACAATGCACCAATAAATATTTCCCAAATAGTCTATAAACCCTTTCACCTCTTATTTAATCCACTTACAACCCAATGAGTCCAAGTTATAGTCCATTCTAAAGATGAGAAAACTGAGGCTCCCCAAAGCTCTCAGACAAACATAGTCACTGGTTTACTGTTTATAGCCTTGTTCCTAAAAAAAAAAAAGAAAAAGTAAAGTGACTTTAGGAGATTTATGACCAAGTCCAGGTCACACTGCTGGCAGACGGGAGGGAGAGACTGAACATGAGCTGCTGTCTTCCAGCTCCGTCCACTGTCCTTTTCAACACACCCTGTGTGCCTAGCTCTGTTGGATGGTGTGGTGCATACAAGATGCTAAGAGAGCTGCATGGACAGGCTTGGTATCCTGGAGTCAGTGGGCCTGGGGGAATGTCATGAAACCCAGAGACCTTAGCAGGTCCAAGAGATGAAATTAAGAGAAGTTATTTGGAAAGAAAAGGCATACCGGAGCTGGGGTGCAGATTCCAGCCCAGGCAGGTCTACTGGATGCCTGCCGCTTTTGACTCTTGCTTGGGGTTGTCTCTTGACTGCTAGACTGGGCTTGTCCCCACCTGCCCCCTGCACTCCCATGCAGCTCTGTGCCCTTGCTCGCCTTCTGCCCCAGTCAGCGGAAGGCGCCGCGCGGACAAACCCTGTTGTGGTCCTCGGCTTGATCCTCCAGCCGGCCTCTAGTAGCCCCCCCGCCCCCCCAGTCAGGAAGTGCGGAAAGAGGAAGAGAGTCGCTGGGCAGGATGAGCGCACTGGGGGCTGGCCACAGCGCCGGGGGAGGCTGCGATGTGGCTGCAGCTCTGGGCCCCGCGAAGGTGCTGGGGACGAAAGAAGCCGAGCTGCCGGGGACACTGAGGCAGATGTGGCGCTCCCGCTCCTGGGACGTGCCACAGATCCCTGCTGAGGTTCCCCAGACACAGTAGGTACAAGGGTGGCCTGGGATGGGCACAGAGGCCTCCATCTCTCTATGAACTTTCTATCCGGTGTAGAACAATGGCAGAAGTGGGCTCACCCATCCATTTTCCAGTAGTTCCAGCGAGAGAGGTTTGAGGGCAACGCTGATGTGTCCAGGCTTGGGAGTAACATTGTACAGGGCTTCTCTCCAGGATAGGAGTTGAGAGAGAACGGCAGGGCAGGGGTTGTCAGAAGAGATTCCCTCCCAGAACTATGGTACCCGATGCGATGTGATGTTGGAGTTTTCCCAATCCAATGCAAGGCCCGTGTAAACTCAATAGGATCTTCAGCCCCCTCCTCCCCAAGCTTTTCCCATAGAGCTTGGTGATAACCACCCGAAGACTTCCTCAAAGAAAACATTTGTGCCCCAGGAAGCCAGGGTCAGGCTATCTTCCCTAGGCATCCTGGACCCCATTGCGGGCCGGAGATCTGGAGTCCAGCTTCTCCAGCCTACTGGAAACCCCTGGGTGTTGGCTGTTGCTCAAATCACAAGCTTGTTCGTGGGTCACAGCCCCCAAGCTTTGGCTATTTGTGGCAGGCTCAGCCTGGAAAACAGGTTGCCAGAGCCCCAGAGGAGATGGTGAAAGTGAAGGCAAGAGAGGATGTGGCTTTCTAGAACGGATGGCAAACTAAAACAGCAGGCATCAGGGTGGCATGATTCGGTGAGGAGGTGGACCAGGGTCTCTGGCTTCCAGGCCTCCCTGACACAGCCCTGCAGCGTCTAGAGACCACCTGAGTTGTGGAGCCCCAAGCATGTGTGATGGTGTGTCTCCCAGTCGCAACTGGTCTCATTTCTGGAGGAGAATGTGTGTCAAACATGAAGAGTAGTTCTGGATGTGTGTGTGAGAGAGAGACGAGGTCCTGTAACCACTGCCGTCAGAGATACCTCTGTTCAGGAGACATATATTTTGTTCTCTATGGGAGTATATATGAAGGAGTGTGTAGGTTGTAACTGTTGTCTTTATGTGCATTTGAATGTGTGGGAAGCACCTAGGTCATCCCTCTGGTGTAAGAGCTCAAGGGGATGTTGGGCATTGTGCTGGGAAAGTTTTTCATACGTTAGGAGTGGGTGAAGGATTGAAGCCATTGTGAGCAGTTGTGGAGGTTTGGCACTGAGGAACACCGAAGTTCTTTGTGAGTGTGTGAAGGTCGTCATCGAATGACTTTGGTGTCTTGAATGTGAGAGGAGATTGTGAGTTGAGTAAAGAAAGACTGAGGGTAATTAAATGTGAGGGGCGTGTCTGCTGTGTGCAGGGCGAGCGTCCTGTGACTTTTGTTGGTGGGTGTGCTTATGGAGAGCCAAGGGGGTAAGAGTGGAGAGCGCCACGAGTGCCTGAGTGGGTGCGAGAGAGCAATATATAACTTGTGGATGCGGGAGGAGAGGTGGTGACAGCCGCCCTCGCGCGTGTATACTTTGATCATGTAGGTTGTTTGGTGGAGGAGGACTAAGGGGAGCGGGAGGAGATCAGACATCAGGGAACAGCTTGAGCGGCTCAGGCCAGGAAGTCAGTCCCGTCCAGGCAGGCTGGCCGCGGAGGTGGGGGGTGGTACCTTCGTAAGCCCCGCCCCCAGGCCGCCTCGACGGGCTTGAGACACGGCCTGAGGCCGGCAGAGGGCGCCGTAGGGCGAGTGCGGCTGTGCGGCCGAGGGGGCGTGCTCGGCGGCGGGCGGGCAGGCAGAGGCCCGGCCAGCTATGCGGGGTCCTGCGGCCGCGGCTGTCGGCACTTCCTGGAGCGGAGGCCGCTTCCCCGGCACCTGGGAGTGGGGCGCGGGGACGCGCAGCACAGGGCGGGCGGAGCGCGCGCTCGCCATGAGCTCGGCGGGCGGTGCAGAGCGGGCGTGCTGAGCCCCGGCCGCCGGCCCGGCATGGGCGTCTCCCGCGGGCCCACCGCCGGCCGGGGCTAGGGCCGGATGGAGCCGCGGGACCCCAGCCCCGAGGCCCGGAGCAGCGACTCGGAGTCGGCCTCCGCCTCGTCCAGCGGCTCCGAGCGCGACGCGGGTCCCGAGCCGGACAAGGCGCCACGGCGCCTGACCAAGCGGCGCTTCCCCGGGCTGCGGCTCTTTGGGCACAGGTGAGCGGGGCGGCGGCGGGACGGGCTGTCCCGGCGTGGGTATCCACGCGCCCGGCACAGGCGGTCCGGGTGGTGCGCGGGCTGGCACCGGCTGTGTCGTGCGCTTCGTCCTTAGTGCCGTGATAGGGTCAGCTCCTAACCCTCCCGCAGGGAGACAGCGTCTCCCCAACTCCTTGACACCAGCAGTCAGGGACCCTAGGGCTGGCCGCCACTCCTGTTTGACAGTCTTCCCGAGCCTCCTTTTTACCAGCGTCTTGGGGGCGGTCACACCGCCCTTCATGCTTCTCTGGAACCTATCTGCCAACTACCACCGCTTGGCATCTGCTGATTGTGGTCACTGTGATTTGCCATAGCACATGTCTGTCCCCAGGTCACTGATTAAATTACACAATGTTTTAAACTTCTGAGACAGTGGGCACCTAGCGTTTACTTTACTCTCAAGTAGCGTGAAGATACCATACCCCCTTCTCCCTCTGTACACAATCATCATCTCTTCGACCACCTTCTTCCAGCTCTCGCTTTGGAAAGGGATGAAGTGGGCTATCGTTTTGAATCAGGTTTGGCTGTTCAGGCTTCATCTTGCTCCCTCCTCAAGCACTCCACCTATCACCATATTGTACCTGTGACAGAGTTTTGACCACGACTGTGGTGAGAAACTGGGGGGAAGGTATGGAAAGACTGAGTACAGGCGGTTTATGGCCTGTGTGCTCATCTGTGCCTACCCGAAAAGCCCTGATATAAGGAAGCACCCAGGAGTATCCTACCTAGCTCTCTGATCCGTTTCCTTTCTGACCTCTGAATTTCTTTGGTGGTTGAAGCACTTGCAGCCAATCAGCTAAGGACCCTAGAGCTGACTGGACTCTGACCTCTTGGACTCTGCCCAGGGCCTCCCTTTTACTTTTTGTGACTGTTTAAAGCTTTGCTGTATTCGGCCCCTTCTGAGCTTTGCCAGGGCCCTTTCCAGGGTAGATTTACCTACTAATAACCTGTGTGGTTTTCCTCTGTTGTGTGGGTGGTGTGCCTGTGGTGCTGATCTATGCCCTCTGCCTGGCTTACCCTAGCTGGGGCCATGCTCTTTGCACCTGCAGTGTGTTGCTGAGCATACACCACACACTAGAGATCTCAGTCCTTGCACTGGCAGATGGAGCTCAGTGGGCTTTTGGGAAGCCTCATGGGCTTCAATATCACATAAGACAGGGCAGGCAGTAAAGCTTCCAATCCTTCTTGTTTTGTCACCCACAGCCCTGCAAGATCAGAGCCGGTTACACCCAGCTCTGCAGGATGTAGCCTCCAGTGTTCACGGGCTCCTGGGGGTGGGGGTGGGAAGGGGCTCCCCTGAAGGCTTCCTGTTGCTACCCATGGGGCACCAAGTGTTGAGTGCTCCTGACCTGTGGCTGTGCTCCTTTTGAAGAGCACACAGGTTTGTGGTTGCAGGGATGAGCCTTGGGCATATTCAACAAGAAGAGCAAGCAGAAGTGATGAGTACCTTTATATAATTCTCTAAAATAAGCAGGATAGACTCTGTTTTTCCATTTTTATAAAAGAAATAAACACAATATCAGAGAGAGGAGCTATATGCCCAGAGTCACACAGCACATAAGAGGCCAGTGACAGCATTTGAACTCAGGTTGGTCTGATTCCAAAATCCACATCTCTTTCTCTGTACCGGGATCCCAAACACAACATCACAGAGGAGCTTTAAGAAGGTCAGATTCTTAGATCTTACCATTGGCATTGGCGTATCTGGCTCTTCAGCTCTAGAAGTAAGCCTGGGTGTTTTTCTAGAGCACACAACTGGAGAGGAGCAGGATCACACCACCCTGGGATGGGAAGTGATCTTCTAGGATGCTTATTGAGAAGAAAATCAGAACTCCCCTAGAAGCATGGCCGCAGTGGCTCATGCTGGAGAGCATTGCACCAAGGCAGCGGTGCTTTTAAACAATGAAGACACTGGCAGAACATAATGGGAAAGGCTCCTAATTGGGCGTTCAGGGTCGGGGCTGGCCTCCTTTCACTTCTTTTGATGGCCAGGTGATGGGAGGAGTAGACATTTGGGTTAGTGCCTCTGCTCTAGGTTCTGTCCTTTTGGCTACTACTGCTCATGAAGTTCTGCCCCCTTTGTTGGCACTGGGAAGTCTTCAGTGCCCCAGATGAAACCATCCCTCTGTCTTTTCCCAGGCTCCATGCTCATGTATAAACCAGCTCTTGTTTCCCCTTGGACACACTGCTTTTACCACACTGCTTCTGCCAGCCCACTTACACCTTAAACCATGAGGCTGAGGGGCCTCATAAGTGACTGGGCCAGAAGACAGGGTCAGAGTTGACAACCGGGTGAATGGTGACTGCCGAAGCGATGTTGAGCTCTCTATGTGGACCTTGGCTCACTGGTAGAGTCCGTGAACAGTTGGCAGTGTCTGCTGTGGCAGGGGGCCACATGTGTGCCACTTGTGGTCAAGTCAGGAAGAACATTGTCTGTGGTGCCTTCCTTCAAGTCACCCCAGCCCCATACAGTAGACATCACTGGATCTGGGGAGAAGTTTGCCATCTCCCTCTTTTTAGTCCAGTGAGACACAGAGCTGAGCTGTGACTTCCTCAGCTTGTGGATTCTTCCCACTTCCACCTCCATCCCACTCCACTTCTTCATGCTGAGAACTGTCAGCCCCCCTCTCAGAGGAGGAAGAGGGTCTGCTATGACCCCAGGTCATCTACTTCTCCACTCTGTGTGGAACTGGAGAATCCTTACATTCAGGTTCTCTGAACCTAAGGGTTATCCAGTCTCCAATTAGAGGACAGTTTCCCAGAACCAGCCCAGGTCCAAGGAGAGGGGACGACTCACCCTCTGGCCTCTTGCCAGCAGCTTGGCCCTAGGCAGGTCACTCAGCTTGTGGATTAGCTGGCTTTGCACCCCAGGGGCGTCAGAAATTACCTGGCATCACACACATTTCGACAGAAGGAGCTTTGGCTGTCCAAGCCCCTGGGAGCCGGGGCGTCTGTTCCGCCATCCCTGCCCTTCATTAGTCTCAAAGTCATAAGCTCCCAGAGGGCAAGAGACACCTGTGGAGCAAGTTAGACACAATAAGTCTCATTTAGAGGCCATGCCGCCTGGGGCCAGTGAGCATCGTCCCTAAGACTAGGCTGGCCGACATGCTGAGGAGCAGCAACAGCCCCTGTTTGGGGTGGTTTTGCAATGAATAGGGAGGGACACATTGAGGGATGCCTCTCTTTCAGAGGTGAGAACCCCTGTCTGTGGCGCCAGGATGTCTGGGGGCAAAAGGAACCTCTCTGAGTGAATCAATTGTCTTGCTTAGGCTAATGCTGGGAACAGCCCAGGTGGCTGGAGAAGCCCTTGGGTTCTTGCCAGTTTGGGGAGGAAGGGACCTCAGTGCCTCAGCTGGGTGCACTCTGCTCTGTCTGCTCCTCATGCAGCCCCGGCCCCAGGTACGGAGCTGGCTCCTGTTGGGGAGTGAAGAACACATTCTCCCGGTCCCTACCTGCTGCCACATGGACCAGTTTCTGGCTTGCAGGTCAGGGGAGGGAATGATCAGTTCCTGCCATTTTGTCACCATGGCAAAGGTCACATCCCAGCATGTGGACTGACCAGGATTTGTACTTCCTACAAGAAAGTACGAGAGAGGGGATCCTTCCAGTCAAGGACAGAAGAAGGCAGCTGACCCCTGAGCAGAGAAAGCCTAGGCTTGGAAGCTGGAGCTGGGCATGGGAGCAGCAGACCTGCCATCACCTTCCTGGAAGCCTTTCCAGAACTCTTCATGGTCCCCCAAGCAGAGGGGAGGAGGCTGGTGGGCAGGTTGGCTAGCTTTGAAGCTTGGGCTGAGCTGGTCCCTAAAAGAAGTACTGGCCCCTTCATCTACCATAGCGGGCCAAAGGGCTTCAAGGTCCTCGAGCTGACCCAAGCACCTGCCCTGCAATGTCACTGTGATAACAGCAGGTGGCCAAGGCCACTTGGGGGCAGCAGGTCAGGACGGTTTCCTTCTGCAGGGCCACTTAAACCTGCCTTGGCTGGATCCAGACACCTTCTCTTTGTGAAGCCAGTGATGAGGGGTGTCTTTCCATATATCACTTGGCTCCACCCTTCCCTGGCCCTGAAGGTTGAGGCCCAGTGAAGCAGCCTTGACTCAGCTAAGGTCTCACAGCCAGCCAGGGTTACCTGCTTTCTGAGATCCTCACCCGGCACTCTCAACCTGCCTGCCACCTCCTTCCTGCCTTCTGTCAGCTTAGGGAAGGGACCCTGTAGGTGGACTACTACACTTGCCTCCAGGCCGGTGGCTCTCAACCTATGGGTCCCAACCCCTCTGGGATTGAATGACCCTTATGCAGAGGTCTACTAAGACCATTGGAAAACACAGATATTTACATTACAATTCATAACAGTAGCAAAATTCCAGTTATGAAGTAGCAATGAAAATAAGTTTATGGTTGGGGGTCACACAACATGGGGACCTGTATGAAAGGGCCACAGCATTGGGAAGGTTGAGAACCACTGATTTAGGCTGGTAGTTTCCCTCTGTCCTGGTGCTGTTGTCTCGGCCACTACCTCTGTATTTCCTGTGAGGGCTCTGGATGCCCTTAGAGTGTCAACATCCCATCAGGGCTGTAGTGTGGTCCCCCATCCCCCTGCCTCACAGCCCCGAGCCTGCCTGGCACTCTTGTCCAGGTGGGAAAGGCTAGGCCCGAACATAGACCGAATGCCTGCCATCTTACCCTTGCTCCTGCCATCTTACCCTTGCTCCTGCCTCAGTTTAGGGCCCGTGAGAGCAAGTGTGTGGTACTAGGTCAGTGCTCTACGGGATGGGGGGTGGGGCTGAGAGAACTGAAAAGAATACTCATGATGTTGTCCCTCTCCAGGTGAGTGACAGATCATCTTTCTTCTGGCCCTTAACAGCTGCTATGGACTTAGAAGCCACCCCCAAGCCCCACCCCCGATTCATAGAACCATCACTACAGCAACCCTGGGTGGTTTTGCTTCCATTTTATAGATGAAAAAGGCTATGAAGTTCACCTGGAGCTCAGCCCTAAAGCCTTTGCACAGCACCTGACCGCCCTGCTTATTAACCCTTCATGTATCCACCCTAACCTGCGGAGCCCCAGGAGGCCTTAGTCTCTGGGTTTAGTGAGAGGCTTGAACCTCACGAGGAAGTTGGTATAGATGCATGAGGTGCTCCAGTCCAGTCCTGGAAAGTGGCCCCAGGGTCCCCTCAGCAGGAGCAGGCAGTCTATAGAGATAGTGGGTAGGCTGCCCCAGCCTGGAAAGCGGCCGCCATGGTGCTTGGTGGTGGGACCCGGAGAAGAGGGGTGCATGTGCATCTGTGACTGTTGGAAGATGGACCCTGTGATAGCCTGGGGTCAGTGAGTGGCTTGAAGAATGAACCCCACTTGTACCCATCACCCTCTCCCTTGACTTGCAGGAACCTGCTCCCCCTCCTTCTGGCAGAGTGCCGTTGGAGCTGCTACAGAGAGGCCTCTCCCTTGCCAGGGCTGAGCACCATCATAGCACATGCCAAAATAGCTGTCTGGGAGCCTGGGCCTGCACCACCCACGCCCCAGCATCTTGCGGGTTAACAGCTTGCCTGTCTCTCCGCCCCCTTTCCTAGCTTGCTGACATTTTACAGAGAGAGCCGGGGGTGGTTGTGAAAGGGGGCAAGTTGGTTCCTGCTCCCTAGCCCACATAGACAACCCACTGATACAACCTGCTGCTGCCCACCTACCTCTGGAAGGCGTCCTGGGGAGAGTCCTGCCGTCTGACCTGCTGGGAAAATAAAGCTGAGGTCTGCCTGTTGCTTCAGTGTGAGTGGCACATTGTTGAAACCAGACAGGGGAGACCCAAGACAACGTTGAGAAGCTGGCCACCCCCTCACAGCCTTTTTTAGTGTTTTCGGGGAGGTGCTGGGGAATGAAGATGGGGGTTGAGACAAGGTCTCACCAGACCTGCTCTGAACCCATGGCAATCCTCCTGCCGTAGCCTCTTGAGTGTTGAGATTAGAGGTGTGAGCTAAACACACCCAGCTCCTCTTTTAAAGAGACTGAGACTCCTGTCAGCTGGTGCTCATGTTTGTAAGCAGGTCCTTGTGCTGGTACAATGGACACTTTACCAACTGCGTCATCTCTGCAGACCCTGTCTGGTTTTACTTTGATTTGAGTGGTATGCCTTAGTTGGGCATAGTGATACGTGAATGTAATTTTAGCATTTTGGAGGCTGGGGTGGGAGTATACTGAGTCTGAGGTCAGCCTGGGCTACATAATGAGTTCCAGGCTATATAGCCAGACCGTGTCTCAAAAAGGGGGGTGGGATAATATGGATGGGGTTGGTTTGTTTTGTTTTGTTGGTTTGATTTGGTTTTTGAGGCATAGTCTTGAACAAGAAATGAACCCCGGCCCTTAGCCTCCCGAGTGCCTAGGTGTGAGCTGAGCATTTTCAGTTTTTCACCATTGCTTGCTGTCACCAGAGACTGCCCCTGTGCATGGCTCCCTGAGTATCCCTCTCTACCAGGGTTCTGGCCCTGGCCCATGTGTCTTGGCTTAGGTAGATGTTACTAAATTGTCTTGCCAAGCAGTTACCCTAGATTTTAGGCCTCTGGTGGTATTTCCTTTCTTGAAATTGTCATTAAACTGAGGAAATATTTACCACAAACACTTTCTCTTCTAGCCTACAGCAATCCCTAGAGGTCCCGGAGCCCCATTGATCAGATGAGGAGACTGAGGTTCAGACGGTCACCCCACAGTCTGAGCTTGGAGAGCTGGTCAGAGGCACATGGTGGCCAGCTGCCTTTGCTCTAGCCCAGTTCTTGCTTTAGCAGTGGGAAAAGTCCTGGGTAGCATGCGTGGGGGCCTGGGGACCAGGTGGGATCTGGGAGCGGAGAGTCGATTCTAAGGAGGTCTTTGACATGAGAGTGGAGGCTTCTTTCTAGGCTAGAAGCCCTCACCCACTCCATGTTCTCTGTGGCTTTCCTTATGGAACCCACAAAGTCACAAGGTGAAGGTGGTCAGTGCGGTTAAGGGGGCTGTGTTGGATATTTTCTGACTGGGCCAGATGGTTCAGAGGTTGTGAGAGGTGAAATTTTGAATGTAAGTGGGGGTCCATCTCCTAGGAGATGAAGAATTGGAATTTGCTGCAGACATGTGAGAAGGCGGGGCACAGGTACAACAAAGGAGCCTCATTGGGCAGAGCTGGAGGAAGACACCTTAGCATTTCCGTAAGGGATCAGTCTCTGGGCTGCCTGTGAAACACAAGGTTTGTCTACCCAGTGCCAGCAGCAGGGCCTCAGGAGCTGGCCAGCCAGCTTAAAGCCATCTACCGTCAGCCTGACCAAAGCTAAGGAGGAACCGTTTGCTAGCCCCTCTTCACGTACAAGGTCCCAGGGTCTGTAGTCTTGTGGGGGATGCAGCCTAGCAGGTCAGTGCTGCTGGCCCACAAGAACCAGGCAAGGGTCTGAGTGTGGGAGCAGCTAACCTACTCCTCGAGGAGAAGGTCCTAGGGAAAGCTTTCTGGCAGACCTAGTCTGAGCCAACTCTTAAAGAAGGAAAAGTAGAGCTCAAGTTCAGTAAGCAGAGGGGCCTGGTTTCCACTATAGGGACTCCATTATATAGGTGCCAAGCATAGAGGGGCTTGTCTGTGCCAGAAGCAACCAGGAGTGCCGGACGTGGGCTTGCCAGTGTGGAACTACCGGGTTTTTGTTGAAGCTCTGCCACTTGTCGGCTATAGGCCTTGGGCTAGCCGCTGGTGGGCACTGGGCTAGCCGCTGGTGGGCATTGGGCTAGCCCCAGATGGGCACTGGGCTAGCCGCTGGTGGGCACTGGGCTAGCCGCTGATGGGCACTGGGCTAGCCGCTGGTGGGCATTGGGCTAGCCGCTGATGGGCGTTGGGCTAGCCGCTGGTGGGCACTGGGCTAGCCCCAGATGGGCACTGGGCTAGCCGCTGATGGCATTGGCTAGCCCACACCCAGAGATCCCCAGCCACCCTGTCCGTCCACAGGGCTTCCAGCAGAAGTTCACTTTCCACAGCAAGGAGATCGTAGCCATCAGTTGCTCCTGGTGCAAGCAGGCAGTAAGTGGCCTCTGTGAGCCTGTGCTGGGCTTCCGGTGGGTCCCCAGTCTCATCCTGGCCCAGCTCAGCCTTGCCAATGGCTGTCTTCCAGTACCACAGCAAGGTGTCCTGCTTCATGCTGCAGCAGATTGAGGAGCCCTGCTCCCTGGGGGTGCATGCGGCTGTGGTCATCCCACCCACCTGGATCCTCCGGGCCCGAAGGCCCCAGGTGAGTCCTTCCTTTACTTTAGCACCTCTCCCTGAGGAGACCTACCAGTCACACCTCACCCACACCCCCGATTCCTTTGCAGAATACCCTCAAGGCCAGCAAGAAGAAAAAGAGAGCATCCTTCAAGAGGAGATCCAGCAAGAAAGGACCTGAGGTTAGGCCTGGGCTGCAGTCACTGGGACCAGGAATCGGAAAGGGGACTCTTTCTCTGTCCAGGGCCTTTGGACCCGACTGCCAGTTTAGCCTGGCTCAGGTTGGGCTCTGGGGGTCTGAGGAGGTGGGAGATCAACTTCCTTGTTCCTTGTGGACAGGCTCATGAAAGGTCTGATATGTGAGGGTGTGCTCACTTGTGGCAAGGGATGCTGAGGAGGATGTAAGCTAGGGCTTCCAGGACAGAAAGTACCTTACAGGCTCTCTGTCTCCCAGGAAGGCCGATGGAGACCCTTTATCATCAGGCCCACCCCATCCCCTCTCATGAAGCCCCTGCTGGTGTTTGTGAACCCTAAGAGTGGGGGCAACCAGGTAAGCACAAGCTTTCTCCCCGCAAGCCACGAGGGAGGAGGTGGCCAGTGTTGTACCGCCTGCCCATAGTTGCTCTAGCAGCCATTTGAGGCTTCAGCCCTGCCTTGCTTTTCCAGGGACCCTGAGAGGACCCTGTCCCATCTCACCGTTTACTGTAGCTGGCTCCCACAACGATGTCCCCTCTCTGTGCTCCTGACACCTGTCTCCTCATCCCTTCCTCATTGTCCCTCGACTGTCCCCGCAGGGCGCTAAGATTATCCAGTCTTTCCTGTGGTATCTGAATCCTCGACAAGTCTTTGACCTGAGCCAGGGAGGACCCAGGGAGGCGTGAGTACCCCACAAGGTTCTCTGGGACAGTGGGAGCTTGCCTTGCTCTGGCTATGTCACATGTCTCCTGACTATTCCTGTCCTCCCCTGGCCCAGGCTGGAAATGTACCGCAAAGTGCATAATTTGAGGATTCTGGCTTGCGGGGGTGATGGCACGGTGAGTTCCGTGAGCAGGGCTCATGCCTGATGCATTACTCCCCCATCTTGGGCCTGGCTGACCCACTTTGCTGTGCTCTCCTCCAGGTTGGCTGGATTCTGTCTACCCTGGACCAGCTGCGCTTAAAACCACCTCCCCCTGTGGCCATCCTGCCCCTGGGTACTGGCAATGACCTGGCCCGCACCCTTAACTGGGGTGGGGTAAGTGCCCTTCAAAACAGGGTTGCCAGGGAGGAAGGGTACCCTTTGACCACAGTGAAAGCTCTGTCTCTACCTCCTTCCACCAGGGTTATACAGATGAACCTGTGTCCAAGATCCTTTCCCATGTAGAGGAAGGGAATGTGGTACAGCTGGACCGCTGGGACCTGCGAGCAGAGCCCAACCCTGAGGCAGGACCTGAGGAGCGAGATGATGGAGCCACTGACCGGGTAGGTCAGCCAGGGCTACTAGGCATGGGGGTTCATGAGTCTGGGATTCTTTTTTTTC
The DNA here is from genome assembly GCF_903995425.1 of Onychomys torridus. Lineage (NCBI taxonomy): Eukaryota > Metazoa > Chordata > Mammalia > Rodentia > Cricetidae > Onychomys > Onychomys torridus. Next base: position 67,886,015 of record NC_050446.1, read on the forward strand.
CAAGACAGGGTTTCTCTGTGTAGTTTTGGTGCCTGTTCTGGATCTCGCTGTGTAGACCAGGCTGGCCTCGAACTCGCAGAGATCCGCCTGCCTCTGCCTCCCGAGTGCTGCGATTAAAGGTGTGCGCCACCACCACCTGGCGTGTCTGGGATTCTTCTCTTTTTTTTTTTTTTTTTTGAGCTGAGGATCGAACCCAGGGCCTTGCGCTTGCTAGACAAGCGCTTTACCACTGAGCTAAATCCCCAACCCCGAGTCTGGGATTCTCTGGACTCTACACACTTACTACCTGATTCTGGAAAGCTGAGTTCCCAGTTCTTCACAGTCCAGCCTCTTTCTGTCCTAGGAGCGTAACGGTACAAGCTGGTTTATTACTCAGCCTCCTGGCACATGCTAAGTGAGGGCCTCCAGAATGCCAGACTCTGTTCTAAGCTATGGCAAGACTTAAGTCCCTGGAGGTAATATTGATATAGTATATGGCATGTGGGGATGCAGTGCTGTAAGGACCCAGCAGGTCCTCCAAGAACAGGGCCTCCCAAGCAGTGCTGCAGGGGTGGTTGGGGGAAGCTTTGACACACTGTTCCCTTGACTGAAAGACCTTCAGAAGTAAATGGACTGAGCAAGGGTAATGACTGCTAATCTGGGCCTTGGGAAGAGCTGGCACCTGAGAGTCACCTCCTCATTTCTTCACCTTGACATTTTTCTAGCTGCCCCTGGATGTCTTCAATAACTACTTCAGTCTGGGCTTTGATGCCCACGTCACCTTGGAGTTTCATGAGTCTCGAGGTTAGCATCCTCCTGCTGAAGGAACCTTGGGAGGCCAGGGCAGGCATGGGAGGTTCAAGGGTGTCCCAGGGAGGGCCAGACCTTGCTTCCTTGGTCTTCCTTCCCACCATAACCTGGGAAACAGCAGCAGGTTGACTGACATCACCACCCCTTGTCTCTACCAGAAGCCAACCCAGAGAAGTTCAACAGCCGCTTTCGGAATAAGATGTTCTATGCTGGGGTGAGTCTGGGGGCCGACTGGCCCCCAGTCCCCTGAGTGCAAGTCACAGGAGCCCTGTGACACAGTGGTGGGGAAGGCCCCTGTCATGAGTCGATGACACCCTGTATCTCCCACAGACGGCCTTCTCTGACTTCCTGATGGGCAGCTCCAAGGACTTAGCCAAGCACATCAGAGTAGTGGTAAGGAAGACTGACTGACATGCACTGGGGGTCCCTAGGAGGGAGGCCACCTGGGTATGTGTGTTCTCCAACAGTCCCCTGTTCTTGTGTCCAGTGTGATGGAATGGACCTAACCCCCAAGATCCAGGACCTGAAACCCCAGTGCATCGTTTTTCTGAACATCCCCAGGTGAGGAAGCAGGGCTCCTGTGGGCTGTTGTCCCATCCTGCTGAGTCCATGCCAGAGCCCATCTGTTGCCCCCCCCCCCCCAGGTACTGTGCAGGCACCATGCCTTGGGGCCACCCTGGGGAGCACCATGACTTTGAGCCCCAGCGGCATGATGATGGCTACCTCGAGGTCATCGGCTTTACCATGACGTCCTTGGTGAGTGGTCCTAGTCCTGAACTGTGGCTACCTTTCCCTTTACTAGGCAGGGTAGAGTGGTCACCTCAGCTCCTTACTTGGCCTAAGGCTCCATGTCCTCTGTTCCCTAGCTGGATGATGACTTTTACTTCCCATCTGATGAGGGAGTCTTCAGTGCCTCTGTCTGGCCCCTCCATTCTGCATTCTGCCTGGGATTCCCTCCTGTGTGTATCCCTTCACCAGAACATCTCTGGAAAGAGCAGAGCTTGCCCCACCTACCACCTGACCTGAGAATTCTGTGCCCACAGGCCGCACTGCAGGTGGGTGGGCACGGCGAGCGGCTGACCCAGTGCCGAGAAGTGCTGCTCACCACGGCCAAGGCCATATGGGCTAGAGAGATGGCTCAGAGGCTAAAGGTGCAGTTCCAGCCCCAGAACTCATACGGTAGGGGAAAGCCAACTCTTGAAAGTTGTTCTCTGACCTTTACATGTGATTATGGCATGATGACGTAGGTATACACACACACACACACACACACACACACACACACACACACACACACGCAAATGTTCAAATAAAAATTTTTTTTCAAAGGAAAAGGAATAGGAGGAAAGTTGTGGCTGCCAGGCCCAGGTCCTTGTCTGTTGTCAGTGGGAAATAGTCATGCAGAAGTGAGTGCTTCCGAGTGATTGGGTGGGGAGGGCAGCACGGAACTGAAGAGGAAACCAAAGGAACCCGGTGGCCATTCCTTGCTGTTTCTCAGGAGTCTAGCAGACCAGACCCTGAGGTGGACCCAGAGCATGAGGGAAGAAGCTGGGGACATTTCATGGAGGAATTCATTTGGGGTCCTAGCCTAGCCCCCACCCCCAGCATCTGTGTATCCCTTTCTCCCTACGGTCTCTGTTTTATAAGGAAAGCTACAGAGAATCTGGAATAAGCAATGGCTTCCGAACCCGGAAAGGGGCCTCCAGCTGTCACTTACCAGATCTCTTGAAGAGGAACGGAAGCTGGCCACCAAAACAAAGGCTGTTGCCATTCTCTCATGCCCAAACAAAGAGAAGTGGCCTGGGCCTGTGGCCAGCCCTTGGTGGGGTGGGTACCCAGGAGGAAGCGCTTCCCATCCCTAAAGGCTCTGACTCCTCCCCCACGGAATTCCCTATTCTTTCCTCCTGATGGGATCCACAGTAAACAGCTCCCTGCCAGTCCTGTGCAGGACACACCACACCCAGATCCACTCACTAGTCCCCAGCCCCCAGGAGCTGGTTGCTTGGTAGAAGAATAAGACTTGAGAAAAATAGGTCATCCAGGATTTCTGTGGCTAAAGAATCAGAGGGCCCCGGGCTGTGGTGGCGCACACCTTTAATCCCAGCACTCGGGAGGCAGAGCCAGGCAGATCTTTGTGAGTTTAAGGCCAGCCAGGGCTACCAAGTGAGTTCCAGGAAAGGCGCAAAGCTACACAGAGAAACCCTGTCTCGAAAAACCAAAAAAAAAAAAAAAAAAAATCAGATGGTGGTTACCTGGAGTGGAGCGGTTGGCTGGGCAGCTATGAGCAGGTGGCCTCTGTGACAAATGAGGAGGGGAGGAAGGGAGGCCAGTGCTCAGAGCAACATGTCAGGGGTAGGGACACAGCACTGAAGGTCGGCTCCGTTATACTTAGGGTTTGTGTCACACCTAGGGAGTTATGCCATGGTGTAGAATCCACTCTGAGTCAATGGGTCTCTAAGTGTGGGACTGCAGACTGTGGATGGACGGGGCGATTGTCAGGCTGTGGGGTGTCCCTCCCTGTTCAGGGTGCCGCTGTCAGCAGGACAGAGATAGCAAGCATTCACAGTAAGGCCCCTACTGTGCACTGCTGTCTAGAAGGCTGAGAGAATTGACAGGAGATGGCTCAGTTGGAAGAATGTGTACCTAACATGCCCAGAGCTCTAGATTTCGTTCACAGCTCTCCATCAGCCAGGTGTGGGGGCACAGCTCTGTAATCACAGCATTCAGAAGGTGGCCACACAGGGCTTTGAGGACTGCCTGGGCTATGTGAGACTGGAGGAGGGGGATGGAATGGAGGGTGACTTAAATGCCAGATACTCTAATCACAGCGTTGAGGAGGATGAAACTGGAGAATGGTGTTTAAGACCAGCCTGAGCTAACAGCAGTAAGATTGAGACCCTTGTGTGTATATATGTCTTTTTAGTATTTTGGCTATTGGCTTGCTCAGTCAGTCTGTGAGTTCAAGGCCAGCCTGGCCTACAGAATGAGATCCAGTATAGGCACCAAAACTACACAGAGAAAGTCTGTCTCGAGAAAAAAAAGAAAGAAAAAGTAACTCTTGAGTTTTGAGCAGGCCTCTGAATTTTGGAAACTTTGTATCTACCTTCTGGTGGAGGGAGGGGCTTCCCAGGACAGGCCCTGTGCAGGTGGATGGTGAGCCCTGCAAGCTTGCAGCATCACGTATTCGAATCGCCCTGCGCAACCAGGCCACCATGGTGCAGAAGGCCAAGCGCCGGAGTGCTGCTCCATTGCACAGCGAGTAGGTCCCATGATAGCCGTCATGTACCCTGGGGCCCGGAGCCAGGCCCTACTTTACTCCAGTAGGTCCCATGATAGCCGTCATGTACCCTGGGGCCCGGAGCCAGGTCCTGCTTTCCTCCAGTAGGTCCCATGTTAGCCGTCATGTGCCGTGGGGCCCGGAGCCAGGCCCTGCTTTACTTGAGCTCTGGTTTCCTGACCTGCAAAGGGACTTGTAGTCGGGTGATAAGAGCACTTCCTTAGCATGCGTGAGGCTCTAGGTTGTCCTGGCATCCAAAATAAAGGGTAACCTGGCCTCGTGCCCACTGAGGACTGGTATCCCAGGCAGGGTCCTTGCTGAGTCCCCTGTCACTGGCCTCTCCACAGTCAGCAGCTGGTTCCCGAGCAGCTGCGGATCCAGGTGAGCAGGGTCAGCATGCACGACTATGAGACTCTACATTATGACAAGGAGCAGCTCAAGGAGGCCTGTGAGTGGAAGCAGGGCTGGGGCAGGGAGGGGCGAGCAGCTGCTGGGCTGCCTGCAGACATGCAGCAAGGACATGCAGCTAGCTGCTGAAAGGCCTCTCTGTCCTCCAGCTGTGCCTCTGGGCACTGTGGTGGTCCCTGGAGACAGTGACCTAGAGCTCTGCCGTGCCCACATCGAGAGACTCCAGCAGGTAAGCTGTGGGAGCAGGCGCTGGGGGCACCTGAGCTTTCTTCCCAGCCCAGCTGTGGCCCCCCTGACCTTTGCTTCTGTCTCACCAGGAGCCCGATGGTGCAGGAGCCAAGTCTCCAGTGTGCCACCAGCTGTCCTCCAAGTGGTGCTTCTTGGATGGTGAGTCTCCTTGAAGGGTCTGTTCTGGGCAGCCCTGGCTCTGGCCCGCTAGTCCTCCTTTGAGGGAACTTGGCTTGGGCAAAAGGAGACTTGGCCTGGGACAAGGACCTTTCCCATACTCAGCCAGCCATCTCTTCTCCAGCCACCACTGCCAGCCGCTTCTACAGGATTGACAGGGCCCAGGTAAGCATTGCAGGTCTTCTCTGCACCCCGTACACTCACACCTCTGTCGGCAAGTTTCAGGGTTAGCCGCACAAGCCAAGCATGCTCACCACAGCCTCATGGCCATATACTCACATGCCTGTGGCTGTGGATCACATGCCCCCACCCTCCAGGAATGCACAGGGATGGTGCCAACAGAAAAGGCTGGCATACCCAGAAAAGGCTTTCTGGGTGGGTGGAAGGGAGGGCCTGGAAGCACAGTGCTATCCAGGGAAGAAAATAGCCAGGGCTAGATCACCTGGCTTAGCAGTGGGAAGTAGTTGTTGAGCTGGTGAATGCCACATATGGAGGTCAGGACCCATAATGGACACGGGCAGGCGGGAAGAGGGACTACCCTCTCTCCCTGCTGCCTCCCCCTAGGCCTGCTGCCTTGCTTCCTGCTCCCTAAACCCCACCCCCATCACTGGGCACTAAAGGCCACGTGCCTGGCACTGACCTTCAGTTCTAACCCTCCCTCCACAGGAACACCTCAACTATGTGACGGAGATTGCCCAGGACGAGATTTATATCCTAGACCCTGAGCTGCTGGGGGCATCAGCCCGGCCTGACCTCCCCACCCCTACCTCCCCGCTCCCTGCCTCCCCCTGCTCCCCCATACCCCGGTGAGTCCCCGAGCCCCCAACCACCACTCCCCTGGCTTTAAATCCTGCCTGCTAGCTGCAGGCTTGGAATTTCCGCCCTCAGCTCCAGCATGAACACTCGGGAGCACCAGGCTCTGTCCCTTTACCATGGTGCTCCCGGCTGGCTGAGCACTCCTCCCTCGGCGGCACTCCTCTGCCTCCAGGCCTGTTACTCAGAGTGCATCAAAGTGCAGGTCCAAACAGGCCACTCTCCAGCCTAGAACCTCTTTCTCAGCAGCTGGCAGTCCTGGGCCTCTGGCCTCTGAGCCACACACAGTACCTCAGCCCGGGTCTCTTGAGGCCCCAGGCCATCCTCTGGACTTCTGCCCTGGCTGCCTCCCACTTGCCCCTTCTCAGACACCCTCCCCAGTCTCAGCTTGGCTTTTCTCTCTCAGAGGGATCTTTTCCAGGAATGCCACCCGAAGGTTGGAAAGTAGCCAGTCCCCAGTCCAGCTGCTGGGCTACACCGCCCTGTCGTGTTTGAATAGTACTTCCAAATCCCTTATTTATTGGTTGGCTTGTGTCTCTGAGCTAGGATGTGAACCCTGTGATGGCAAGGTCCCCATCTGTCTGGCTCCCTGCTTGTACCCCCCAGTGTGTGATGTGCAGTAGGCACTCAATAAACTTGAAGAAATGAAGGCCACCATGGTTGGAGCCAGGGAAGGTGGCCAGCTGGGCTGAGCTGGGTCACAACTCACCCTGTTCTCTTTGCAGGTCACTGCAGGGGGATGCCGCACCACCTCAAGGTGAGGCCTCTTCCCTAGGGCCCTGCCACTTCCCTTTCCCTGGTCGTGGGTGTGAGTTGAGTGGGGGTCAAGGTTCACCTATAGCTGACAGGCACAGCCATTGAGTCCTGTGATCACCTTCCTGTACAAGCCCAACCTTTGGCATATCTGCACATCATCACATACACTGTTTACACATGAACCATGCCCAGGCCTCTGACCTCAGGGTCTGATGGACAGATGTTCTGTGCAGGTGAAGAGCTGATTGAAGCCGCCAAGAGGAATGACTTCTGCAAGGTACTGGTCAGAACTCAGCCTTGCCCCTGGAGCCCCTCATCCTGGGAGGGGCTAGGCACTTGTCTGTCATCATCTGGTCCTCCATCCATGGGGTTGCCCTGTCTAGGACTACTACTAGGGGTTACCTCAGCCAGTCTATGTCCCTGGTACTTGGAACGGGGGTCAGTCTTAAAGGAACCACAGGCTCCAGGGCTTGGTTGGCTGTGCATTTTGTGGGGGTCCCTCACATGTAGGAATTAAAGACTTGTGTCTCAAAAGACACCTCAGAAGCCAGATATGGTGGCGTACACCTTTAATCCCAGCACTGAGGAGGTAGAGGCAAGGGGATCTCTGAGTTCAAGGCCAGTCTGGTCTACAAGTGAGTTCCAGGACAGCCTGGACTACATAGAGATAACCTGTCTCAAAACAACAAAATCCCTCAAAGGTTCCTAGCATGTAACTTGTGTGAGCCTGTGCTTGGGTCCATGCTTGTGGAGGGAGGGAGACCCAGCTCTGCTCTGCCCTGCCCATCGCCCTCAGCTCCAGGAGCTACACCGAGCAGGAGGAGACCTCATGCACCGGGACCAACAGAGCCGCACACTCTTGCATCACGCGGTCAGCACTGGCAGTAAGGAAGTGGTCCGCTATCTGCTGGACCATGGTAAGCTGTGCTCCTGGGGCTGGGCGGGAGGAGAGGGGGCTGTCCGATGCTCAGTGCTCTCTCCCTGGGCAGCACCTCCGGAGATCCTCGATGCGGTGGAGGAGAAGTGAGTATCTGGAGCACAGCCCAGACCCACCTGAAACCACCTTCAGTCCCAGCCCAAGAACCCCCTCTGGCCAGCTTGGGGTACCCCTTCCCCCCACTCGCCAAACTCCTGCCCTCTCTGATGGCTATTGGGAGACAGCTGGGCAGGCCCAGAGGACTAGAGGTGTCCACAATCAGCCCCTGCTCCCCAGCGGGGAGACCTGTCTACACCAGGCAGCCACCCTGGGTCAGCGCACCATCTGCCACTACATTGTAGAAGCCGGGGCCTCCCTCATGAAGACAGACCAGCAGGTGAGTAGTCTGGCAGAACACAAACCGGCCCTTTCCAAAGTTGGGGGCAGGGCTAGGAAATTTGAAGCTGTTCTGAGCCAAGGCAGTCCAGGCCCTGAGAAACCTGAGCCGGTAGGGGAAACCTTGTGACCTGTGAGGTTTTCCATCCCCCACAGGCTGGGTAGAAGAGCCCCAGCCCTCCCCTAAGGTCTTGGGACCCTTTCACCCTTCTCCAGGGTGACACTCCCCGGCAGCGAGCTGAGAAGGCTCAGGACACAGAGCTAGCTGCCTACCTGGAAAACAGACAGCATTACCAGATGATCCAGCGTGAGGACCAGGAGACGGCTGTGTAGTTAAGGGGACCATGGATCAGCGAGGGCCACTACCAGAGGACGGGAGCTCTCCTTGCCCAGCTCACTGCCACATTCCTGTCGGATGGCCATGGGGGCAACCCCTGAGAAGCCGCTCAAATCTAGGGCTGGACTCTGAGGAGCTGGACTCTCGCCTGTCCTTGGGTTCATGGGGAACAGGAGACAGGCTGGGCTGGCTGGGTCCCTTCAGGGCAGCCTTCCCCTGACCACAGCAGATGGAAGGAAGGGCAGGAAGGAGCCCGCACGACAGGGAGGCTGCTCTCAGCAGGGTGTTTGAGAGCCAACTGGTCCTTTGGGCTGTCTTCTGGGCGCCTAGCCCTTCCCTCTGACCCACCCACCCTGGGCCTCCCAGAAACTCAAGAGCCTGCTGTATTCACCTGCCCGCCGCCCTGCTTGGCACCTACCCTGGTGATCCTCATGTACCCAGTCATTTCATTTCGGACTGTATGGCCTGGGGTGGGGGTTGGGGCTCCCATGGCGACTTGTTTACAGCTGGGTGTGACTCAGTAAAGTGAATTGTTTTTCCTTCTTGTTTTTTTTTTTTTTTTCCTCTTGTGTGGGTCTCTGATAAGCAGCAGCGTGTGCCGGGTTAATTTAGGAGTGTGGGAATGGCCACCAACACCTCAGACGGTTACAGGAATCCCTAACTGGGATGATTATGCCCGGCTCCTGACCTCTGCCTAGCAGCTTAGGCTCGTAGGGCCAGAGGCGGAGCTGATTTCCTCCCTCCCCACTCCCGCTGCGATGGTGACAATGGAAGTGAAAGAGGTGAGGCGGGGGGCCCAGGCGTGGGTTCTTGGGGCCAGCGGCCCTGTGCCCTGGAGCAGTCCCCTCCCCCTGGCCTGTCCTCGGGATCTGGTTGAGGTGAGCCTGAGGCCCCAGGGTCAGGGATGGGCGGTTTGATAGCACCTCGGGCGAAGCTGGGTCTGGAACTTCTCAGACAGCCTATGTCGGCTACAAGGTTTACCAAACTCAGGCCTGCGGGCTTCCCCTCCCCCGTGCCCTTCCCTCCTCCTCCAAACCTGCGCTAGGACAAGGGTCCTGAGCCCTGCTCGCCCCCAGCCCTCTGGGGGCCCCGGTACCCAGCTCCCTGACACATCAGAGCCCCTCCTTGCCCTCCGAGTGAACTGGTCCCCAACAAGTCGGAGGTGAGCCAGGCCTTGAAGGGAAGGAAGGGTCGTGGGTGCAGAGGCCTCCCCGGCCCGTGACACCAGGCGGACTCGGGGCCCCGCCGAGGGCAAGCAACGTGGTGACCCGAGAGCGGTCTCGGCTGCACGGGAGGAAAGGGGACAGGCCAAACCAGGGAAGGGGTTGGCGGGAGAGGGTAGAGTGCTGGGGCTCCAGAGCTCAGAGCGGACGGGCAAGACGGGGCCCCAGGGCCGGAGCCCCAGAGATCAGAGGTGAGGGGCACAGGCGCGGGAGCCCGGCTCGGCAAAGGGCGGGAGTGGAGGCGGGGACTAGGGGGTCTGAGGAGGTGCGGGATTGAGGGGAGGGGGCGGGGCGGGTCCCTCCACGGGGTGGGGGAGGGGCGGGGGCCCATGTGACCGGCTCAGACCGGTTCTGGAGACAAAAGGGGCCGCAGCGGTCTTAGCGGGACGGGCCGTAGCGGGAGGGAGCGAAGCATCGCGTCGGCAGTGAGCGAGTGAGCGCGCACAGCAGCCCGGGGCCCGGTCCCTCCAGGCTGCTGCCACCGAGGGGGCTGGGGCGGGGGGGGGGGGCTACGCCGAGTCCCGGGGGAGCGGCTTGAAGTCCTCCCTTGTCGGCCCGACCCTTTGGGCCTGGAAAGTGGGCCAAGTTGGGGTGGGAGGTCCTTCCCGCGGTTCCCAGCCAGGAAGGGAATGGGCAAGAAACTCTAACCCAAGCTTTTCCTTTAGGATGCAGCACCGAGGCTTCTTCCTTCTAGCCCTTCTTGCCCTCCTGGCGCTCACCTCCGCCGTGGCCAAAAAGAAAGGTGATGGGTAGGGTGGGCTCGGGAGTAAAGGGAAGGCCGGGGATGGGCAGGTGAGGCCGCGTGACCTAGGGATTGGTCTCCGAAGGAGTCTCCGGGCCCGCCACGTCCTTAACTCTGTTCCTTGCACCTTGTAGACAAGGTGAAGAAGGGCAGCCTGGGGAGCGAGTGTTCGGAGTGGACCTGGGGGCCCTGCACCCCCAGCAGCAAAGACTGCGGTATGGGTTTCCGTGAGGGTACCTGTGGAGCCCAGACCCAGCGCATCCATTGCAAGGTGCCCTGCAACTGGAAGAAGGAATTTGGAGGTGAGGTGGGGCACAGGATGGGGGGGGGGGGGGGTACAACCCTCCCATTTCTCACCCCGTGGGGCCACTCTCCCGTCAGCCGACTGCAAGTACAAGTTTGAGAGTTGGGGGGCGTGCGATGGGAGCACCGGCACCAAAGCCCGCCAAGGGACCCTGAAGAAGGCTCGCTACAATGCCCAGTGCCAGGAGACCATCCGCGTGACCAAGCCCTGCACCTCCAAGACCAAGTCGAAGACCAAAGGTCAGTGAATACGGTGGGGTTGTGGATCTGGCTAGTGACTTCATGCCATCACTTCGGAGCAGTCTTAGATTTGGGAATGGGCCGCTCTCAGGAGGTGCTAAACCCCCTTTGCCCGAGTACAAACTGCTCTTTCTGTTGGATCATTTGATCTGGGATCCTGGAAAAGGCTTGTCTTTGTCACCTGAGGAGGTTTGGGTGGGGTCAGGGAGGAGTTCGCTGTGCCCTTAAAACTATAGGAAAGGTGTCTCAAGGGGCCATGCTGCTGCCTCACCCACAACAGCCATTGAGGCCAACAGGGCACAGGTCAGGCTGCCCACTTCCCAGCTTGGAAACTTAGGTAAGCTCCGATCCTGGATGAAAATATGAAGTAGAAAGCCAGGCATGGTGCTCATGCCTGAAAGTTCAGGGCCGAAGCAGCAGAACACCCGTGAGTTCAAGGCTACAGAGGAAGACCCTGTCTTTGAAAAAAAAAAAAAAAAATGTGAGGGGGGCTAAAAAGGTGAGGGAGTGAGAAGGCTGGGCATCACAATGGCTGCCCTTTCCCACCACTTCCAGGTTAACCGATCAAAGACCACTAGGGGGCAGGGTTTTCTCTCGGTGTACTGAACTGTTGTGGGAGGGTCTCCGCCTACCTAACCCCTAACAAGTGCCTTTCTTTCTTGTTTTCCAGCCAAGAAAGGGAAAGGGAAGGATTGAGGTCGGCATGCTGGAGAGCCTGTGGCCTTCCCTGGGTCCGCGGAGGAGCCTTCCTCTCCCACCAGCCCAAAATATAGCCCACCAGTGCCTTTCGTCAATGACGCCTTGCCTCTGCCCTCACATGCCCACACCAAGTGCCCAAAGTGGGGAGGGATAAGGGATTCTGGGAAGCTTGAGCCTCCCCACAGAGGGATCTGATTCCCAGCACCCCATTTTGTTCTCCCCACCCTGATACCTGTTATTAAGAAATGAATAAAATGAGCTCACATTTTTTTCTCCAATAAAAGCTTCTTTTTTAATATATAAAAGCCCCTTCCCAGGGGATTTGCCATGGAGCTTGGGTGGGGGGTGGGGGTGGGGACAGATGGGCCGAAGGGAGTTGAGGGCAGCTAGGAAGTGCTCCCAACAGCTCAGGGTAAGAGCAGGACATTTATGAAAATGTCTTCCAGAGTCCCTGGGTGCCACCTCTCCCAGGAACCACAGGGCTGGGGTTAGGGAAGAGAACCCAGATAACTCTTGGTCCAGGCTCTTGCCAGTCTGGAAAGTTCTCACTGGGGAGAGACAAGGGTGCTTGCTTGCCTCACCTGCTAATGAAGCTTGTATGGACCAAGTTCCCCCTTCTTTCCCTTGGGCCCCTCCTTCCCTCGCGCAGAGGCAGAGAGAATACTGCCCTTCATCTGATGTGTGACCTGGGGCAGGGGTGCTCATGACTGCAAGATCCACCACTATTTGACTCAGTCTTGGTCCCCTGGAGTCTGTCTGCATCTTAGCTTGGCTTCCAGGTGGCCCCATACCTATGTGACTGCTGGCCAGGGAGGGGACAAGTGACAAAGGGCACCTCAGCCTGGCTTTCCCCCACCCAGAGCCTGGCTGAGCAGCTATGGCAGGAAAATCTCTCACCCTGAAGTGGGACTTGGGTGCAGGGGGAAGGCTGAGCCTACATGCGGGGGGGGGGGGGGGGGGGGATGCAGGGAGGCGGAAAGCACCGATGACAGCAGAACGGGGTACCCCACCCTTCCAAGCCTGGCTCCTTTGCTCCTCAAGATGCTCCTGGCCTCTGCTCTGCATTCCTTTCACCTCTGCTGACAGTTAGCCTTGACAGGGCAGCTGCCCACTCCAGCCATTGTGCCCCGGCTTCCTGAGGCAGGTGACAGGGAGGGGCCAGGTGGTGCCAGTTCAGACCCTCCCTGGGCTTAACCTCCTGGGCTTCAGCAAAGATCTGCTCTCCAGACCCAGCGAAGAGCCTCTGGTGCCTCCCTGTCTAAGAGACCTGTTCTCTTTAGCAGATGCGAACTCAGAATGGGGCCGCCTACTCTCTCCTCACAGCCGGTGAGCCCATGTGGTTCCCCGGCACACACTCAGGACACCAGCACCTCCTAGGGCACCTGCCTGTCTACCTGGCTGTGCCGATGTTCCGATACTGGCACAGCAGGAGGTGCCGGAAGGTCTTTTTGAAGGTGGCATTGCAGAGTGCGTAGCAGGCAGGGTTGATGGTGCTGTTGACGTAGCAGAGCCAGTAGCCGATGGACCACACCCTCTCAGGGATGCAGCTCTGGCAAAAGGTGTTCACCAGGACCATGACATTGTAGGGTGTCCAGGTGAGGATGAAGGCCAGCAGAATGGCAAAGATGGTCCTAGTCACTTTGCGCTCACGGGCCGCCATCTGCCGCTTCTTGCGCACCTGATTGCGAGCGATACTGGCGAACTTTCGGGCCACATTGGCTGCTGGGCGCATGCCAGCTGGCGTGGCGGGTACAATCTCGATGGCTGTCACGCACTCATTGCCCGTCTGCTTTGTTACAATCTGAATCTTGGACCATTTAGAGGCTGGGTTGAGGGTTCGTGGCTGCAGGGTAGGGGCGGGCAAGGCTGGTGTGGTGGCCTCTGTGGTGGACAGCTCTGTGGGTGGCCGTTCCTTGGTGTTCTGGGTGGCACTGCCCGAGCTAGACTCATTGGAAGTGTCCTTGTCGGCCACGGGGCGCGGAGGCGGGGGCAGGGCTGGCGGAGGGGCCTCTTCTAGCTTCCCGTTACGCAGCTCCTCTCGAGAAGCGCCCCCTGGTGGAGGTTTCTTGATACTCGGCTTCATCAGGGGGCTCTTGAGGAAAGCCAGAGTCTTGGCCTTCTTCTCCTTGGGGCCCTCAGGTCGATGCTTGTGGACTCGACTGCGGCTGGCCAGTGAGATGTGAACATACAGCACCGTCATGATGACCACGGGAAGGTAGAAGGCAGCAATGGCTGTGCCAAAGGTCACTGCCGGGTTGGACAAGAACTGGATGAAACACTGGTTATCAGGCACTGTCCTCTTGCCCACCACAAACTGCCAGAACAAGATGGCAGGGGCCCAGAGCACAAAGGACAGGACCCAGGCAGCTGCAATCATGAGGCCTGCCATCTTAGTAGTGCGGCGGGCAGGGTAGGTGAGGGGTTTGGTGACGCAGAAGTAGCGGTCAAAGCTAATGATGAGAAGGTTCATGACAGAGGCATTGCTCACTACGTAGTCCAGAGCCAGCCACAGGTCACAGACCACGGCGCCCAGGGGCCAGTAGCCCTTGATGATATACACGGTGTAGAGGTTCATGGAGAATGCACCGATGATGAGGTCGGCACATGCCAGGCTGAACAGGAAGTAGTTGTTGACAGTCTGCAACTGCCTGTTGACCTTGATGGACAGCATCACCAGGATGTTCCCCACAACAGTCACCAGGCTCAAGGAGCCTGTCACTGTGGCAATGAACACCATCTCCACTGTCTCCAGGTGGTTGTGGGTTGCTGTGACCAGGCGCACAGACTGATTGGCTGAGCTGCCATTGACAGGTGTGAAGTTCGCCATGCTGAACCCAATTGGATGCAGGTGGGCAGGGCTGGAGGAGGAAGGAGACAGGAAAGGGGTGAATTGTGGAAGAGATGAGGGGTCACGCAGAGATTAACAGGAGCCACTGCGGCAGGGGGAATTTCATCCAGGAAAACGTCAGGGAACTCTGTTCCTCAGATTTCACCCACTTTACTGGAGGGGCCAAGAGCTGTAACCAGCTCAAGGCTGAGATTACAGAAGCAAATGAAACACACATGGTTCCCATCTCCCAATGGACAACCTAGTTTGTGGGGAGATAGAAACATGTGAGGGGAAAAAAACCGCCAGGAAAAAATAAGGCAGTAGGGTAGAGGGAGTGAGTGAGTCAGAAGGCAGGAGAGGCTGGTCACGGGCCTCACCCCAGAGTAGATGACAGGGGGACAGCCATGTGGAGAGCTGTGGCACATGGCTGGGGTAAGGGCAAAGGCCCAAAGACATGGCTGGTCCAGATGGACCCAGAAAAGCCAGGGGCAGCGGGAGGAGTGGTCCCAGAGGCTGGAAGGTGGAGAGCAGAGAGAAGCGTCCATTCTCTCACTCGGTCCCGTCTTTCCCAACTCGGGTACTGAAGATCGTCCCCAGGGCCATACATGGCAGATATGTACCACATGCATGTACTTCTGAGTCACATATCCAGGACTACTTGGTCGTTTGTTTTCTGTCTTCTTTCTTCCCTTTCCTCACCTTGAGATAGGGTCTTACTGTGTAGACCAGGCTGACCTCAAACTCAAACTCAATCTGCCTGCCTGCCTCTGCCTCTAGAGGGCTGGAAATAAAGGTATGTACCACCATATCCAGCCACTTGGGCATTTCTTAACTAAACATCGCCAGGCTCCAGAGACTTATTCTCCCACCCCTGCATCCCTACACTGCACACAGAGGCACTAATGCAGGGGTCCACATTAGTAACCGGGACCAATTGCCTACTAAGTTCCTGTGGTAGTGTTATCTTGCTGCATAGTCACAACAAACCTGAGGCAGATATTGAGGAAACAGGCACAGAGGTGGTGAATAACCTCTATGGCTATTTAAATAGATAGGGTTCCACGTTTCCTGATGTCTTGTTGCTGGTAGATGATCCTAGAGCTAAGACACAGGACTTGATGGTTCTAACTTGAAGGGTTAGGAAGGTTACCCAAGAGACCAGAGGAATAGCAAGATGACTCAAGAAGTTCAGTTTTGCCTCCCGAGCCCAGCCCCAGGGCATGAGTGGACAGTGCAGGGGCAGCTTTGGGCTGTCAGCTCCCCAGGGCTCCAACCACAAGAAATGAGAAAAACTAGAAGACCCAGCAGCCAAGGAAGGGTCTACCCGATTTCCTAAGAACCAAGGCCAGTCTAACCTCCCTTGGGGACCCAAAAGATGAGGGCATTATCCCAGAAGGAACCTGCAGCCAGTCCCTGAGAGTTCACATCCCACACAGAGGATGACCCAGCTGAGGTCCGACAAGGCCCCTCCCCTGAGTCTGCCTTCCCTCCCACCAGGCTCCCTTCAGCTCTCTTCCTCCCTTTTCCTCTTCCATACATGTGAGGGAGGCCCACGCCCAGCACTGTGCCAGGGCAGCCGCTCAGCCCAGCCTCCTTCACACCCGCCAACACACAACCATTCCACATACGCACACAGGCCCCATCTCAGCCACACGCAGGTTGTATACGCAGTTATATGCGTCTCTGTGTGTGTGTGTATGAGAGAGAAAGAGGAAAAGAGGGTACAGCAGCCGGCTGTGGAGGAAGGGGCACCAAGTCTGCAGCCTGGGTTCGATAGAAGGCCAGCAAGATCGAGCTGTACAGTCTGAGGAGAGCCATCTGCTCTCCAGGACTTAGCATCCTCATTTACAAAAGAGAGGATCTTGTCCCACCACAGTCTTTGAATAGCCAGGTGATCCAGTTAGCACCTCAGCTTGCTCTCCAACTGGAAATGGCACTGCGGGTTGCAGACACATGCCAAGCTTGGCCCCCGCTCCTTTAGCCCCACCACAGCAGACACAAGACCCTGCCTTCTGGCTTCAAAGTTAAGTTCTCCTGTTCTAAAGCCTTGGGTCAAAGGAGGAAAGGAAGAGAGGGCGCAATGCCACCTCCAAGGTCACCCAAGGAGTCAAGGGCAAAAGACTCCTTTCAAGAGTTCCCACAGTGCTGTTCAGCTCTGAGCGCCTCCGAAATGGAGCCTCAAGCATCAGCCTTTGAGCTGGGAGGGTAGTAGCATCAAGCACAGAGGCCACCTTTCCCAGGACACTCACTGGCAGGGGCAGGGGTAAGCCAGGAAGGGAACCATAGCACACAGCAAGGAAAACCTCACTTCAGTCTCTCCGGTCAGAACACAGCCGGCAGCCAGCAGGGTAAGAAGGGGGTGGGGGTGGGGGTGGGGGTGGGAAAGATCGTGAGATAGGAAAATACAGCATGTCTTGTTTATTGAGTGTTAACCTGAGTCAGGAGCCCCTTGGAGCTTTTCCTAGAGATGATCTCGTTTAATGTCTAGAGCAGCCGGAAAAGGTGATGTGCTGTGGCTAGCCTCATCTGACAGATATAAATGTCCTCTTATGGAAGAGCTTCATGTTAATGAACTTGATGAAAGTCATCCAGTTTGTAAGAAGGGGTGGGTCAGGATTAGCACCCAGAGACACTTTCTTATCTCCAAGGTACCTCCCAAACCATACCAGAGAGATGCCCACCAGATGCATCTTAGATATGGAACCCTCACATTCCATCCAGCTCCCTAACTTGGGTTTGACCTTTTGTCCTCCTGGGACCAGAAACAGCCTTGACAAGTAAGGGACCAGATGAATGGTGGGTGGCTTGGTCTTCCCGGGACCCTGCCAGATGCAGACTGGGTACAACTCAGTTTTCTCAACTCGGTCCCAGTTTTCTTTCCGGACTTCTCTGATTCTCTCTCAGACGTTCACACGGCAACACCCGCGGACACAATTTTCCCGGAATCCGGCCCACTAGGATCTGGGAAGGCAAGCAGCCGTCGCCCTGACCCGTGCGCACCGCTAGATGGCAATGTCGGTCCCCGGGTGCCAGCTCCGGACCCTGAGCCAGTGACCGCGGTTCACCACGTCCCCAAGTCCTAGTGCAAATCGCGAATACAGAAAAGCCTCAGGGCAGGCTTCTCCCACAAGGGACCAAAGGGAGGGAGACGCCGACAGACTCTGTGGCCTTAAGCTGGCACAAAGGTTCCCTAGGTTCGGCCAGGGGCTCGAGGATGAGAAACTTCGTGGCGTCGGGATTCCAGCAGCACCTCCCAAGGCACCCATCAAAGAATGTGTAGGTGGGAACGCCAGTGCAAGTTGTTTGTGTGTGACTACCCGAAAGCGCGAGTAGACACTAGTAGCTCCCTTCCTGCATGTGCCAGTGTGTGCACCGCCACGCCTGGATACCGGTGCGCCTTTGGGCGCGTGAGCATGCCAGCGCCATGTGGACACGTGCGTGTGCATGTGTGTGCGTGCCTGAGGTGCTAGGGCCTGGCTCAAGCTCACGGCTTGGGTCGGTGTACCCGCGAACTTGTGTGCCGGACCATCAGCGAGTGCCCAGTCACATCCAATGCCAATGGCGGGAACCGCCGGGAAGTGCCCGGCCTGTGGGTGGGGAAAGGGTTGAGAAAAGACCAAAATTCTGGTTGCGAGGAAACCCTTACTTTGGAAGCATTATCTTAGCGGCCGGGGCACCTGGTCCTGTCTGCATTCTCGAGAATGGAGAGCACGCAGTCCCAGCGGTGGGCTTTTGTCAGGAAGCCTCTGCTACAGTCGCCCAATTGAGCCGTCAGGGTCACCGGGCTCAGTTCAGAGAACCCTACGCATTGAAGGCAGCGGCAGACCCTCCAAATGGGGAGCCCAGTCGAGGCTTGGGTCGAGTGAGCGATTGTTCTCCTTCACTCTTCAAACCCGCTGGAGAGGCCCTGTCTAGTCCCATCAGTCAAAATAAGCATCGAGTTCCCAGG
Organism: Onychomys torridus; assembly: GCF_903995425.1. NCBI lineage: Eukaryota > Metazoa > Chordata > Mammalia > Rodentia > Cricetidae > Onychomys > Onychomys torridus. Next base: position 67,904,098 of record NC_050446.1, read on the forward strand.
CCCTGGGCTCAGGTATACCTAGAGGGCCACCTCTGGGCTTACCCTTGGCCCACCTCACGTCTCCTCCAAGTCTGGGTCCAGGTCGAAAGGGCCAAGGCTCTCCGATGCCCCGCCCTCCCATCAACCCCAAGCACGCAGTTCCTGTAGTCTCTGGGCGTGGGCATGTGCTTCCGCGGGTCCTTGAGCCCCTTCCCCTGCTGGGCACAAGACGGGAAGGGGTGCTCTGGGCGCCCGCGGTGGCTCGTGGAGGTAGGTTTTCGATTATTAAGCCATCACTTTAGGAAAGCTATGGCCTCAGATCTGTCCCTGGGGCGAGGAGAAGCCTTATGTACTTAAGGGGAACGGAGAGGGGCGCAGGATATTGGGCCAAGTCATTGTGCCCAACACTTCCTCTGAGAGCTGGGAGGGTGGGGGACACGGAGACTGTATTTCCCCGGATGGGTAAAAGCAGGGGTTGGTCCTGGAGAGGGGGAAGGGTGCCAGGAGAGAACAGGGGTGTTTTCCGTCGGGGCTCAAGGTCGCGGCCAAAGGACTCCACGGACTAGAGCGTGCTGGTAGATCTGGGTGGGCCAAGGTGGGAAGGGAGGGCAGAGAGACGGGCGGGAAAAGGGCGCTTTGGGGATTCATCTTCCGGCGCCCAATGGAGCAGCCAACCCGGAGGGAGTGAGGGAGTGTGGGTCCTGACCCGACGGCTGCCCAGCTTTGGGGCTGGGGCTGTGGGCTGGAGCTCTTTTGCCCCTAGCCTCCTGGGTGATCACCAATCTCTGGAGGCGCACCTGGAGAAACCTTTCAAAGACCCAAGGCCCTTCTTCCAGAGGGGTCCCCCACCCCTGAGCTCTCCGCCCCTTCCCCGCCGCGCTTGCCCCTTAAAGGGGTCTGGGAGCCACCTCTGGAGACCCCAGAGGGTTCCGGAGCCTCAAATCCTGGTCTTGCATAGGAGCCCCCCGCCCCCGCGCCTCCGCGGAGTTACTCACCCGCTGCTTCTGTCTTGCTCCGCTGGCGCCGGACAGACGGCGGGACAAACCAGAGGCCTCGCGAGTTGGCGGGGTGGGCGACTGGGCCGGGGACCGGGGGCGGGGACGGGGTGCCAAGGGGCGGCCCCTGCTTCGCCTGCAGCTCCGGGCGCTGTGGCTCCGACTCGCGCTCACGCTCGCACTTTTCCCCGAGCCGCGTGATGTCACAGGGAAGCAGCCAATCGTGGTGGGGACGCACCGCCCGCTCGGAGCCGGTCACCCAGCGGCGACGCGCGGGGGTCACCACCTGGAGTGTTGGACACCCTTGATGCTTGCGCCCCTCCCGGGAATTTGCTAGCAACTCGGGGCTCCAGCGCCGAGGGCACCGCCCACAGTCTCCAAGGCGGATTAGCCTCGGGCGCTGCCCTGGGGGGGGGCGAGGGGCTGTTGTCATGGGGACAAGGCGCCCCCTCGCGGGCTGGGGAGGAACAAGGCGGCCAAGTCTGGCTACGCGCCCCGCCTCCGCCCTAACCGCACACTCTGGACCCCGAAGTGTTTTCGCGCCTCTCCATGGCTTCAGCCCACCGTTGTTCCGCTTGCGGTTTAACCGCGGTCTCGAGGGTTTGGCCCCAACAGGAGGTGGTGTGTGGAGAGGCTGATTCGGCCAACATGGTTCTATAGGGGCAGAGGGCCCTGTCCGGCCCGTTGGCCGCCGGACAAGCAAAAGATTGGAGCCGTCGGGGCCTGGGGAAGAGTGTGAGAAAGAGGCCAGGCAAGCGTCTACTCTGGCAGAAGACCTTGTCCCTCTCCAGGCCCGGAATGGAACGCGCACCAGCTGTGAGACCGAAGATGGCACGAGCCTCCTCTCCAGCCGCGACACGAGGAATGAATTCATCGCTGCCTTCCAGGGGAAGCCAGGAGCCCTGGAGCACCTGGGACAGAACAGACCCCCAGGGAGACCCGAGTCTCCCAACCCTCCTGCAGCAGTGTTAGGCTAAGGCTCAAAGCAGGCAGATTCAGCACCTCGGACAGCTCTGCTGTGGCCTTGGCCCCAGTTGCTCAGATCCCGCACGAGCGCTTGTTCTTAGGCCAGCCAGGGTTGCACGCACCCCTCCGCGCCCGGCCCGTCACCCACAAAGCTTCTTGAGTGTCAACAGCTGATTAACCTTAAGTCAACTGACTCCTTTTCTTGGAAAAACAACCTGAGCGCTGCTCTCTCTCTCCTTTACCCTCCCACAAGGATCGGTAGGGACTCCTGGGGGGAGTGGCAGTGGCTGGAATAGCTTTGGAGAAAGAGGAGTTAGGTTTTTTTGTTTTTGTTTTTGTTTTTTGTTTTTCAACAGAAAAGGGGTGGGGAGCTGAGCTAGAGTCGGTGAGAGGGGGCTACTGGTTCAGGCTTCTCCATGCTGAAGGGAAGGTGGAGGTTAGCTCTGGTCAGAGTTGAGGGCTACAGTTGTCTGGGTGGACTGGTCTGAGAAGCCATCTTTCTTCCTATGGGTCTTTGGCCTCCCATGATTCTCATCAGAAAGATGAAGAAAGTGTTATTGTTCTTGCCCCACGTCACAGATGAGAGGCTCAATTGATTCACGTGACTTCGACTTCTTCCACTTGGTCATATCCCCCTCCCTGGGGCTTGTTAAGGACAGGAGGTTCCAGAAACCAGAAATGCCTCCATCCGCTGTCAGACTAAGTCACTTGCTAATCCAGCCTGTGAAGCTTGGGCCTTTACCTCATCCACATCTCACCCCCTTTACCACATCTCAGCACTCACAGATAAACCCTGGAAAGCTGAACTGGAAGGAGGGGACCCAGTTTGGTCTGTTCTTTCTTTAGCCTAACTGCCTCTGAACACTTTCCTTACCTCTTAAGGGACTGCTTTACACATTTGTGATGTGTAAGGGGCCCTGTAAAGGCTTACCATTGAGGATGCTCTCCCTGGGTGTAGACTTTTCTAAGGAAAGGAACTGATAGGCTGACAAGCAGGTGTGACCCGTCCATCCTTGGCCAGTCAGTAGTGGATAAACCATGCTCATATTTGATATTTGGACTTGGGGGGTGTTATTTGAGACAGGGCTTTTCTGTGTAACTGGAACTCACTCTGTAGCCCAGGCTGGCCTCAAATTCACAGAGATCTGCCTGCCTCTGCCTCCCGAGGGCTGGGATTTAAGGGGTGCACCACCACCGCCTGGCTGATAATTTGGACTGCTTTATCACAAGCCCTCTTCATATCCTTTACTCCAACCACCTAGAGAGCATGTCCAGATCCCATTCAGTTCTATGCCTTGACTTCTGTGTTGATGACAGTGACTGATGTGTATACCTTGGCTCTGTTAGTCAAGTGGTCTAAGGTAACTGAAGTAATCACCTGAGAGGTTTTTGGAGGGGTAGATTGTGCACACTTAGCACATTGCTTACACTCAAATTCAGTCTCTACTGTCAAACCAAGGCATACTTCTTCCTGTCTGTAGCAGTAGTAGGTGGGAAAGAATATGTTGAGGGCCATTTGAGGGGACCAACAGGAAGCACTGGAACTCATGGAACACGGCTGGGCAGTTGGCAAAGCCATGCCTGAGTGAGCCTTGGAGAGGCAAAGCCCTGAGGATTATGTGTCCTGAGGACCTCATGCTGTTATTGAGCACAGCTCTATGTGGCCTCTATGGTCACCACATCCCTTAATCTATGGGTTGTATGAAAATTCTCAGGGGGTTTCTAGCCCCTCACTGGGCAGTGTCACCCGTACTTAAAATAATAGTGGTTGACTTTTTATAAGCATTGCTGATTGAGATTAATGATTCATCCACCATCCTTAGAATTTAGACATGTAGAACAGTTCGATAGGTCAGGTTAAGATTTTTTTAAATGGCTTTATGGTAGAAAATCTTGGGAACAATTTAAAGTTTAGAAAGGCACACTTTCAATAGGTGAGTGAGGGACTCATTGAGATCATGGAATAAAACAATGGCAACCTGGCTATTGCTGGCTGAAGTACCTTTCTCTCTAGGATGGCTTGGTGAACAAAGGTGATGGTCAATTCCTTGTACCCATTTCTGCCCTCAGCTTCCTGACATAAAAACTGTTGTTGAGTGGGGTATGCACCCTGAGGATTCAAAGTGGCGCTGACTGGTTTTCATGTATAGAAGTTTAGATTTGTGATTCTTTTAAGATTTCTTTCATAAGTGACTGATTCTTTCTCTGTAACTGGAAAATGCAGCCTGCAAGTAAAAGAACTAGCTGAGAAAAATACCTTGCTTGCTTACATTCTGTTAATCTATAACAAGTTGCTTGGACATGAATGTATATAGATTCTTGGGGATAATTTGTTTTTCATCTGTAATGCATAAAATGTTTAGTCATGTAAGGGATATGGAAAACATGTTGTTTTTAAATTGTATTCACTTAAAATATAGAATGTAACCACATTATAATTTTTATACTGCTTAAAAGATTTTGCTGGGGGTATATAAGCTGTAAGGGGAAAATTAAGAATAGACAGAAGGGATACATTTGGATAGCAGTAAGAAAAGAAATAAGGAGATGAGAGATGATAGAGACCCTAAGGATGTGTGTGTGTGTGTGTGTGTGTGTGTGTGTGTGTGTGTGTTTCCCTTTTTTGCCAGCCCGAGTTAAATTTTGCCCAACTAGCTGGCCCCAGAGAATTTTGCCTCCCTCAGATAGAAAAGTCAGGTTGAGTGATTAATTTGATGACTCTGTGATTTACCCTCAATCCCTGAGCTGCTCAAGGCTGGTCCTGGTGGCAGCAATAAGTAGGCTTTGCAGTGGGCTGTCCTCCCACCCTCCAATATTTAGCTCAAGTCCCCTCCCTTAAAGGAAGGCCAGTTTCACATCGGTGCTCTCTGAGTTGGAACTATTTGAGATTACAGCTCTGAAAGTAACTTGAAGCAGTCCCATAGTGCACTCCTGCAAGGGAGGTCAAAGCTCAGAAGAGGCGAATCTCTTGTCCTAGTCACACAGTTAGCCAGTGTCCACCAATACAACCACTAACAGAGTACGCTATGATGGACTGCAGATACAGTTCACACACTTTTTAGACAATGTGTGCTCTGCAGGGCGGTGGTGGAGCACACCTTTAATCACAGCACTCAGGAGGCAGAGGCAGGTGGATCTCTGTGAGTTTAGGGCAGCCTAGTCTACAGAGTGAGATCCAGGACAGGCTCCAAAAGAGAAACTTTGTCTTGGGGGGTGGTGGTGTATGTGTGCTCCTCTGTAACTTCACAGTTTTGCATTACTTGCTTACCCATTTTGGTTTCATCTCTATTGTGACAGAGCTGGTAATTGTCACCGTCCCCACCTCCACCTCCTTCCAGATGATCTCCAGTATCCTATCTGTGGTAGCCCAGGCTGGCAAGTGTCCCAGAGTCACTCAGCTTTTCTATTAAAGAGGTATACTTGAAGGCCTCGCCTACTTTCTAAACTGACTTAACATGGGAAGAAGCAAAGATCATGGACAGGGCAGGTCTTCCAGCCAACCATGGCACCTTCAAGGACACTTGCAGACTAGTCTCCTCCCAGCTGCCCAGAACAGGCTGTAGTGGTCTCCAGGACTGGAGAGTGCAGCTTTGGTCATGTAATCATAACTCAGGCCCACAGTCCTTGGCTAGGTAGCAATCAGGATGACTTCCTTTATCATTCTTACTAGCCAGCTGCCACTAAGAGGCAGCCCCAGTCTGTACCAGGTCCTAGGAAGCAACCCTCAAGCAGTTGACTTGGGCTAATGGGTAGGGGAGGATTCTACTTCTAGGTCCACTGAAATGCCTAGAGAAGCCAGGTTGCCCAGTCTGATGCCTTCCACACCCCAAACCCTTCTCCCTCCTCCCTCTCCATGGAAACAAGCAGGAGCCTGACGAGGGGCATGTCATCATTTTAATGATGTAGATCTTTGGTGTCTCCCTCATTAGCAGTAGACTATCCCCTCTCCTCCCACCACAATGTTTCTATGATGAGTGACAAACAGAAAGGAAATCACATTTTCATACTAAAAACAAAACGATCAGAGCCTCGATTTCCACTAAGAACTACATACATGTACAGTTCAGGATTCCACATGCAACACCTCAAATCACAGACCAAGACCTCACATTCTGACCTGGAATCTCTCCCTCCAGCCTTGGGCTGGCTTTGGCCTAGGTTTAGGTAATACTGACACCTATAGGTGCTGCATGGAGGGCCTTGGGGCGGGGGCGGGGGCTTGGTGGACAAGCTGGGGGAGGGCCTGCCTACACCCCCACCCCAAGACCTGTCCACCAGCATGAACTGACTCCATCCTGTGTCAGACCAGCAGGGTGCTCCTTCACTTCACAGGCTCTCCACTTGTGAATACAGTGGAAGCTGGGCCCAACTTCTTTGTCTTCGTGGGCTGAGAGGATAAAGAGAGGCTGGAACTCTAGGTTTATGAGTTGGGGGCAACTGGGGATAGGGTGTAGGCTGCTCCTCTGCTTCTGGTGGCTCTGCCCCCCAGGTAGTGGGCAGGGAAGAACTGTCCCACTGTTTTGTCCGGGATGGTGCGGTCTAGATCTGGAAGACTTCACTCTTTTGGGGCACCTGCACAGGGCTGAGTCCCCTAGGCCAGTGACCCTAGAGGAAAGGGGAGTATGTGGCAGAGACACCCACTTGCTTCATCATTCACATCAGGTCCAGCAGTGTGGCTCTTCTGGGCTCCAGATCCTAGAGGGCTCTAGACCCCCAGGCTAGTCTTCCCCTTGGACTGCCCCTAACCCACTGGCTCCATGCCCCACCCCCTCATTCCTCCTGTTCCCAGATACAGGCATCAGCTCTTCTGTGTGTACAGTTCCCAGCCAGCTGTGAGGTCCAGCTTCTGTTCAGCGGCTTGAGGGGAGGCGCCAGTGCCTGTTTTGGACTCTACCGGTTCCGTGGTTCCCCACTAGGGCCTGCAGCTTCTCCCCTGCTGTTGCCATCACCCTCACGAAGGTGACTGTTATTGGTCACATTGCAGTGCATGGTTGGTCCCTCATTGCTGGCAAGGGGGACTGGAATGGGGACCGGGGAGGAAGACAGCAGAGCTGACTGAAGTGGTTCCCTCCCAGAGGTACTAGGCTGGTCCCAGGAGGCTGTCCGGAGACTCAGGCCTCGCTCTGCCAGTTGTCCAGGTTCTGAGAGCAGTCCCCGAGAGGTGGAGGGCTGGGGTGAGGAGGTACCAGCAGCACCTGACTCTGTGCCTGTCTGGGAGCTGCGGTGAATGCGGTGACTGACGATGATATTGTTGCCGAAGCCACCCATGGAGGCCATGGTGGTGCTCTGTTCTCGCTGTACCACAGCTGTCATGCCACCCTCGGCCATTAGCCTCTGGATCCGGCTGAGGGCGTCTTCCCCACTGCCGCCATATTCTGAGCCCTCGCCTGGAAGGTACAAAGCAGAGAAAAGAAGGTGTTAGTTAGTTGCTGGTCTGAGCCTCTGAGCCAGGCAGCAGGAGCTAGCAGATGCTGGGGGATTCTAGATGAAAAACAGGGGTAAGAGGCCAACATCACCATTGAAATTAGAGCCCTGACGGCAGGGCAAGGGTCCCAAGTACTACTGTTTCTTCTCTGCTTTACTGGGGAGGAAGTGGCCAAGGCAGAGCCCAAGGCTGGCCCAAGGCAAGTGCTTGGCTTTAATTAAGCCTTGCAGCTCCATTCAGAGTGCAGGGTGCTTTGAAAAGAGGCAGAGAAGACTGAAAGCTTGCTTCATCTATTCTCTCCTCATCTGGAATAACTTTCAGACCTGGTCCTGGAATGGGATATGTCGCCTAGTCTTTGGGAAGAAACATGTTGTACCCTGCAGGGTGTGGTTTAAAGGCAGACAGTCTGCCATGCTCTGTTTCAACACTATTTTCCTTCAGCTTTGTTGTTTGTGTTATTTCCTAAAAGCCTGATTAACTGCTCCCTGGAAGTCCTATCTCCTGTCATCTCCCTTTACCCTAGTCACTGCTACCTCTCCTAGGATACATGCCTGATAACCACAGATGAGAAGCAGCTGCCAGCTGGGCCCGTGACTCCACCCTGCAGCTCTAAGCAGAGGGAGCATGGGTCTGTTCCCCCATGAGACATGGGCATTCACTGCAAGAACAGTCAAGATCTGGGCTCAAATCACAGTTGTGCCATTCATTAGTGGCTGGCTGGACTTGGCCAAGAGTCTTAGCATTTGCATAGTGCTGAGGAGGAATAAGAGCCACAGAGCAGGGCAGCAGCAGTTCTACCCCAAGTCTTCCCGACTCTTCACCAAGCAGAGCAGCTCCTGTCAAGGAACCCAGTTGCCAGGCCCGACTGCTGAATGCTGATCTGTCTCCTTTGGCTAGCTCCTGACTAGTTTGGGATTCTTTAGTTTTGGTATGCTCATGGATGAGTTATTTATTTCAAGGTTACCTGTCAATCGCTGTTTTTCCCCCCAAAGGCTTTCTTTGTTCCCAGCCCTGAGTCTTTTCTCTGCTGTTGTCTGAGTCAGACTTCCAGGTCAGTCACTTTTAAGATGTAGCTGTGTCTTGTGCTCTGGCATGGGACCTGGCAGGTACTTGCTCATGTTCTTCCTCAGATCTGGATCCATTTTTCTCAGTACAAACTAGTGAGAATTCTACTCAGGAATCGGCTTTTAGGCAGCTGGCTTTTCCTGAGGTCCCTGGGAAACTCTGCACTTAACCCCCATGACTACTGCCCTCACCTACTGTGCCCTACATAGTTAAGCTTCAGCTTTGCACACAGAAGACAGAAAACCTAAGGGCTGAGTCCCAAGGGCCTTCAAACAATAGGGCAGGGCAAGAGGGAAGACCAACCTAGGACCTCAGTACCACTCAGTACCACCCAGTACCACTCAGTACCACTCAATACCACTGAAGCCTCTATCCTATGAGCTGCTTGCCCTTGAGGACTTTCCTATGTTCTAGGCAATCTCCACTCGTTCCCAAGAGCTCTCTTGGGATGTCTCCTGCTCCTTGGGGATCTGCAGTGGGCTTACCTGGGTCCTGTGGGCATTGAATCCATCATGTCAACTGTGTCTGCTCAACTCCCAGAATGTCCCAGGGGTTGTTTCCAGAGAAGGAAAAGCCATCTTGGAGTCAATAGAGCTCAGTCCCAGAGTGCCCTGTGGCCTGCATTCAAGTCTGATACTATCTTTTTCAGCTGCCTCTCTAAGTATAGCTCTGCACCTCTCCACCCCATACCCCTGATTTGGCTATTTCTTAACTTACTCTCTTCTCTCTTCCCAGCCTATCTCCATGCTGTTGCTGTTACTGCTCTAACTCTTAGTTAACTGAACTCTGGTTAAGTCCACATCTTGCTCAAAGCTCAGCAGCTCCAGAGCTTTCAAAGTCCCTTTGACAGTGGAGGGCCTTCTGACTAGGCCCTAATCATTTTCTTGTCCATACCCCTTGACCTATGCACTGCACACACAGGCTTACTAAAGCTGACCCAGCTCTGCTCCCTGCCTGTGCACCGTGAGACACATTATACAGGCTCTCACCTAACCCTTCGGTCTCAAGTCAACTCAAGTTCAGAGGCCACGATAAATTCCACATCTTTCGCTCAAGAGTAGAGGCCACTGCACCTGGAGCTCCAGTAGTGCTCCAGACCTCTCTCTGGCCCAGTTACTAGTGGCTGCAACATCTCTCACTGCTGGGTCTTCCTAGAGGTCTTATTCATCTCTGGTCAGTATAACACATGGTCTAGAATGAAATGCTTATTTACACGTATGGATGACTGAAAAGGGGCTCCTATTCTGCACACAGAGGCTCCAGACTCAAGGCCACTTTGAAAATTGGTTCTCATTCTGCTTCAGGAGAAATCTTTATGTGTCTGTTTCCCTTATGGACTAGCCCTTTGAGGGATGAGACATAGTGGTTTCATTATGTGATTCTCTTTCTAAAACCTTTGGGTTCACAGTGCCTCATACAATGTGAGACACAGCACATGCTGAAAAGTAATGGATGGGAAATGTGCATCCAACTGGCTTCTGGGGCTGAGTGTGAACAGATTTGGCCTAGAACTCTGAGCTGTGCTTCGCTCCTAGAATGGTGAGCTGAGGCTGAGAGTGACTGGAGGCAGCTGCAAATACCCAAAAGGAAAGAACTACTGAAGCCCAAAGGATATGGATCCAGGACAATAGTGACCACAGTGGGTAACTCTGCTGCCTCCTCCCCCGAGCTAAAGTGTTTCTTTTGGAGTCTGAAAAACAGGAGCTGGTTTAGTGCTGTTGGCAGACTGTTTCCTTGGCAAGTTCTAAGGTACATTCTGAATGCAGAAGACAGGTGGGAATCAGCAATTTCCCACAATGCCCTTCAGCTGCATTTAATTTGGGGGGCTTTATTCTCCAGAAGAGAGGAGGAAGGAACTAAAGACTGTGTATCCCCATCATTTCTGTGTGTGTGTGTGTGTGTGTGTGTGTGTGTGTGTGTGTGTCCAGCTCTTCTATAATGGCACCCATTTTTCCTAGGCCTGAGGCATGAACTGTGGCTGCTGTTCTAACTTCTGTCTTCATCATATCAGAAAGAGGCCCAAGGCTGAGAGGCAAGGTCACAGAGTTCTCCCAGAAGTAGGGAGGCAGGGCCTCCCTTGGCTCCATTAATTTGTTCTATACACTTAAGTATGTTCTTAAATGCTGGCTGCTTGCTAAGCACTCACTGAACCAGTGCTGGGAGGTCAGCGAGCTCCTCTCAGCTCCTGATTGGCCTCTTGGACAGAGCGTAGAGCAGCTTGTGGGAGAGTCATGCTCAAGACCTAGAGCAGCTCAAACTTCTTGACTAAATCCAAAAAGCATAAAAGCAAAGATAACAAATCTCCTGTAGTAGCATATTTAAGGTGTGTTACTTTTGTTTATGTTGTATTTGTTTAACTCTGTGAAACTCTGTTACTGTGCCTGTATAAAACGTCAGATGGTCTAATAAAAAGCTGAATGGCCAATAGCAAGGCAGGAGAGAAATAGGCATGGCTGGCAGGCAGAGAGGATATATAGAAGGATATCTGGGAGGAAAAAAAAAGAAGTAGCCAGAGAAGGAGGACTCCAGGGGCCATGGAGCTACACAGCAAGCCATGGAGCAAAAGTAAGATTTACAGAAGTAGAACAGGAAAAGCCAGAGGCAAAAGGTAGACAGGATAGTTAAGAAAAGCTATTAGAAACTAAGTCAAGCGAAGGTTGGGCATTCATAATTGAGATTAAGCCTCCATGTGTGAATTTATTTAGGAGCTGGGTGGTGGGGTCCCTCCAAAAGAGTAAAAACAAAATACAACAATCCCCCTTGTGGAGCTGATCCAAAGTCTCAGAAAAAGCTGAATGGATGTTAGTCATTTGGAAGTGGGAGTGCAGGTGATTGGGCCAGGACTTGATACATGTGCTCTACCACTGAGCTACACTACCAGAGACTCTCAGATTTTTAGAAAAAGAAAATGAGAAGCAGACTGGTGCTGTTGGGCTTATACTAAGGAAGGGTGGGTTACAGGACAATGATTACTATAGCCAGACCTGTTTTTCAAACTAACAAATCCAGGTCCTGGGGGTGGTGATGGGGGTTGAGGAGGGCTAACCTCAGCTAGGCTTCGCTGATGCATGCTCCTGGAGACCTGGCTATCAGTTCAGTCAACACAAGGAGTCAGGAGCCACCTTGTTGTGCCTGCCCCTAGATGAGAAAGTGTGGGCAAGGAGAACACTGACAGCTATTTTTCCAGAGGTATCTGGCATCAGAGCCATGGGATAAGCACTCGGGCAAAAGGCTCCAGAAGAGACACTTAGTGACCAATTCTTCACCCCCTCCTACTTCCCATTTCTGTCTAGTTTTGAAAGGCAACACTATTCATGGGAAAGCTGGTGAGGAAGGTCCAGAGCTCTGAGAGAAGTTTCCATGACAGAAACATCGAGCTGTCCCGCAGCATCTGCCAGGGCCTCTGCCACTGCTGCCCGCTAGGCTTCTTAACCAGCATCTCCACCACCACTGCTTCGATTGAAGGAAGCCAGGGATGGGAAGGGGAAAGGAAATGAGGTTCTAGCCCTAGAGTCTGAAAAGGACAGCTTCTACCCTCCTGCCCTCCCTAGGTCCCCAGCCCCTAAACAGGAAGGAAGAAGCTGCACCCAGAAGCAGCAAAGACAGGATTCTTGGGGAGGTGAGACACCAGAGGGTACACATCTCAGCAGCAGTAGATCCTATTCAAGAACCACTGCTATACTCCACCTTTGGCACAGAGGCGGTCCTCTGCCTGGGAATCCTATAAGCAAGCCTGTCCATGAGGCCAGCCTCAGTTCTTTCCTTAAACACACACTTGCTAGTGGGCCTCTCTGTCCACGTCATAGTTTTCATTTAACTCAGTACTGTTACACATGCCGAAATGCTGCTGCCAGCCCATTCTACCTAATGACAACTAGGCCTGAGGACTCAGCTTAGGATCACCTCCTCTGGAAGGCTTCCCTGGCCCTTCCATGGTCCTCCCAAGGTCCCTATCACACCAAAGTTGTCAGCTGTTTAATTGTGAGCTGTTTAACTTCACTGAACTCCAAGCTCTGAGGTTAGGATGAAGGCTAATTCTTAGAATCTTTTCCTTGTGGGTAAACATCCATGATACTTGCCTCATCGGGTCCTCTTAGAGGCTACTGCCCTTGCTGAGAGAAGTACTTTCTGGCTCTGCTGGAGAAACAGTGGTTCCCTGAGCACTTAGGACCCAGACTTCTTGGAATGAGCTTCACAGACTCCAGGGTGGCTTAGAATCCACCAACGCCTGAAAAATGGGCCTGGCCATGGCTGAATGAGACTTCATCTGTTGTCTTTTCCCTGAGACTCAAAGCTGCAGCTGGCCACCTCAGCTAACACTGCCAGCTACTCATGTCCCCAGCAAGGGGTTTTGACTCCACAAAGAGCCTTGGGCCTTAGATGTGGGAGATGGGCTAGGCTGCAGCCCAAAAAGGGATTCAACTCTGAACATTTCAGTTCATGGCAGGAGAAAGTGCCCCATGGAGAGCTGCAGTCAGGAAAGCCATTTCCTGGAGGCAGCCTAAGCAAATTTGTTACTCTCAGCCTGATGCACATCAGGGCTTCCCCTTCCATGATCTTTCAAGCAAATGGCTCAACCAGATCTAGAAAAAGTCTGTTTAAATGCTGCCTTGTTTGGAGCTAAGAGCAGCATGGGGGCTGGAGGTAGGAGGTAAGGAGAGTGAGAACAGCCTGCTTAACATAGCTGCTGATGGGTTCCAAAGTGACTTGAGCCCTACCACTGGGAAGTGCTAATTGGTTCTTTAAAGTGTGAGGCCAGCAGAGAGCCAGGGCTGAGGTAGGCAGTGTCATACCTGAAGTAGGTGAGAGGAAGGACTGCTGGTATGCCCAGCTGTAGTCACTCTAGCATCAAAACACTGTACAAGAGGAGCACCAAGAACCTGCCTTGCAGCAGTCTTGATATGACATGCTAGCTGAGGGAGATAAACAAGAGGCCCAGGTACCTGGCTCAGCTCTAGAAGGGGCACTTCCTTTAGAATCTTACTTTCCATGTGTGTTCTTTGGTCCTCCAGAAGCACAGGTCTAACTCGCCCTGAGAAGGCAAATTACTAGTCAGATGTCCTCTGCTAGTAGTTCAAGGCTCCTACCTTCACCAGGACCTGAGGATGCTGTCCCTGGTTCCTCTTCCTCCCTCTCAGTCTGTGTTTCAGCATTCTGCAACTGGAGGGCTAGAGTCTGGGTGCCCTGAGATGTCACAGAGGTGGTAGGGTTCCGAGGTTGCAGCCCGATTGCATTCATCAAGCCCATGTCTCTGTCGGTCCGCCATGTGGCTCTACTGGTTCTGAGGCAAAAAAAGACAGACTAAAGTCAAGAAGGGCTTGGGACAGGTCCTTCACAGAAGTCTTGGAAACCAATACCAATTCCAGGCCCACAGCCTAAAAAGGGAGAGCCATGACACAAGTACCTTCTCACGGCAGCTTTGAAAAAGAGCCTTGTAGGTTGGGAACACAGTTCCTCACAAGTAAAGCCCAGCCCCAAGGCTAGCGCCCTCCTTTACTTGGACTTTTGAGATATCTAGGACAGGCAGCAAAGCTGAGTCCCCGATCTGAGACCACTTACTCACTTTTAGCTTCTTCTGGAATTACTGCTCCAGCTGTGCCCTATGATCTCTATAGGACCTGCCTTAGGTTTCCCATTGAACCAGTATTTATTTTGTTTTTACAATGCTCCATGTCTCATTAGACCCCCTGAGCTACAGTCATTGATTTGTGTGGCCCTAGTCATCTGAAGATAACCCCACTCCACAATTCTCTATGGGCAACATAAGAAGAGTTCATGGGGTAACATTTTTCTCAGGATTTTTCTTTATTCTCACTCCAAGTGTGCTCAGACACCATGGCCAGAAGGAGAAAAGGCATGTGTTCAAGAGCAAGAGCTTTGTCTTCTTTTGCAATTATATGATGTGTCTATCTGTGTATGGGTGTGGACATGTGAGTGCAGATGTGAGTGCCACAGAGACCAGAGGCATCAGACCCCTTAGAGCTGGAGGTGGTTATAAGCTTAGGTGGTTATGAGCTTAGGTTAGAGCTTAGGTGGTTATGAGTTGCCTGACATAGGTGTTGGGAACCCAGTTCAGGTCTTCCTTAAGAACAGTATACACTCTTAACCACTCAGCAATCTCTTTAGCCTGTCTTCTTTAGACTGTATGTACAAGTCTAAGACAAGTAACAGATCAGTGAAAGGCTGTTCTGGTTGAGGAAAGACCCAGAGATCCTCAAACACAGGAGTCTTCTGACTTTCACTTACCCAGGCCGCTCACTGCTCCTGCTGCTGGAGTGGACAGTGAAGACCGTCTCGTTTAGCTGGTCCCAGTAGTACTCAACGCCAGAGTTTAAGGCCCTGAAGATCCATCGGGAAAGGTGAGAATAGATCCATCGGTAAGAGGTGTTAGAGAGGTGGTTAAGAACTCTTGATAAGTCCTGGGGGCTATGGCAGGGTAGTCCATCCTGCCCCTCTGCTGGGAAGGGAGACTAGGTCTAGAAATGCCCCCTCATTAGAGTGCTCAACATTGGAGCATGTGGTAGTTTGAATATAATTGACCCCCACAAGCTCACAGGGAGTGGCACTATTAGGAAGTGTGGCTTCGTTGGAATAGGTATGGCCTTGTTGGAGGAAGTGTGTCACCATGGAGGTGGGTTTTGAGGTCTTATATATGCTCAAGCCATGTCTGGTGTTTCAGTTCACTTCCTGTTGACTGCCGGTCAAGATGTAGGAATCTCAGCTCCTTCTCCAGCACCAAGTCTGCCTGTACACTGATGATAATGGACTAAATAAAACCTCTGAAACTATAAGCCACCCAATTAAATGTTTTTCATTATAAGAGTTGTCATACTCAAGGTGTCTCTTCACACCTTGAATGCCTTCAATAGGCTTATCCTTAGAGCCAAGAGGCAATAAAAAAACACCAATACCAGATATGCAGCATGTTTCAAGTATTCTTCAGACACACAATGGTGAATAAGAGGCTAGAGGCTAGATCAAGACTTACTGGAGAGACATGTGCCATGGACAGCTGCCAGAAGGGACCACTCACTCTTTAAAAGCAAATACCCAGGCCTGAGTCCTTTCCTACTGCCAAGGTGCCATGGGTCTTTTCTGGACCTACAGCCTCCTTGGCAAGCTTAGTTCAGGAAGACCTTCTACAGTGTTCTACCTGCTGAGCTCCCGGGGCTGCCAACTTTATTAGGCAGCTTCTCCTCCTGCTGGAGGGAAGCAGTGGTCACCTCATCTCTCTTCACTGACTTGCCACCACAAGCTACAGTCCTGGATAACAATGTAGATCCCTAAACGGAACTGCTGCTGGGGATCCAGTAACGACAAAGTGTCTATCTAGCATGCAGAAGGCCCTAGGTTAAATCTCTAGCACCACAAACACGAGACTATCTTGCTTTTGAAGATCCCTCCCTATCTAGACAGAATGGCAAATACATATAGTACTACATAGCAACTTGGGAGGTAAAGGCAGAAGGATCAAGAATTGAAGGTTAGCCTAGGCTATGTGAAACTCTGTCTCACAAAACAAACAGCAAAAAAACAAAGATCCTTCTCTGATAAAGTATTGCCCTGCAGTAGATACTATGGTTGAGAGTAGGGTGTTGGTGACTGCTGTGAAGTATGGGAACAGGAAATGGGAAGGAAGAGGGTTTGTTTTTAAAGATTTATTTATTTTTATTTTATATGCATGTGAGTGCTTGCATGTATGTATATGCACCACATGCATGCTTGGTGCTGTGGAAGCCAAACAAGGGTGTTTGATCTTCTAGAACTAGAGTTACACATTGTACACAATGTGTTAACAGCCAAGTGAACCCATCAAGACATACTGGTGCAACCATTCTCTGATTGCATTTAGTCCACCCCATGAGATGTAATCCATACCTGACACTATAGGGTAGCTAAAAACCTGAGACTGGATAGGTCATGGGCCTACAGGAAAACCAACACTATTGTTCTGTTAAAGGAACATAGCAATAAATACCTCCTAATGACATTCTGCTACATTCATAATCAGTGCTTTGCTCTACCATCATCAGAGAAACTTCTTGCGGAAGATGTTAATTAACACAGAGACCCACAACTGGACAATGTATAGAGAATGAGAGACTTCGGAGCACCCTGTCCTAAATGGGATGTCTTCATTAAACCCCTCCCCTCCAGTCTCAGAGAGCTATGCAGAAGGGGAGGCACAAAGGGGATAAGAGCTACAAGTAGTGAGTGGCTCCAAGGAAACACTGTTCTCCAGACCTCACAGGACTAATGCACACAGAAACTCACAGAGACTGTAGTAGCATGCAGAGGGTCTGGCAGGTTCAAGCCAGATGGGGTCCCAGTGCTAAGAGGGGAAAGTAGACATCAAGAAGCCATCTGTGCTGGGCACTGGTGGTACACGCTTTTAATCCCAACACTCGGGAGGCAGAGCCAGAAGGATCTCTGTGAATTGGAGGCCAGCCTGGTCTACAGAGTGAGATCCAGAACAGGTACCAAAACCACACAGAGAAACCCTATCTCACGCCTTTAATCCCAGCACTCGGGAGGCAGAGGCAGGCGGATCTCTGTGAGTTTACGAGGCCAGCCTGGGCTACCAAGTGAGTTCCAGGAAAGGCGCAAAGCTACACAGGGAAACCCTGTCTCGAAAAACAACAACAACAACAACAACAACAACAACAACAACAAAAAAAAAAAAAAAAGACCCCCCCAAAAAACAAAACAAAACAAAAAAACAAACAAACAAAAAAAGAAGCCATCTGCAATTGGTACCTGCTTGCAAAGGAAAAATTAATTTTCTCCAATCAAGTTGCACACTTTAGGGTAGGGCCCCATGCCCTGGAGTAGTTGGCCAATACAAAACAGTCACTGGTATTTTTACAGATTTTTGTCTCATATTGCTTTGTTTGGGCATAATCTTGTTTTTACTGGCTTTTTGTTTATATATTTTGGTTTCCATTTATGTGGTTTATGTATGTGTATGTCTCCTGGTTTTTTGTTTTTTTGTTTTTCATTTTTTTTCGAGACAGGGTTTCTCTGTGTAGTTTTGGAGCCTGTCCTGGATCTCACTCTGTAGACCAGCTGGCCTCAAACTCACAGAGATCCTCCTGCCTCTGTCTCTTGAGCGCTAGGATTAAAGGCATGTGCCACCACTGCCTGGCTTATTTTGTTTTTTAAGAGACAGAAAGAAAGGGCATGGTGAGGATCTGGGAGGAGTTGAGGGAGAGGAAAAGTGTGATCAGAATATATAAAAAATTTTTTCAATTAAAAAGGGGGAAAAAGGAACAGCAAGTGCTCTTAACCCCTGAGCCAGCTCTCTAACACCTCCTAAAACAAAACATTTTCTATTTACTAAATACTTATTTAGTACAGTGTGTGTGTTCCACATAGTACAGCAGGCATGTGCAGGTCTAAGGACAATGTGTGAGATTTGGTCCTCTCCTTTCACCATATGGGTCCTAAGATCAAATTCAGGTTGTCAGGCACGGAGTCAGGTACCTTCACCCACTGATTCATCTAACCAACCAAACAACAGTTTTAAATTCACTAATTAGATCTAGTAGATAGCCTAAGTGATGTCTAAAACATTTCATGGTGCTTCAGAACAAGTCAAGCAATCATGTTCTTGAACAGTTTGGGCTTAAAGAGCTCTGTTCTTCCAACTTTATATTCTTAGCTATAACACCAATGTTTAGGAGGTAAACATTGTTAAGGGAGGCCATCAGGATGGGCCTTAACCTACTAGAACTATGGTCTTACAAGAAGAGGGAGAGAGGACTCTCTCTTAGAGACATAGCCATGGCACAGTGGGACGGTAGGCATCTATAAACAAGGAAGACAGCCCTCTCAGGAAACTCCTGATTGTACCTGATCTTGGCATTCCAGCCTCCAGAACTGGAAGAAACAACATCTGTTGTTTAAGCCATCAGGTCTATGTGCTTTGCTAAGGTAGCCTATGCAGATTATGACATATTCTAGCACATCAGTTTGTAAACTAGCTTTCCTTTGACAACAGGACATCCCCAGGGAATAGCCAGAAGAAGGTGGGTTTGGGGAGAAGATATAAGGGGCTTCTTTTCCAATCCTGAGGAGTTAGCACAGGCTTGGATGAGAGGACTGCAGTGGGAGGCTCCACATCTAGCTGTACAGGGCCTGTTATTCTGGGTAGATGCGTCACCTGAGAGAATGCTAGCCTCCTCTTTCTCTGCTCTCCTATCTGCCTGTAGATCTCGTGGTCGCTTGACTCTTAATCAGACCCTTCTTTACAGAGTACAGTTTCCTTCCTCCAAACAGTTATTTCTGTAGGCTACTGGAGGGCAAACTGCAGAGCCTCTCCAAACAGCACTTTATGGTGAGCAAATCCTGGTTGCATCATGTCTGTGTGAAGATAGCTGCCAAGAAGCCTTTGATTTACAAACTTGTCAAGATTTATCGACAGGTTGCAATACCATGTGGACCTCTGCCAACCCCCGCCTCTGTAAGTCCTGTTACTCAGGGCTAGTTAGTAACAACAAACTGCTCACACCTAACCTACCACAAACCCTGTCCTGTGTAGCCAGAAACCTTCTTCCTATCTTAGAAGGAAACCTTCAGAAGAACCAGCCTGTTCTGGGACCATCAGCATGACACCGAAAGGCCAAGGACCACACCCCCCAAAAATAATCAGGCAGCATGTACTAGCCCTTAAGAGCTGGAGACTGGGCTACTTACTGAAGAGGTCAACTGCCAAAGAGAACAGGGATCACAGCTGGGCATGTGATTACAGGCACATGCCTGCACAGGGAAGGCTAGAGGATCTTGAGTCTGAGCCCTGCTATAGTGTTTTGTTTCTGTGGCCAGTGACACTGACAAAGGCAAGGCAATTCTTGGATTTGATTTCAAATCTGGGTACTGTACTGTACTAAAGGATCAGAGTTGAAGATACCCTCTCTGGTGACTAAATGTCACTGATTCTGCCTTTAAGTTAAAAGAATGATTTGCAGCCAGCTCTTTCTTTCTTGGGACTTAGTTTAGATGAATGAGTCACTGTTTTCTCTAGGTTCTTCCTGGGAGCTATACAAACACACAAAGGGATAAAGACTGGGAAGGTGAACAAGGGGCCGTGTTTCAAATGGGCTTCTACCCAGCACCTGACTCTTCAGCAGCCTCTCTAAGCTGTCTTTTTAGGTGTGGCTCAATCAGTCTCACTGCTGGAACCCTCCTGGGCTCCTTGATAGAGGCAAGAGCCAGTCTTGCTTTCTCAGTAGTCCCAATGTTCTGTCCACACAATCTGTGGCTCTGAGCTTCCTAACTGAGAACACTCTTCATCTGTTGGTCTCAGGGCTGTCTCTGAGGATAGTTTCCAGGAAGACTGGCATTTATCTGCACCATCTCTACAGTGAGGGAGAGAGCTGGCACCTGGCTCTCCTGAAGGACAGAGTCTCTGTGGCAGTTCTGGCTTCCCTTTTCATTGCAAAGTGTTTCTTTCCCCTGCTTGGTTAATGCTTGATTATAATTACCATTTACACTGGTAGCTCCCTCTGAGGGACAGAACTGGAGCTTTGTAAGGAGTGCCACCCTTGGCCAAGGTTCCAGGTACTTCACGCTCAGGCTACTTTTCTTCTACCAATCTCTCTTCTGTCTTCTGAGCTGACTCTGAAAGCAGTGGTCTAGTAACGCCTCCCTGCACCCCCATTCACAGGGAAAACCCATGAAGCACTGGTCCTTCACACCCACTGTGAGGAGCAGTGGGGGTGGCTGAGCTGGCAATCAGCCAGAGGCACAGCAGCAGCAGCAGCCTGGAAGTAGTGAGGTACACCTCATTACTAGGAAGGGGGAAAGGGATTACTGGGCTATTGGCCACTGTCTGATAGCTTGGTACAGGCCCTTAAGGGACAGTCTTTTCACTTGTCCTAAGAATTCTTTCCCAGGGTGATGGGATATTCTTTAAAGTCTTTGTCTATTTGTCAAGTGGGGATTTACAACCACCAAGAGAAACCCAAGGAGTTTGTTCCCAGTCTTTGTGCTTGGCAAGAATGCTGAGGCTGACACAATGGAAGAGAATCAGGACCAGCATTGAGAGCACAAGATGCAACCCAGCTGCCTGCTCCTGGACAAAGGCAGACCACCACCTGTTTTGGGGGAGGGCTGCAATCTTAGCCCAGCTGGTAGGCTGGATTCTGTGGCCTCGGGAATGGGTGTGCCAGGGAACTATATCCCTCAGGGACAGGCAGAAGCCTGAAGCAGCTGCCTATGAAGCAGACAGGCACATTGGGCTCCTACTTCTTTATTGTTTTTAGTCTAGGCAGAGGCCTGTTATCCATGTCAACACTCAGGCTTACCATCCCATTTTCCAATGGACCAGTCATTTGGTTCACCTAAATAGCACCTAGGGAGCCACAAAAGCATGAGTATGGTCCTGTGATATATTTTTATGCAGGAGAAAATGTTACTTTCTTCAAAATTAAAACAGACAAACAAACAAACTTAAAAAAAAAAAACAGTTATTCTGTGTATGTGTGTGTGACGTTCATCTGCAGTCAAAAGGAGGACTTCAGGAGTTGACTGTCTCCTTCTACTGTGTGAGTCCTGGGGATTAAACTCAGAGGCAGGCCCTTTATTGTCAGAGGCAGGCCCTTTATTGTTTGAGCCATCTCAAAGGCCTTGTTTTATTTTTCATTTTTTTTTTTTTTTTTTTTTTTGAGACAGAGTCTTGCTACCTAACCCAAGGCAGCTTCAAACTCAAGACATTCTTGCCTCAGCCTCCTGAGATCATAGTCATGTACCACCATACCCAGCTTTAGAGGGATTTTTTGATGGGAAAAGAGCTAAATATCAGTTATAGGAAAAAGATCTGGATTGGAAAATTCAGAGACCCAATTCTAACAATGATTTGTGGGATGCCTTAGATAATAAATAATTTTCTTACCTTACTTGAAGTGAAAGTAACAGCTATAAAGGTAGCTGAGCTTTAAGCTTGGCACAGTGGGAAGAGCCTGTGACAGGGAGTGTAAGAGCCCAGGCTACAATGTGTGTTAAGGTCAGCCTTTGCTACAGAGTGAGACCTTGGGGAAACTTTGAAGAACTTAAGTCAAAGTCTCTTGCATTCCAAATTTATAACAGACGCTAAATTTCCTGTCTTAAGGCTATGGGATCCCAAGAAATCAGAATAAATGGCAGAACCAAAACTGGTAGGCTAAGTTACCTCCATTTGGCCTAAAATGGGACTTCCCATGGCTTAGTACCCATTTTATTTAGGGAAGAGGCTTGAAAGCTACTGGTGGGTAAGTTTCCTAGAGCCCAAGATGGCTTAGGCTCAAGGAGACTCTGGGATGCTGAAGACAACATATGGGGAGAAGAGAGAAATAGAGGCCAAAGCCACCTTCATGTCTGGCTGAGGAGTCTGTGACTCACACCAACTACGTGGGCTAGGGTTTGAGACGTGGCATCTGGGAGGATGACAACAAACTGGGCTAGAGAGTGCCTCTGGGAGGGTGGATCACTTTGTAAAGGAGAGGGCTTGAGTACTTTGCTATGGACAAAGGTGAGTGGTGGAAGCCATAGATAGAACAAGACCGTGGAAGAATAAGGTCTCTGAAAGACAGGAAAAGAAAGGCCTATAACTATAGTATTGGTATGAATAAAAATATGGTCCAGAATCCTATACCAATTTTGGAAAAGATGTCTACTAGATTTTTCTTAGGAATTCCTAAAGAGACAAAATAAGATAACCAGCTTCATGTGGTTTGGGGCAAAGACGTGTTTAAGAACCCACACAGATACCAGACTAGGGACAGCACAAAGAAAGGGCAAAAAGTGACAGGTCCAACATCTGGGCTAAAAGTGGCAGTCATCAAAGAGGCAGGCTATGCTCTTCTGGAAAGACACAAGGAAGTAGTGAGAGAGGTGTCCTGGACACAGAAACTTAGGAGCAAGTAACTGCCAGAACAAGGCCCTCTCTCTGCTCCAAGACCAGCTTTGTTGGGTCAAACTTAAACGGCAGCCTCTCTTTGGGAGGGTGTCCAAATATTCAAGATGGAATGAACCAGGCTTTCTCTCCCACGTGCCACTGTCCTAACTTAGCTGAGAGCTGACAGGGTCAATCCCCAGTCACCTTTCAGACCCCAAGAACAGATCCAAATACATACTCAGAAAAAACCACCAAGGCCCCACCAAAGCACAAACAAAGGGATGGGGAAGGTGGCAATATAGATCTGATGAAGAATGCTTGCCCAGAAAATTAACATACAAAGTGCTGGATTAAGTCCCTGGTCTAGAATAAACTGGTTGTAATGACACATGGGTGTAATAATCCCAGCACCTTGAAGGTGGAGGCAAGAAGATCAAAAGATCAGAAGTTCAAGATCTCCCTGGCGATATAGAAATTCTGAGGCTAGCCTGCGATACATAAGATCTTATCTCCAAAAAATAAAATAAATAGAAATAAAGATGATGTGGGTATATCCAAAGGCTAAAGACCAAAGACTTTGCAAGACCAGTCACATGTAGTCTGGTCTGTACAACACTCTAGAAACTGCACCAAGTGAAGAACAGAATTAGGGCAGCCTGGAGGCAGAAGTGGCATTTAGTCAGCTGGCTCCCCACAGTGTCCCACGCAGCAATCAGCCTGATCTGCAGTGAGCAGGGCTTCACACTCTCCACCTGGCTGAGTCTAGAAACTGATAATAAATCAGGCTGACTCCAGGGTCTTGAGTAAGTACCTGGAGAGACCTCTATCCTCCAAAAAGCCAGGGGAAGGGAAAGGGTGTCATTAGGACAGAAGTGCTCTTGCTCCCCTTCTTTCTCTTACTTCAAGTCCAGATAATAATCACTGTGACTTTAAATTGAGCTTCTCAATCTGCTTTCATTATTATGAGCTAGAGCTTCAAGTGAAAAGGAACAGAGGCAGGACACAGAAACAGGCTGTTAGAGATCAGTAGCCTGACCAATGGGTTTATTTATTTTATGTGTATGTTTATTTTAGTATATATTATAGCATATAATAATATATTGTAGATATAAATAATAACATACTATTTCATAATTATATATAAAATAGTGAAATAAATTCTTTTATGTGTATGTCTGTCTGCATGGATGCATATGCACCACAACCATCCTGGTACCCATGGAGATCAGAAGAAGACATCAGATCCCCAGGAACTACAGTTACAAATGGTGGTAAACCACCATTCGAGTACTGGGAACCTAACCCGGGTCTCTACAAGAGAACAGTACTCTTGGCTACTTAATCATCTCTCCAGGTCCCCAAACTGGGGTTTTAACAAGACTGTTTCCAATTTTATTTCTTAAGTTAGTATCTGTTGCGTTTACATAAACATGAGACCACTTGTTGAATTTTTCCAAAACAGGTTTTAAAAAAGAATCTTTGATATCCACTTTTTTGCCTGAGGGTACTTTAAAATGGCTAGGAAACCAGATAATAAGAGGCAACAAAGGAAAACACAAACTGTCCAGATTCAAGAAAGCACAATATCTGAAGTGTCTGGTTTTTTGTTTGTTTGTTTGTTTTGGCAGTGCCAGAGATTGACCATATGCTAGCCTCTACCACTGATCTACATTCTCAGCCCTGTTACTTTGAAATTGGAGCTCTCTATGTAACCTATGCTGGACTTGAACTCATGATCTTGTTCCATCCTCCAAAGTAGCTGGGATTATAGTAGTACCACACTATACCCAGCTACTAAAGCAGTCTTTAGACAGCATTTGGAACGAAGAGCTCATTCTAGCTTGAGAGAAGGTCCTTTAAGCAGCCTGGGAAGTTGTCGTGTAGGAACAATATGAAAATACAGAAGGTCCCCCTCCCCCTTTTTAAGACAGGGTTTCATTATGTAGTCGAGGCTAGTTTTGAACTTCAACCTTTTGCTCATGTCCTTCATGTACTACCTTTAAAACCTTTCTAAGAGGATGTGGATTGTCCTTGCAAAGGAGCACTGCTTTGCCTAGGCCTCTGTTCAGATAGTGTCCATACCCACCCCTTGAGGAACTCACTCTGGTCGGCAGATCACCAGGTCTCCTTTGTTGGTGCCATAGGCCAAACCAAGCCCTGGCTCAGGTAGCCAGCGGGCAGAGTTGATGCTGACATGTCTCCGCTGGTCAGCAGGCATGGGGTAAAGGACGTTGAAAACTCTCTGGGTGGGAGACAGAGAAGAGAATGGGAAGAGAAACAACTTGTTACCAAAAACAACAAAATCCAAGGAGGATCAAACTAACCACAGGAGTTGAGACTTTAGGCTGGGAATGGGTTGACTTTCCACTCATCAGAGACCCTGGGGAAGGAGGAGTGGGAGCCCTCTTACCTTCCAGAGAGCTAGGTCTCTTCTAGAAGCACATTTACATTCTTTGCCTCTCAGCACTCCTCACCTCATTGCTCTGACACCAGGACCACAAAGGCCTCACCTACAGCCCACCACATTGGAAACGAATGGGCCACACCTTTCCTCTGACCAGCATATAACCAGTGAAGACAACCTGGGCTGGTAGTATTGTTACTATGGAAACCCCAGAGCTCTCACAGCAATGGGGAATTGGAGGTGATAGGGGGGCGGGAGGGGGTGATAACATCAGAGAACATTCTTAATTCAGCTAATTAAAAGCACTGTTAAAACTGCTATTGTTAAGGAAATCCAAAAGGCATATTCAGATGTGGGGAGCAGGGCAGAGGGGAATCTTCGACTTGCAGACCCATGACTGCCTCTGGCTTATATAAACCACCATTAGATCCATCTCTTGTCTCAAAGCAGAAATTCCCCTTTCAGTGATTTCTGTTTTTACCTCCCCCAAAGCTACGTTGTCCTGAGGGTGACCTGCCTTCATCTACAGTTTGGGCCCAAGAGAAATCCAGTGACAAGGTCTCTGACATTGACCTGAGAGTCATTTCAAAAGCACCTTTGGTCAGAGACTGGGGCAGGGAAGAGAGAAATGAAAGACATTTACTTGAACTTAACTTTGAACCCTGATATGACTACATAACAACTTGTTTAGATCTCAGCTTTAAAATTGCCCACAATAAGTCTGAGGATACAGCCCAATTGGCACAGTGCTTGCCTAAGCATGCATGAAACCCTGAGTTTGATCTCCAGCACCACATAAACTTGGTCTGGTGATGCAACCTGAAATCCCAGCACTTAGGAGAAGGAGACAGAAAGTTAAAAACCAGCCTGGGCTGTGTGACACTCTTATCTCCAAAAAAAAGAAAGTGAAGAGAGCTAAGATGCATCATGTTTCATGCCAAGTACTACATACAAATGGCAGGGGAATGGGGACATGGAACTGACCCCCCCCTCTTGCATTCAAATAACTAGGAAAATTGAAGAAATAGGGTTATAAAAATTGCCTGGCATGGCATAAGCTTATAAATTGTAGCTGCTGATTCTGTTTCGAGGAACCTGCATTTAGGGTCTTTTTTTTTTTTTTTTTTGGTATGTGGAGCTGAGGATCGAACCCAGGGCCTTGTGCTTGCTAGGCAAGCGCTCTACCACTGAGCTAAATCCCAACCCCGCATTTAGGATTTTTAACAAGACTCCATGAAAGGGCAGGAGTTGAGACTCTCATTCCTCCTCACTCCTTTCTGCTTTTGTTCTAGCCTCCCTGAAATTTAAACTGTAAAGCAGGGATGAATTACCTATTTGCTTCTAGGAATGACCAAGGCAGGGTAGTGGAGAGTATGGTTTAGAAAGCAATACATGTAGACTGAATTTAAGGTGGTTTGATAATTAATAATTATTACTATTATTATTTTGGAGACAGGGTCTTGCCCAAGCTGTCCTTGAATTTTTAGATTCAAAATAATCCTTCCACCTCAGCCACATCTAATTTGATAATTTTTCTTTCTTTTTCCCTTTCTTTCTTTCTTCCCTTCCCTTTCTTTCCTTTTTCCTTTTCCTTTTCCTTTCCTTTCTTTTTTTTTTTTTTGGTCTGAGACAGGGTTTCTCTGTGTAGTCCTGACTATCCTGGATCTCACTCTGTAGACTAGGCTGGACTCAAACTCAGAGATCTGCCTGCCTCTGCCTCCAGAGTTCTGGGACTAAAGTATGTATTACCATACCCCACTGATAATTATTTTCTGATTATTCTAATAAAAGACTAAAAAGGGGGAGAGAAAATAATATGCTTAAAATATTTTGTATGAACACTTAAAATAACAAAATTTTAAAGAGACTACAAGAAAAACAGTAATGAAGTTAAAAATTGGGGCGGGCGTAGTGGTGCAGCCTTGTAATCCTAGCCCTTGAGACTGGGCAAGAGGACCTCAGTTTTGAGTGAGGTCAACCTAGGCTATATGGTATGACCCTACCTCAATGTCCTATTCCAAAGAAGTAAAAATCAAACTAAGTGTCTCTTCTACAATCTGCTCAAAGCAAGCAGTCTTGGATTTGAGAATATGGATACCTGTGTCTTGGGTACCTACTGGAAAGGCTCTTACCAAGACAGTCTCTACAATGCATGTGCATTCCATATATTACCATACAGAGAATACTACTATCAGTAACTTGTCAGGTGTGGCACTGAGAAATGTGTCTAATAGCTACTGGTACTGTTCTAGAATGGCTTTGCTATGTTCCTCAGGTTGGCTTTGGCTTAAGTCCTGTGTTTGTTGGATTAAGAAACTCTTGACCTAGCATGATGGAACACATCTGAGATCCTAGCACTTAGAAGTTGAGGCAGGAGGATCAGAAGTTCAAGGCCATTTTGAGAGTCGAGCTCAAAAATGAAACAAACAAATTAAGGGCCACAGAGATGGCTCAATCTGCAGAGGAACTTGCAAGAGGCATGATGACCTGATGACCCCCATATCCCACAAGGTGTCAGGAGACAAGTGACTCTTGAGAGCTGTTGTCTGACCTTCACACATGCCATGGTTTAAAGTGCACCTACACACACAGGCAAAATTAAAAAACATAAAACAAACAAAAAACCCCAAGCCAAACCAAAACAACAATGACAAAAATCTCCTATGTTGGGCTGTTAAGTTGGCCCAGTGGTTAAGAGCATTGGCTGCTCTCCTAGAGAGTCAGGGTTCAATTCCCAGCATCCACATGATGGCTCACAACTATCGGTACTCCAGTCCCAGGGATCCAACATCCTCTTCTGGTCTCCTTTTGGTCTCCTTGGGCATAAGGCATGCATGTGGTGCACAGACACATATGCAGTCAAAATACCTATACACATTAAGTAAATAAATATACATATTTGTTTATTAAAAAAAAAAAAGCCTAGCTGGGTGTTGGTGGCACACGCCTTTAATCCCAGCACTTGGATTCCCAGAGGCAGGTGGATCTTTGTGAGTTTGAGGGCAGTCTGGTTTCCAGAGTGAGTTCCAGGAAAGGCGCAAAGCTACACAGAGAAACCCTGTCTCGAAAAACAAAACAACAAAAAAAAGCCTTCCTGTTTGACTCAAAGAATTAGCCAGGGCTCACACATTTTTCTAACTGAAATCCAGCCCGATGACATCAGGTACAGTGGTTACACTTTGTAATCCTAGTGCTTAAGAGAGAGAATCAGGAGGACTTCTCCAAATCTGAGACTAGCCTGGGCTACATAAGACTCTATCTCAAAAAGGAAAAGGAGGGAGGAAAACGCCCAGAGGAGTTTATGAACTTCAGTTCTAATCATCCAGAATATGGCTGCCTGGCCTGTGGATTAATCTCCTCATACATATATATTTGGCAGGAGCCTTGACCACATTCAGAGCTCATGATAAACACTTGGCACACCTGGTTGAAGGCTCATACAGGTGGTAGTACTACTCTTTTTTTTCTGTTCCTAACCAAGTCTTTTCCTTTAAATAAAGACATGAGGGGCTAAGGACACTGGTTGGTGCTTAGAGTGCCTGCTGTTCTTGAGGAGGACCCAAGTTCAGTTCTTAGCATGTATAGCTTGGTGGCTTACAACTTCTTGTAACACCATCTCCAGGGGATCTGACATCTTTGGCCCCACAAGCATATGTACTCACACAGGCATACATGCTTATGCATAATTAAAAATAAAGCAAAATCTTTTTGCTGTTGTTGTTGTTGTTGTTTTTGAGACAGGGTTTCTCTGTGTAACAACCCTAGCTGTCCTGGAACTCACTTCGTAGATCCACCTGCCTCTGCCTCCAAGTGCTGGGATTAAAGGCGTGGGCCACCTGCAGCAAAATCTTAAAAACAAACCAACCCCCCCAGGATAATCAATGTTGTCCTTTCTAATCTAAAGGGCTCCATGGTAAATACAATGGGCACACACTCTAAAGGAGAGCTTAGTTGGGATCACACAATTGTGGCTAAGATCATTTAATCTGCTTAGAGGAGGAATGACGGGAAAGTTGAGTTCAGGGAGGAAGCCTTGGGATCAGGCTTGTGCAGCTCTGTAGGGGCTTCCCAACAAAATTTCCCTAAAAGCACAATAACTTGTAATCCTAGGGAAGAGAGCAAAAGGGATAAGAGGCCTTGTAAGCAGAAAAATGCTAGCTGGGCGGTGGTGGCGCATGCCTTTAATCCCAGCACTTGGGAGGCAGAGGCAGGCGGATCTCTGTGAGTTTGAGGCCAGCCTGGACTACAGAGTGTGATCCAGGACAGGCAGCAAAACTACACAGAAGGTTCGGTAACTCCAGCTACTCCTGAACCATGTGTGGTTTCTGCCATTAGTCTGTCTCCACCAGAGACCAGGTTGGCTGTGAGGCTCTTCCAAGACTGCAATGGGGACAGGCTCTGTGAATCAAGTTCATCTGCACTGATAGGGCATCTGATTCAGTGTAGGCAGGGGACAGCTTGCCTCAGCTAAGGTTCCACAGATACAGTTCAAAAAAAGGTTTCCTTAACACCATTCAAATGTCCTAAAATTCCCCAGCATGTGTGAAAGATTAAGCCAGTAGTTTGCCAACCTCCATGACAAAAAGGACTTCCCATGAGCTACACTACCTAATTCTAGGACACCAGAAGAGAATTATGAGGACCTGGGGACCCTATGCAAGGCTGAATACAAAACTGAGCCACTGATTCATGTCTGAAAAGTCCTGGTTTCACCTGCTTTAGCTGTAGCTAATGCTTTGAACATGACAGGTGCTAACAGCACATCTCCCCTCCTGAAGTACAGCATTCTCATTTTGTCTATCATCTATAAAGGAAATGAGAATCAATATGCTAGAAAGAACAGATTTTAGCATCCATATAGTCTCAGCACATCAATAGGGAATGGGCCAAGTCACCAAATCTTTACAGTTCTAAGGGAGTAGAGGAAGATTATGATGCCTCCACTTCTAGGGTCCAACACAACCCCTGTATCACCTGCTTATCCATTCCTCAAACTACAGTAGGAACAAAAAAGAAAGTCTTCAGATCAAAACTAAAAGGACTTGGTCTGTGTCTGTCTCTGTCTCTCTCTGTCTCTCTTCCTCCCCCTCCTTCCCCCATCCCCCTCTCTGTTTTTCAAGACAGGGATTCTCTGTGTAGGCCTGGCTGTCCTGTCCTGGAACTGGCTATGTAGACCAGGGTGGCTTCAAACTCAGAGATCCAACTGCTTCTGCCTCTGCCTTTCCCAGTACTGGGGTTAAAGGCATGTACCACCACTGTTTGGCAGAGGGCTTTATTTCTTATTTAAGGAGAGTATTAGAAAATAATGAAAGGTCAAAGGAAAACTTTTAAAATTCAGAGGAAGCTGGGTATGGTGGTGTGTACTATAATCCTAGCATTATAGAGGTAGAGACAAGAAGATTTCAAGTTTGAGGCTTGCTTATACTATACAAGGAGTTCTAGAAAAGTTAGGCTCTGTAAATGCCTGTCCCCAAACACAACATAACACAGGAAAAACATGCTACAGTCTTTAACAAGATCCCTTCTTTTCTACTGCATGTCAATAAAACCCAGATCATTAGGCCCAGACACAAACTGCACTGCTCAGAGTCAGCCAGGTTAAGAAGCTAGCAGAAAACATTGCATGGTTCTTTTCTGTACATCATCTGTGAAGCTAGAATCTTGTAGTGATGGCTGGAGGTCTAATGCAGCTGGTGGGTTTGCTTTGCCTTAAGATAACTGAAGCTGGTTCGAGAAAGGAGACATGGAGGATATAAAGGTCCTGGGTAGAGGCGACAGGCACACCACGGTGCCCAGAGGAAGGGCTCTAAGAATGGAACCTATTAGAAAGCATGGGAGGCTTTAAGTTTTCATGAGAAGATGATTAAAAGAGAACCAAATCTCTAGAAGATGGGAAAGTAGATGGCAAGAAACAGATGACCGCTCCACTGAAAATAGATGAGCACACTTTATCGAAGGCCAAGAAACACATATTCCAGGGCAGGCAGGGGGAGGCACACTATCATTATTTTATTTTTTGAGACAGGTTTAACCTTGCTATGCAGCCTAACCTGGCCTGAAATTTACAACCCCCTGCTTCAACCTCTGAGATATTGGATCTAGGTAGTATCATCACGCTTAGCTTTAGTTTTCTTTTTGTGGCCCTAGGATCTAATGTAGAACTCCACAGATTATAGGTGAGTGTTCTATCACTTAGATTACATGACCAATATCCTCTCTAAGATTACATGACCAATATCCTCTCTAAGAATCCCATTTGCTAGCTCCAAGTCCTGCTTATTTATGTTTGTGTGCTAAAGAGAAAACCCAGGGTCTTGTGAATACTAGGCAAACACTCTGTCACTCAGCTACACCCCAACACTCCTGGTGTAGATTAAAATTTTATTTTAAACATTGTGTGTGTGTGTGTGTGTGTGTGTGTGTGTGTGTGTGTGAGTGAGAGAGAGAGAGTGAGACTATGCCATGTGTGTTCAGATGCCCTCAGAAGCCAGAAGAGGTTGTTGGATCTCTTGGAGCTGAATTTATAGGTAGTTGTGAGAGCCATTTGACATGGGTGTTGGGAACTGAACTCAGGTCCTCCTAAAGAGCAGCAAGTGCTCTTAACTGCTGAGCCATCTCTCTAGCCAACCCCCCCCCCCACTAAAATTTATCTTATTACTTACTTGTGTTCGTGTGTGTGTGTGTGTGTGTGTGTGTGTGTGTGTGTGTGTGTGTCTATGCGCTTCAAAAGGCTAGAGGAATACATCAGATCCCCTTGAACTCTATAGAGCTCCAGATGCTTGTGAGCCATCCAATATGGTGCTTGGATCTTAACAATGGTATTCTGCAACAACAGTATGTACTCTTAACCACTGAGTCATCTCTCCAGCCTCTAAATCTATCTTTTTAAAAGTAGTTATTTAAAGCCTGGTATGGTGATACATGCTTGTAATCCTAGCACTTTGGGAACTGAGGCAGAAAGATCATAAATTCATGATCTAATGAACTATAGAGAAACTGTCTTGAAAAAAGACAATGACTAATGAAGTATTTATTTACAAACAATGATCAGAATACCAAGTTAGTTAATTTTCTTCTTTTTATTTAGTCAAGGCAAGAATAGCAGAATCATGAAAATGAACAAGAAACTCCCTGTTTTCTAAAGGAAGATCCTTATTAATGCCTTTGTACAATGTGATTAACTGTGTACACTGATGGTGGTAAACAGACTATATGTGCATGTAGGGCCAGGGAAGCACTTAACATACAGAATTCAAGGTAACTCACATTCATGAAGCAAGCCAACAACTCATGTCTCCTGGGTGCTATATACAATAAAGATTTTGGAGATGGAAGTGACAAGACCAGTCAAGAAGCAAGGCTTGGTCTGGCATGGTGGGACACACCTGAAATCCCAGAACTTAGGAAGCTGAAACGGAGGATCATGAGTTCAAGGCCAGCCCAGGCTACACAGCAAGATGGTCTCAACCACAACCCCTGCCACTAAACGAACAAAACAGCAGCAGTAGCAAAGCGCTAAACTGAGAATTACAGAGGTCTCTGTTCATTGCTATATTCCTAAATCTAGCAAACCACCTGGACTCTACAGAAAAAATCTGAGATGTCCTAAATTTAATTCAAAGAGTGGAGAGAGGAGGAAAGTTAGACATATTAAAAGACCCTCTCTCACATTCCTGGACGTATATTGAAACCTTGACTCAGTTCTTACACATGGTGAACACCAATATTATCTATCCTATTTATATAAAAACAAAACCCTCCAAAACAAACAAACAAACAACAACAACAACAAAAGAGGAAAAAGGCGCAAAGCTACGCAGAGAAACCCTGTCTTGAAAAACCAAAAACAACAACAAAAAACATCCCTGGCCACTGCTCCCTCCAATCCAGATACAACAGCCACTCTCTAGTTTCACAGCATAATTTTGCCCCTCTTATTTATAAATGTAGATCCAATATGAACTCACATTTTCTTTCCCTTATTTTTCTGTTATAAAACACTCTTAGAGGCGGGCCGTGGTGGCGCACGCCTTTAATCCCAGCACTTGGGAGGCAGAGCCAGGCGGATCTTTGTGAGTTCGAGGCCAGCCTGGGCTACAGAGCAAGATCCAGGAAAGGCACAAAGCTATACAGAGAAACCCTGTCTCGAAAAACAACAACAAAACAAAACAAAACACAACACTCTTAGATCTTGGTTTTAGGAACATTTTAGAACTGCTATCTAACTTCACTGTAGGTGGTGGTGGGAACACCCGGCCTCCCCTTTCACCAATGGCGACTGAACCCAGGGCTCCTCACATGCTAGATAAGTACTCTTCTACTGAGCGGTATCCCCAGTCTAAATAAACTCTTATTTCAGTGCGTTCTGGGTCCCAGGAGTTTCCGTTTAATACCTAAGAGGCACAGCCACAGTTCCCTTTTGTGAAAAGACTAGAATGGAGTACAGGCTCCATTCTCCTAAGAGACACCAGAGGGTGGGACGGTGGTGATGCTGGTGGCTGTGGTGGCAGTGGAGTGCGACTTTAATCCCAGCACTCAGGAGGCAGAACCAGGCAGATCTCTGAATTTGAGGCCAGCCTGGTCTACAGAGCAAGTTCCAGGACAGCCAGGGCTACACAGAGAAATCCTGTCTTGAAAAACCAAATAAATGAGGTTGGGGTGGGGCAAGGGTTCGGGGGAGAGGGCTCATCAGAGCTGTATGATTATGTCATGGAAAAATTCTCCTGAACAAATAGCTTTGATGGCAATTCTAATGTTATTTTTAATTTTGTATTTTGTTCCCCCTTCCTTCCCGTGACAAATCACATCCCAGACACCTCTGACTTTTAACCTGCCCTCCCCTTTTCTACAGTGTTCTGAAGAAAGGAACTTCTGAGGATCAATGCTCTGTGCTACGTCGCAGAAGTCAACTTGAAGATAACTGCTGCGGGAGCAGCTTTTACTCAACTGACGGGCAGCCCCACGGAGATTAATGAGGACAGAATCCTGGGAAGGAGTACATCATTTCTGACAACAAAGCCATCTTGCTTCTGTCCTAATCTCCCCTTGAAGAAATGGTACCCTCTAAGACACAAAAACAAAGTGTAATTTCAGAATTCCCCCCTCCAAAGGCCAGACCTGCTTCCCCAAGATAAAGAAGCAGCTCAGACCCCTGGACCTTCTGAGCACTCTTCACCAAGCCAGAATTCTGGATCACTTTTGAAAACCGAAGTTTTAAAATCCAGAAGTACAGAGATGAATAGGATTATACCACAAGGCAGGGGAGGGGAACATCTCAATGAAGATTAGACACATAAAAATAAAAGTAGGATGCTTCAGAGGAGCTCATATCTAAGCAGGACTGATGGCATCAGGCACCCACCCCGATCCAGAATCTAAGCTACAATGGTAGTTACAGAAAGATGAATACTCTGCATACTATGCCTTTCCAATTGTTAATCCTCATTAATGTTTTTACATTTGTTAGAGAGAGAGAGAGAGAATATAACATAGTATACTTGAGGAGCTCTGAGGGCACCTTGAGGGCACCTCTCCTTTTATTGTGTGGGTCCCAGGACTGGATTCAGCATCAGGGTCAGGCTCAGTGGCAGGTGTCTTTACCCGCTGCACTATCTCAGAGCCTCCAACTTCTTTCTACTACTCCTACTTCAAGTGCTGGGTTCAGGTGTGTACCATTCCTGGCTTGGTTCTAGTCCTTAAGCTTTCTAAGGCACTATCTCTAGGATGATGGCTAGCATGACCTAGAAAGTTTAGGATATGGAATACCCATCAATTTCTCAACTGTCGGAAAATATCTGAAAGATGGATAATAGGAGAACCACAGAAGTACACCAGATGAGAGTTCACTAAATAGTAGAACTCATAAAACCAAGAAGGAATGGAGTGTAGCTCAGAGGCAGATTGTTTACTTTGCATGCGCAGGCTCTGAGTTCTGTGTCCAATCTCTAGCTAGCATCACAAACAAATGAAAAAAAAAAAAACACACACACACACACACACAAATTTCTAGGCCTGGGGATATAGCTCAGTGGTAGGGTGCTTGTCTAATGGAAGGCCCTAGATTTCATAAAAATATAAACAAGCATTGTAATACATCTTCCACATTGCTAATTTGTGTCTGGGCAACATTTAACTTTTAAATACAGCTTTACTACATAAAGAAAAACATGTCAATAAATGGACTGATACACCCCTGAACCAAGTCAAATGATGGTCAAGGAGATGGTGTGTGAACCAGCACCACTTAGCGCCAAGTTCCTAGAGCCTCTACTGTGCTGAGGATCGTTTCCCAGTTCTTTCTCCTTGTGGTGCCAGGGATGGAATCTGGCTTTGCACAAGCTAAAAAAGCACTGTAACACTGAGCTCCAGCTCTAGACCATTTGTTTGCCTAAAATCTCCATCTGTTGGGGAAGGATGGTCCATACCTTGGGGAAAACAGCATGACATGTGAACTCCCATTTGGAAGACACTAATCCTTATAGTTGAGAATGCCTAGCAGATCTCTTTCCTTGAGCCCCCTGCCCCAGCCCTGACTTTTTACTCTTTCCCTAAGTAACATAGGGCTTACATGATACAAACTGGAAGAACAGTTTGGTATATGACTATTTCTGGCTTCATTAGTAATTTTGTTATTATGCTTTCACTTGGTTACAACCAAAGTTATTATAATATGCAAGTTGCCACTATTTTAGAAAATTAATTGCAGTTTTCTGTTACAATATTGTGCCTTGTTCCAATTAGAAAATGAAAGCTGAGAAGGAACACAGGCAGTTTAGTGTTTTGGGAATTCAGCAAAACTTCAGTTCAGCAATCTCTAAAAGCCTAACTTAAAACAAAACAGAAATGAACAAAAAGCCCTCACTGGCTCTAGTGAAAGGGGATCAAACAGCAAAGGCGGAGTCACAGAGAGCAGCAACTCCAGCATAGGGGTTCTGTCTGGTGGACAGAGAAGGGGGGGTCAGGAGCCTGGGCCCATTCTTCCTGCTCTGCCAATTGTCAGAATTATAGGAGTCTCAGAAAGCAGGAAGGGGACACTGAAAGGACTCTAGTGCCTAGAAACAAGGACAGAACTGAAAATGACAACACGAGGGAGTAAAGGCTTAAAGAGGTACAGCCAGTTAAGAGAGAAGCCCGGAGAGCAGCAACAACTGGAAAAAGACGGAGGTGAAGCACAGGCACCCAAAAGACTGGATGTGGGCCCTGATGTAACTGCTCTACTCCATCATGCCCTCCTACCTCGATGAACAGTGGTCAGCTCTGATACCTGGCTAGACTGGGTGGCAATGCAGTTAAGAGCAGTTCTGGTCTTTACCAGCTTCATCCTACCAAGCTACATCAGAAGTATATATAAAGAGCTGAAGATATAATGGGAATAAAATTGTCTTCCAAAATCTCAAGTAAAAGGGCAAGGAAATGCCAGTCAGTGGTGGCCCACACCTTTAGTCCCACCACTTGGGAAGCAGAGGCAGGCAGATAGATCTCTGTGAGTTCCAGGCCAAGTTCCAGGACAGCCAGGGCTACATAGAGAAACCCTGTTTCAAAAAACCCAAGAGCCCCCCCAAACTAAAACAACAACAAAAAAGGAAAAACAAACCCACCAGATACTACACATCTTTCAAATACTTTTCCTTTGGAGACAAGACTTCATAATAGACCAGGCTAGCCTCAAACTCACAATCCTGATTCAGCCTTTGAATAGTTGGAATCACCAGAACTCATTCTTCTTCTGACTGTAAGTCTAAAGTGAATCTGTGTTTAAGAGGGACCCTGTTGGGGTTGGGGATTTAGCTCAGTGGTAGAGCGCTTGCCTAGCAAGCGCAAGGCCCTGGGTTCAATCCTCAGCTCCAAAAAAAAAAAAAAAAAGGGGGGGGGGACCCTGTTACTCAGGAGCTACAGTTCCAATGTCCACAGACACTATTGAGAATCACTGATCTAGAGGTCTGAAGAACTGCTTAGTATAAGCACACCAAGGCTAATAGCAATTAGCAATTCATTTATAGAAGAGATTTCACATGGGATCCTGTAAGAGACTGTCTCCTGGGAGAGACATCACTTAGTGAGAAGTAAAATAAATCAATACCCTGGAGGATTTTCCCCTGGGAATGTCTGTTGGTACAACACACTCACCTCTTTGAATATTATCACAGTGAACCCAAGAAGTAATTCCAAAGATGAGGGAATGCAGGGCAGAGAAGTTCTAGGCTCCTCCACACAAGCATCTTTCAAGGGCAAAACTAACTTTCAGATAGAGAAGCACCCATGCTAATCTATGCAGAGACAGAGACAGATACTTCAGTCCCTGTCAACAAAATTCCAGCACTTTAAAGGATGACATAGTTAACTAAAGAATACCAGGCTGCTCTAGCATGTGTGAAGCCCTGAGTTCAATGCCTAGCAACACGCACGCACGTGACTTTCTTTCCACTAAAGAGTGAATTGAGGGACATTGGCTGAATGCTTTGGTTTTTTGAATGTAGGAGCAACCAAGACCTCAAAACCCAGAAACCAGAGTCAGTGGATGTCAGATTGAGCAAAATCTAGTTGATCCTTCAATAAATGGCATTCGGCATTCAAAATAAACAAACAAACAAACAAACAAACAAACAAAAATCTAGTTGAGATACCTAATCCTCTTGGTGAGAGGAATGCTTCCCAATGATATTTTTCCAGTCACTTCAGTTTTCTCACCTAATGACAGATCATACTTATTGAGAATCAAAGAGCCTCACTGGGGGTTGGGTGGCATGCTCAGAAACAGCTGCTTGCATGAGGCACACAGCTGGCTAGCTGCCATGAGTCCCTCGGCAAGAAGGCAGTGGACCAACTGTATCAGAATATCTTCTCAACAGAATCCTCCAACCAAATTCCCTTTGGCCTCACATGACAAAAGACATCTTAGCTTTTGCTTATAGCTAGTTGACCGTAACCAGGTACTTCTGGTTCCGTATGAAAATGATGGGAGCCGGGGGCTGACAAGCTTTGCCTAGGACCTGGGCAAGAGGCATGGCTTTTGAAAGTAGCTGGAGATGTCTATTAGCATTACTATAATAAAATCCATAAGGAATTTAAAAAAAACTTTTTTTTAACAATTAGTTAGAAGACCTGTTGGGACCAGGATGTAGGTGGTGAAAAGCAGACAGCAGGTGCTTTTACGTCTGTGTATGACCAGCCAAAGAAGAACACTACACTCAAACTCCACTTCTACCTCAGCTATCTAGTTCAAACAATCTTGGTGAACTGCCATGGTCTTTTCTTTCTCACCCGAACAGAGCTCAAGCACCAGAACTCTCCTGTGCTGACAGCAAAATCAGAGTGCCTTGCTGCTGCAGCTGCCAGAGGTCTTCAAGGATGTCACTGGTTCTGATAGTTACCACTTGAAAATGGTAAGGGGTGAGGATGCTTTCCTGAGACTCTCTTTTAGTCATTCAGTTTCTACTGTGCATCAGGTTCTCTCCTAGGTACTTGGATCTCAAAGAGAAAACAGAGCTCCTCTCTGAAGGAGCTCAAGTCTAGCACATAGGAACAACTGCAGGTTTGTGAGATAAGTATTAGCATAATGGTGTACACTCAGCAGAGTGGTGGGAGCAATCCGTTCTCTAAAGACAGCTGCCAAATCCCCATGAAAATCCCAACACAAGCTGGGCGGTGGTGGCACACGCCTGTAATCCCAGCACTCAAGAGGCAGAGCCAGGTGGATCTCTGTGAGTTCAAGGCCAGCCTGGTCTACAGAGCTAGTCCAGGACAGGCTCCAAAGCTACAGAGAAACCCTGTCTCGAAAAACAAACAAACAAACAAACAAACAGCAACAACAACAAAATCCCAACACAATTCTTCACAGACTTAGAAAAAATAATACTCAACTTCATATGGAAAAACAAAAAACCCAGGATAGCTAAAAGAATCCTATATGATAAAGCAACCTCTGGAGGCATCACCATCCCTGACTTCAAGCTCTACTTTAAAGCTATAGTGATAAAAACAGCCTGGTACTGGCATAAAAACGGACATATGGACCAATGGAATAGAATTGAAGACCTTGACACTAATCCACACACATATGAACACCTGATTATTGACAAAGAAGCCAAAACTATACAATGGAAAAAAGAAAGCATCTTCAACAAATGGTGCTGGCATAACTGGATGTCAATATGTGAAAGATTACAAATAGATCCATATCTGTCACCATGTACAAAACTCAAGTCTAAGTGGATCAAAGACCTCAACATAAATCCAGTTACACTGAACTTGACAGAAGAGAAAGTAGGAAGTACTCTTGAATGCATTGGCACAGGAGACCACTTCCTAAATATAACACCTGTAGCACAGACACTGAGAAGAAAGCCAAAGGAGAGGACAACCTTGAGGGCAGCTGGAGATGTGGAAGAGGAAAACATCCCAGGTTTTAAGGTGTCTTGGCAAGAAAGAACCTTACTGGGTTCAGGGAGTTTAGAAAGCAGTTCAGTACAGTCAGCCAGAAGATTATATATATATATATATATATATATATATATATATATATATATATATATATGTATATATGTGTGTATATATAGCCAGAGAGAAAAGAGGCCAGCAAAGGAAGGACCACACCAAGCATACCCTTCCATCATTTGGCATGTTATAGTCTTATCTCTAATTTTTTTCTTGACAACAAATGCTTCCTAGCCCAAGCATCAACAAACCTCTACAAGCAGAGCACTAAATGAAGGGCCCTGGGGACTCCATTCTTAAAGAACCATACACGGCACACAGCTAAAGGGAACAAAAACATAACAACAACAACAAAACTGGCAAGTATTTCAAACTATAAACGGCACATACTATACAAGTTACTGAGGAATTAATTCATTGATTCTTAGGTCAGAACAGAGCTTAAATACTATTTAACTAGAGAAGTGTTCAAATGCTTGATTCTCCTTGACAAAACTCTTGGCAAATAAGCCCCGACAGGATATGGGAAGTTCAATTAGCCACACTATTCAGGCTTAGTCCAGAAAGCAACTACCTACACTACACCCAAAAGGCTTTCCTGGCTATACAAGAGAGGCATGCCTTAGACAGGAGTGGTCCTAAATGGGACTTCTGCTCTGTTGGTAAAATGAATGGGTGTGTGACAATTCAGAGCAGAGAAGCTGCCTAAACTCTGGGTAACCCAGTTCATAATCTTGGGGGTAGCAAAGTTCCTGACTTGTGTTTGTTGGTGCTGGGGAGATTCTCTCACACATTAGGCAAGTATACAACCAAGACATAACTTCTCATTAAGTAGCTCAGATGGCCTTGAATTTACAATCTTCTTGTTTCAGCCTCTTGAGTAGTTGAGTTTATAGGACAGGTCAACAGGCATGGCTAAAAGTTCCTGACTTTCAATAGTTGTGATATTTTAAAGGTGAGATATACTGCTCATGGGTCACCTGGACTACAGCATTTCTTTAGGATCATGATGGTGCTGGTCCTGCTAGAAAATCACATCATAGCCCCTCATTACCTGCCGTGTTCACAAGAGATATAAGCAATGGCACTCACCCTCATGGAGGTCTCACCACCATGGGCCTGTTGCAGCCTGAAGACCTGGGCTACCATGTGCTCTGTGGAGGGGTGCAGCAAGATCCTTCGTGAGGCCAAGCCCACCATTACATATCGGCCCATTGGAGACAGGCTTACAGAAATGGCATTGGGACCTGAGGGCCAACAGAAGAGAGTCATATTTCCCAGAACTCTTGTCATTCCATGGAAACAACTTCCATGCAGTCCTTTCTCCTTTTCTCTCATTTTCCTGTCTTCTGATCGTGCTCAGGTGATCTAGGATTGCAGTGAGCAGTGAAAGGAGAAGGTGTGCATACACTGAGTGATGTACAATGCACACACTTAGCACTGCTGAATACTAGCCACGCTTCTCATAACTGGAGAAGACTGCTAGCGTACTCTAAGCATTGTTCTGAAATC
Organism: Onychomys torridus; assembly: GCF_903995425.1. Classification (NCBI taxonomy): domain Eukaryota; kingdom Metazoa; phylum Chordata; class Mammalia; order Rodentia; family Cricetidae; genus Onychomys; species Onychomys torridus. The sequence goes on from NC_050446.1 coordinate 67,944,750, forward strand.
TTTTTTCACTGAGGCATTACAAATGTTTTCCATCACTAAATAATCTTTCATGAGAGCAGTTTTAAAGCTAATGTATTTCATACTATCACTGTACAGTCATTTACTTAAGCTACTCTTTAAAAAGAACCTCTTGAAGTAACAATTTGATGTTTTCCTATATGATAAATAATATGGTGTAAACATCCTTGTGTGTAAATCTTTGTAGTTTTCTGATCATTTCTCTAGAAGTGCAGATTATTTCCTTAGGAGTAAAATTTTTGGATTGAGAACACACATATTTGGAAAGCCAAACTACCTTGCAGTATATGTGTTTGCCCAGCTTTCCACGCCACAACCAAAAAGCTCCTTCCTTATTGCTGCCTTTGTAACAAAAGCACACTAGTGATCTATTGTGCCAGGGAGAACTCTTACTGGGAGACCCTTCCGTAATGCTATAGCCAAGATTCCTGAAAAGCAATCTTTCCCTGGCCTGTGCCTCAGTGAAAAATAGGCAGTACGTGATCAATTACTCTCACCCATGCACGCCATGCCTCACCTAGGAATGCCTATGCCAAGGCATCAGCATCAACTCTGCCATTATATTGGGTTTCCTATTCCTTACCAAATCGCTTGGTGTAGAGCATTTCCCCCAAGTTATGGGGGGCCAGGGAATACACTGCCAGGATGCCTTCATCAGGAAAGCCCCTTTGGCTGCTCGGAATGAAAGCTGCCAAGAGCTGGCCATCTGCAGAAATGTCACAGCTGGCATCATTGTAGATCTTGCAGTTCTGTACCAGGACATTCACGGAGGCTGCGTTGGACAAAGAGAAGAAGAAAAGTTTCAACACTGTGCTGTTAGAAATTCTGAGACCAGGATGCTGCTGAGTCTTTCTAAGGATGTGAACCCTCTTAAGAAATGGGGCAAGCTGTCTTCTTTAAACTAAAATGGTAGGAAGCAGGAAACAGGAAAGGCAGAAAGGACCCGTGCATCTACCACTTAGTAGGAACTATAGGACAGTCCATTATCCATACCACAGTCACTAGCTGAGTCTCAGTAAATGTTACTAACAAATGCCCTGGAGAGCCACTCCATTGCTGTGGTTTTTTGGTTTTTGTTTTTGGAGACAGTGTTTCTCTGTATAACTCTGGCTATCCTGGATCTCGCTCTGTAGACCAGGCTGGCCTTGAACTCACAGAGATCCTCCTGTCTCTGTGTCCTGGGGGCTGGGATTAAAAGCGTGTACCACCACTGCCCAGCTCCACTGCTGTTATTGTTCGAAGTGTGAAGTCAAGGTCAATGAAAACACCAATCTACTGACTCTAAAATAAAGGGGCACAGGAAGCAGCCCTCCTCAGAACTTGCTACGTGATCTCAGAGAGAAGGAAGTCATTCCAGAAACTGCACCTGTCTCTCCAGGAACACTAACTCTACACAGAGGAAAAAGAGAAATAAAGCTGGGCCTGGAACAGACAGTGGGAGTCCTGTGTTTCTCATTACACTCTCAGCCTCTTAGACACTGTGAACCAATGTCTCCAGGCAGTCTTTACCTACATCTACAGTTACCAAGAATAAAGTGCTAGGCTGACAAGGCAGGAGACTGGACTTGCTGAGAAAACAAAGTTGGAAGCTAGAGGCTAGAGTTGGGGAGGAGACCCCACTCTCCCTGAAGGACTAATGAGATGCTGGCTAGCACAGGACTGTGCCTATATGTCTAGCTTTGGTTTACATTTGATTGAACCCTCTGTGTTTGCACTGTGGGAGTCTCTGCCAAGAGAAAGTGGTTTATCCTTGATGTGAGGCTGGAACAAAAGGGTCCACCTACCACCCACACAAGCAGAACAGTAGGACACATGCAAACAGGCCAAGTTCCTGAGCTTTGTTTCACTTAGCTCCACTCCATGTAAAGTGACTTTATACTTGTTCTCTTACTTAAAAGAGATGTCCTCTACCAGAGGCATTAAAGTTAAAAGGTAAGAGCAAAGCCAGGCCAAGCTCAGCTGCCCTCATCAGATCCAGGTAATGTATTCCAATAAGCCAAAATATAGGAGTGCGATGGCAAGGGAAACCAGCCAAGGAAACTAAACAAAAAGACAGTTTTCAAGGCTTATGGGACTGGAGATTGAAAGTGATTTGTAAAATCGGGTTTGTTCCCCTTTCCCTGTGTTGCTAACAAAGCTATGGAGATAACAGAGTAGATAAAAATGACATCAGAACACGATTAGGCTGTTGTGCCAATCCCTGGGGGCTGACACCTACAGCACCATTACACATAAAACTGAGGCTGGCTCTGTTTGCTAACTAATAAAATAATGACATCCAAATACTACTGCTATCACCATTAGGCCTCTCTGCTGCTCAGCTCCCAACTCACCATCTGCTCCAGCCTGTATGGCTAGATTTATCTCGTTAGCATGGGACCGTCTGCTCCTGACACAGGGTCCTAAGCCCTTTGCCAAAAATATGGCAGTCTCCTCTGGAACTACATGATTCCAGTCAAGGACAAGACAATAAAGAATTATATGAAGCTTCAGTAGTGAGTCCATTTTCTTTTTTTCGTTGTTTTTTTTTTTTTTCTCTTTTTTTTTTTAATTTAATTTTACATATCAGCCATATGTTCCCCTGTCCTCCCACCTCCAGCCTCCAACCCCATTTTCCTCCCAATCCCTCCCCCAATTCCCATCTCCTCCAGGGCCAAGACTCCCCTGGGGATTCAGCTCAACCTGATAGATTCAGTCCAGGCAGGTCCAGTCCCCTCCTTCCAGGCTGAGTAAAGTGTCCCTGCATAGGCCCCAGGTACCAAACAGCCAACTCATGGACTAAGGACAGGTCTGTCCCACTGCCTGGGTTTTGTTTTGAAGACACCTTCTGTGTAGCCTTGGCTGTCCTGGAACTTACTCTGTAGCCCAGGCTGGCTTCAAACTAAGAGATCCGCCTGCCTCTGCCTCCCAAGTGCTGGGATTACAGGCGTGTGCCACCACTCCCCAGCCACCAGTTTGCTTTTCTAATCTTGTTTTGTTTTGTTTTTTGTTTTTCAAGACAGGGTTTCTCTGTGTAGCTTTGGAGCCTGTCCTGGAACTCCCTTTGTAGACAAGGCTGGCCTCGAACTCACAGAGATCCGCCTGCCCCTGCCTCCCAAGTGCTAGGATCAAAGGCGTGTGCCACCACTGCCTGGCCTGCTTTTCTAATCTTGATGTAGGCCTAATCCTCAGTAAAATACAACAAAATTAACAATTTGGACCTATGTCACCAAAGGCAAGGGGAATAGGAAATAACAAACATTAAGTAGAGGGGCTGGAGAAATGGCTCAGCAGTTACAGGTCTTGCAGAGGACTCCAACAGGACCTGAGTTTGATTCCCAGAACCCACATGGGGGTGGCTCACAACAACCTGTAACTCTAGCTCCAGGGGATCTGACACCTTCTCCTGGCACTTGTGGGCACCAGCATGCTTATAAGCATACACACACAAACACAAATACATATGAACAAAAATAAAAATAAATCGTAAAAATATTAGTAAGTCCTGAGAATAGGAAGGCAATATAAGGTTCTGTAGACTGCTTTGCACAATTGCCATTGTACCTATAATCAATGTCCCCAATATGCATGATGGTTCATCCGTCTCGTTGGTACAGAGATCTAGCATATATAATATATTAACATGTATTTTGGGTAAAAACAAGTCTATAATGAGCTGAACCTGCTGGCCCTGGCCTATACTCTCAGCTACTCAGAAGGTTGGGGCAGATGGATGGCAAGTTCAAGGTTTGCTTGGGCTACAGAGAGATCAAGGCCAGCCTGGACAACTTTGTGAGACCTAACTACAGAAAGTAACAGAGGGCTGGGGATATCACAGTGGCAGAACACTGGCTGCATACATAATACCCCGGTTCAATCCCATTACCACCAAGAGTGGGGAGGGACCATAATGACCTAAACTACTAACATCTTTTAAAGTACCTAACTGATTATAAGGTTGAGAGGTGAGGAAGAAAATAAGATTATCCTTCAGGAAAGCTTTGGTTCAAAGCCTGTGAAAACTGGGCAGATGGACAAAAAACATTCTGTCAGTCTCAATTCCAAGCCACCATGTATTTGTATTATCTTATGGTAATTCCAAGTCAATGGTCACCTCTCAAATTTTGGTCCCTCTTCCAACTCTACTCAATTTCATCACAGCTTCTGGTGACTGCAGTGAGCTAAAAAAAAACAGCTAGTGATCCATTTACCTGGGCTTGTGTTTCTACCCTAGTAAAGGCATGTAGCAGGCACAGAGGAATATGGTAGCTCCATTATAAACAGCACCTAACAGTAGCTTTACAATTTTATTTTTATTTCAAAGCTCCAATTAGCAGTTTACATTTGTTGTTTGTTGCTTAATAATTTCCAGTGTAGAAACAGAAACAGTCAGTTATAGTGGTCAGTGGCCACTACTTTAATTCATGGGTGTAGCTTCCCCTCACAAGGCTGAAATTCCAATGAGTTAATATGCACACCGACAGTTCTTGGACCTCTGCTACTTTCCTTGAGTGGAGAAAAGTCATGTTCTAAAGGCAGAGAACAACTCATCCCTTTTTGGATTCAGCAACAAGGTAAGTCGGTCGGAAAAGATGTGAGTGAAATACAGCCTGAGCCACTGGCAGCTCACAACACTGGAAAACGGTGTTGATGTTCCACACCTCCCTCTGTCATGCAGCTCACCAACTGCAGCAAAGATCAGAGACACCTTGAGAATGACGGGCAGAGTCTGAAAGCCTGCATCTCCAGCAAGGCCCTAGGTGTCTCTGATGCTGCAAGTCCTGGACTTCAATTGAGAACTCGGCAACTGACTGTCCCTTAGTGGTAAAACATACAGGAGATGATGACAGGACTGGGGATAAAACTCAATGGGAGAATGTTTACTTTATATGTGTTAGGCTCTGAATTCAATCCTAGTACAGGAAAAAAAATAAGAAAACCAAAACTGCTTAAGAGGTTCAGGGGGAGCCAAGCATAGCAGTGTGCGTTGATAATCACTGAGGGGTGAGGGAATGAATAAGTAGAAGGATTGCAGCAAGATTGAGGCTACCCTGATCTACATAGTGTATTCCAGGTCAGCCAGAGTAACAAAAGTGGTTCTCAAAATAAACCCAACCAACCAACCAACCAACCAATCAAAAAGGAAACACAAAACAAAACAAAAAACCCAAGAAGTTCAGGGACACCTTCAAGGTGGAAAAAAAACCAATGATGAAGGAGATAGCAGGAAGCCATGGTTTAGATGCTGCAATATAATATTGTCTCAATTAGAAATTATTTCCAAGTGAAAATACCTTAGCAGGGAACAGGAGGGGCTAGAAATAATGATGCCTGGAGAAGCAGAGGGCTCTGCCTTCCTATCAGATCTGTAAATTATAAACAAACACCTTGTACAAAGATCCATGAGTAGCCTGCTGCTGTTCAGATGAGGCCATAGGAGTGATTGGCAGCTGCAGTACTTTACAAATGTATCACACACAGATTTGGAAAACCTAGGAGGGTTTAAATCAGAAGCAAAATTTCCTCTTGGCTACACCTGTGAGTCCCTCCAATTACAGCAGAGCTCCAGATGGCATGATAAACATGCTTTACAGGTACCAGTCACAACATCTCCTGTAGTGTCTGCCCTGTACTACTACTCATCCACTGGATCTTACAGCCTCTGCTTCCGGGATACCTTAGTGATCAAAGCCATTCACCAAGGAAGAGTTTACTCTGAAGAATCAGAGTGAGCTGGGTGTGACGGACCACGTCTTTAATCCCAGCACTTGGGAGGCAGAGGCAGGTGGATCTCTGTGTGTTAGCATTCAGACCTGCCCCTTGGAGACCTGATAAGGTGGGTCAACCATAAGCAAATATGCTTGACAGTACGCAGGTGGTACCTTGACCTGCTCAGAGTCATGCATGGTCTCTCTGCGCATATGCTGCATCTCCTCATAAAAGGTGGGACCCTGCCCATTTTCTCTCTCTTTCTCTTCTCTTCCCACAAGGTCAAGGTTGCACGTGCATCTCCGCCCTTCCCCCTTTCCTGTCTCTTCTCTCCTCAGTCCCCCCCCATTCTCTCTCTCTTCCCTCCCCTCTTCTCCCCACAAAGCTGCTCTGTGTCTCCCCCCCCCCCAATAAAACTCCACATGAGTGAGTATCTTTCTCTCACCCACTGTGGGGGTCTCTCGACTCCAACCCACCAAGGTCTCTCTCCGGCCATTTTAAAAATACAACACCGTGAGTTCAAAAACAGCCTGGTCTACATTGTGAGTTCAAGGATAGTAAGGACCAGTATATAGAGCCTTTGTCTCAAAATACAAACAAACAAAAAATTCCTATGAGTGAAATTTAATTGGCTTCCCCCCTCCCCTTTTGTTGTTGTTCAAGAAGAAAATAGTATAAAAAGCCTACATGAGGGGCTGGAGGATGGCTGGTGGTTAAGAACATTTGCTGCCCTTCTACAGGGCATGGATTCAGTTCTCATCACCCAACTCACCCAGCTCACAACTTCCTGGAACTCTAGCTCCAGGGGAGCCAACACCCTCTTCTGGCCTCTTCAGGCACCTAAACACAAAGAACATATACATACATAGACACTCACACACATAAATAAAAATCTACATGAGGTGAAGCTTTATTCATCAAGTTCTAGGAATCTAGCAGGTAAGAATTCATTAGGTCTCTGAATCTCAAATGAGAAAAACAAGCAGCAAGAATCATTAACCTGTTTCCAAAAAAGAGTTAAATGTGATGCAGAAAAATAATATGAGTAACAACTTGGTGCCTGCTGAACCCTTAAATAAAACTAAGGGTCAAAGGCTTCCAGGCATGGGCATAGCTCCAAAACCAAAAGCTACCCTCTAGTAGGAGGCAGACAACTTGGTAAAATGAATCCTACAGCAACACAGAGTCCCAATTTACTGACTAAATCTTACCAAGATCCAGACTGTAACTACACATGTGTGGTATACTTAAAACAGTTAAAAGTAAAAACTAGGAACCTAATGGGTGTTGTGGCTCACTCAGTTAATCCCAGCATTTGGGAGGAAGAGGTAGGCAGATCTCTGTGAATTTGAGGCCAACATGACCTACACAGAGAATTTCAGGACAGCTAGGGTGCATATCAATACCTCCACCCAAAAAAATAAAAGTTGGCTTTAATGTCCATAATGAAAGCATAGCAGTTGGTCATCTGGAACTAAGTTTCCTAGTGAAGCAAAGGTTTAAATGTATAAAACTAAAATATAAAAGTAGGAAATGATCTCGATGACACAAAGCCTAAGAACCATAAAAGGAAAGGCGTATAATTTTGACTTAAAATAAGTTCTATGACAAAAATAACCTTCAACAAAGTCAAAAGAAAAATGACAAGAAACTCCTATTATAAGTTAATTTTCCAATTTATAAAGAACTTCTGCAGAATTACTAAGGAAAAAAAAAAAAAAAACAGTAACATGCAGAGAAAGAGGTAAAGCACATGGGCAGCCAAGGCAAGGCAGTACCATTAAGGAGGTGCAGAAACATAAATGCTCTTATAGTAGTCTTTAACCTATCAAATCCACAAATATGCCAAGCTTTGGTTAACACATTCCTTCAGCAACTGTTTATAAGATTGAGCACTCTGAAAGATTTGGGAAGGTGGGGCAAGCATGGTGGCTCACACTTGTAATCCCAAGCATTCAAAGGGGCCAAAGCAAGAGCACTGTTCTGAATTCAAAGCCAGTCTTGGCTAGAGTGAAAAATTGTTTGGAGGGGGTGGAGGACAAACAAAACCTATAGATGAGACTATTACATGGCACAATTTGTATAGAGGGTAATAAGGTAATATCTACCAAAATTACACATGCACCTTACTTTTTTTCCCTGCAGTTGGATTTCAAAGTAGCTCTTATTGACATTCATATGAAAAAGACAATCTGTAGCAGCTTGTATAGTAAGACTGGAAACTCCAAAGTCCTTCAACAGGACACTGGTTACAATGAATTACTAGGTAGCTATTTTTTCAAAAGAGAAGAAGAGGGTGCGGGGCAGGGAAGGAGGAGGAGTGGCAGCTGTGGGGGCTGCTGGCACCAGCAGCAATAGCAGCAGCAGCTGCAGCTGCCACTGGGAGTGATAGCTCATGCCTATAATCTCAGCACTCCAGGAAGCAGCGGCAAGAGGACTGCTGCAAGCTCCAGGCTAACCTGGGATACAAAGTAAGATCCTATCTCTAGAGAAGACAAGAGGAACTAGAGACAGCTCAGTGGGTAAGAAGAGCACTTGCTCTGGAGTATTATAACCTGACTTTAAATCCCTAGGGTCATGGAAAGGAATGCTATAACCACAGCATTGAGAAGTGGAGGCCTGCAGATCCTGAGAGCCTTCTGACTAGGCAGAAATGGTGACCTGTCTCAAGGCAGTAAGAGGGAAAGCAATAGAGGAAGACTACTGACATCTTGCTTAGGCCTCTGCATGTCTGTCTGTCTCTCTCTGTCTCTCTCACCACAGTAAACTCTTTACAGCAATATGGAAGATCACTGAGACACACCATACAGAAAGAGAAGTGCAGAAGACTGTTATATAGCACGTTGTCGTTTAGATCACATAAAAGGTGGGAGGCACTAGTCTGCAACTGCTTACACATACATACAGTATCTTCCAAGAGATATGTAAGAACTGAAACTGATGGTGATGACCTATTGAAACTTTTGCTTTTTTTTTTTTTTGAGACGGGTTTCTCTGTGTAACACCCACTGCTGTCCTGGAACTTGCTTTACATAGACCAGACTGGCCTCAAACTCAGAGATCCGCCTGCCTCTGTCTCCTAAGTGTTAGGATTAAAGGCATGTGCCACCTCACCTGGCTGGAGGTGACTTATTATTGTATAGCCTTTAGATAAGTTTTGAGTGGTGACTATATTATCTATTATCTAATTTAAATAATAATAAGATAAACAATGTAAAAAATCAAAATAACTATAAACAAAGGCCAATACGATATGGCTTAGAAACCTACATATGAAAAAGCAAATGAGTTTTCAATACGGGAAGGGCAGACTCCTTTGGATTCTTAGTACAGGTGAAGGACAGATTAGTGTACCAGCCAGCAAGATGGCGTAATGGGGAAAGCACTTTGCCTCACACACAGGATGACTTGAGCATGGCCCCCAGAACTCACAGTGAAAGAGAACTGATTCCTGAAAGCTGTCCTCTGACCTATAAACATTGTTATGGCAATGTACATACCTGCATCTGTATGCACAAGCACACATAGAGCAACAAATAAAACAAAGATTAAACAAACAAAAGAATAGATTATGTAGCTTAGGGGTACTTAAAATACTAAGAACAGAGCATGAAAATTTAACTTCACTTCCCTTGTCTGACAGGGATACTAAAACTGGCATATTATAAAGTGATACAGATAACAATGTCTGAATTATTTCAAGCTATCTATAAACTCTTCCAATACTTTACGTAAGACAGAAACAGGAGAGCTTCCAACAGCCACAGTGTGCATGCCTGCAACCCTAACACTGGACGCTTAGGCAGGACAGTCAGGTCAAGGCTGGCCTGCACTATACAGTATTTACGTACAAGATTTATTTTACTTTTTATTTATGTATATGTGTGTATTTTTTGGGGGGAGAGGAGTTATCAAGACAAGTTATCTGTGTAGCCCTGGCTGTCCTGGACTTGCTCTGTATATCAGGCTAGGCTTGAACTCAGAGATTTGCTTGTCTCTGCCTCCCAGGTGCTGTGCCACCATGCCCAGCATGTGTACACTCTATATGAATGTATATCATGTATGTGTGGGTGCTCTCAGAGGCCAAAAGAGGGCGCTGGATCCCCTGGAGTTACAGGTACTTGTGAGTTTCCCAAGGTGCTGGAAACTGAACTCTATTCCTCTGGAGAATTAACAAGTGTTCTTAACTGCTGATCATGATGTCTCCAGACCTGAGAGACTGTTTGTCACGGGAAGAACTTTAGATGTGAAGCTCAATTACTAATCACCCACGCTTCAAAACTGACACAGGCAAAGTCCCAAGGCTTAATGCAATTTCCTGATTGACCGACCTTTTTTTTAAAAAAAAAAAAAAAAAAAAGATTTATTTATTTATTTATTTTGTATACAGCATGTATGACTGCAGGCCAGAAAAGGGCACCAGATCTCATTATAGATGGTTGTAAGCCACCATGTGGTTGCTGGGAATTGAACTCAGGACCTCTGGAAGAGCAGTCAGTGCTCTCTGAACCTCTGAGCCACCTCTCCAGCCCTTGATTGACCATTTTTGCTAGTAATCTGAAGGAAGACTGAAAAAGAATGTTTATCAAATTAGCAGATGATCCCAAAGATTGAAAGAGAACAGATCAAAGTTCTGAAAGGCAATGACAGGAAGATAATACAAACTGGCCTTAATTTTCAAAAGATCCAACCACACACAAGTACAGAATGGCTGGATTTCGGCTTACTAACAATTATCCAGGGATTTTAAGTTATTGTAAATGCAACAGTAACTTCAGAAAAGCTGCTAGAAGCTTTACCAAACATCACTGTATTATGTATTAGCTCACATCATGAATTTTCTGATCTGCTTTGTTTCACCCCACCTCCAAAGATAAAGGGGGAGAAGAACACACTGGAAACCACATTAGACAAAAGGAATCTACAGAAGTTTGGTCTGAAGAGCAAGATGTAAAGGGCAGTGCACTTCCAGACTGCTGGAGGACTGCCCATTTAAAAGGCAGTGGACGTGGGGTTGGGGATTTAGCTCAGTGGTAGAGCGCTTGCCTAGCAAGCGCAAGGCTCTGGGTTCGGTCCTCAGCTCTCCAGGTGGGGGGAAAAAAGGCAGTGGACAGATTGCATGCAGCAGCAGAAACAGGACCAATGAGATAAAGTGACATTAAAGGAAAGAAACGGTGACGCTTGGTATGAGAAAGAACAGAAACCTAACACGGATGGCCAGGCCATCATTAAAGGCCACTTCTCAGGAATGCATGAGTCCTACATTAGGCAGTGGAAATGTCTACAGTGCTGAAGAATGAGGCCATGGATTTCTTTAAAAGGAAACATTTACCAGTCGGAAACTTTTGTAAATCAGGTATTAACCATACCAACTCATTTGGTTTGTTGAGACCCAGAATTGTCAATAAGTCTAAAGTCACTACATTTCTCAAGAGTCACAGATGTAGCTCATAAATCCTACATTCAGTCTTTCTTCTCTTAGCTCCATCTATCTTTTCGTTTCTATGAACTTCTCCACAAATTACTCAGGGAAGATTTGCTCTGAACATTGTTCTTGAACTGTTTTCTGAATTGCTTAACTGTAGCTGAGGATATGCGCTTAGAAATAGTGTGTGGCCATCAATAACTCACTAAGAGATGGAGGACAATCCAGTGCTACTTGAGTTTGTCTACCATTCTGTCATCTCAGCCATCAGCACTCCAGTTTCACACTCACTCACCATTGCTGATTTCTGGAAGGTCAAACTTTGTGAAGTCCCACCACTGAAGCCGGTAGGTAGTATTGGCAATGTTACTAGCCACAGCAGACTGTCCATCTCCAATCACGGCCCCTGGTGACAGAGAAGACAAAAGAAGCACATGAGACTACACTGCATTCTTTTTCTGTTTTTCCACAGAGAATGGAATGGAACACAGGAGTTAGTAGAGGAGAAAAGCTCAAGAGAGCTGGAGAAATCTGAATGTCAAGTCACCGAGAAGAGAAACTAGACACAACCTTTCACAAGAAACACTCCCGTATGGAAATGGAATCCCACTCAGAAGTCCTTCCCATTATCACTTCATGTGTCAGGTCCTGAATATACACTGTCTAGGAGTGTGTACATCAACTGAACAAACAGATGAGTTTTCATCCAAATGCAAGCGAAGAAATCTAAGAACAGAAAAAGCAGATGGATTTCAGTTCTGGATGTCTGGGTAGCATGCAGCGCTCTTTGGGAGAAGCGGTTGCTCCTCTGTAAATGACCTTTCTCCTAATAAGCCACTCAAAAGAAGGCTCCCTCCAGAGAAGAGACAGTCAACACACGGTGACTGGAGGAGGCAGTAAAGAACAAATGAGGTCATATTTGTTAATCTCTTGAAATGCTGACATATAACACAGCAGAAATTTATGAGCCTACCTTTGTAGCATGAGAATATTTTTATTAAGGCATTTTTTAAAATAATTCCCCTTCAAGAACTTCCTTGAATTCCAGATTCACTTGTAATATTTCAGTTTAATTTTCCCTGAGATATACACTTCAGTATGACATTTTTTCCTTGGTAACCAATTAAATAAAAAATTGATTTTTTTAACAGGGTGACACTTTAATTTGCAGTTGTATTTCATTTACATGAACATGTCATTTCCTCCTCCTCCTTCTGAGGTGCATTTCATACACAACCACCCTTTTATTCAGACAGAACCAAACCTTCTTAGGGGAATAGAAGATCCTTGGGTGCAAAGCAGGCTAGATGGTATTCTCAGCTGCAGATCCTGTTAGTGCTGATTGGCCTTGAGACAATGCAGTTTTATGCCAGGATGCACCAGCATCACCTAGTCTTAGTCCTCTGAATATAACTGTGAAAACATCTCTATTTGTTTCTGTTATAGAGCTACATTTATTATTCTTTTCTCAAATGATCAAGAGAGAAACTGCAACTATGATATATAGAAACTCATTCCTTTTCCTTTTATACAAGGGCTGCAGGCCACTGTACCAGAAGTTATTTTTCAGTGTTAGTTTATTAACAATCCTTATCTCAGTTTTAAATTGTAAGAAAAGGTACAAATAACAGTTCATTTCCTAGATGATAACACTTTTAGGTTATGTGGTTTCAACATAGCCAATATAGACTTCCTGGAGGTGAAAATTGGCTTATGGGGCCAAAACTATAATAAGAGCCTCTAGGCCAGGAAGATGGCTCAACAGACCATGAGAATGAAAAATGTCTTGGGAGAAAGATAATAAAAGTTGAAAAATAATATTGTAAATAAACTGATAGCCCTAAAATATTTAGTTTTTCAGAATAAGACATACTTCCAAACAGTTGTGATCTACCCCAAAGCACAAGAAACACAGCATTTGCAGCGTTATGAATGTGGCCACCGACCTCAAACTCCTACCAATGGCATATCTACCCCTCCTTTAACACAGAAAATTCTCCTTTGATAATCATAATCATATTTAAGAGATGGTGAAATGGTTCATCAGGTAAGCCACTTGCTGCTAAGGCCAAAGGCTTGAGCTTGATCTCCTAGATCCACACAGTGAAGGAGAAAAGTGACTCCTATAAGTTGTCTTTTGATCTCCATATCTGTGCTGTGGCATGTGTACACACACACACACACACAAACACACACAGTAAAAGAAATGTAAGAAAAAAATCTGAATGTGGAGTAAGAGGGGGAATATAGGGAGGGACAGGTAAAACTAAGGGCCAATTGAGGGGTCATATGGAAACCTAACATGGAAGAAGCTTCTTAAACTGTATGCATATACAAAAGAAATATAAATGGAACTACCAAATAACGTGGAGACAAAGCCCCAGTTAGACATCTCTAGCCACCAAATGAAACCCCAAACAACCACGCTATTGGCAAAGCTACTGGTTGCTCTCCACAAACTGATAAGGTCCTATTGCGGAAGACAACGCCTACATAACTCACTGAATGTGGGGAAGTCAGTCGAGCTGGTGCCTATCTAGAGCCTTCACTTCTATGAATAGTGGTCATAGCAATGTACTCTGCACACTACTGAGGAGAAAGGTAAACACCAATCCAGCTACAAACTCTTCCATCTACAAAGTTGACCTGCCTGCAAGATACACTGGTACAACAGTAGCACAAAAGTTGTAGAAGTAGCCAACCACTGTCTGATTGGATTTAAAGCCCACTCCATGAGATGGAACCCATACCCATCACTGCTTGCTTGGCCAAAACCTGAGACTAGATAGGCCAGGGACCTAGGGGAAAACCAAACACCATTGTTCTGCTAAAGAAACATAGCAATGAAATGATTTTCCACAACATTCTCTATATTCATAGATCACTGTCTCACTCAACCATCATCAGAGGAGTTTTCTCCTACAGTAGATGGGAATAAATACAGAGCCCAACAAGTGGACAATGTGCAGAGAGTGAGAGACCTTGGGGGGGGGGTTTTCTCCAAGGGAGTCTTACTGGATATACAAACCACACTAAAGGACAGGCCCCATGCCCAGCCATCAATACAAACTCAGTTGTATTATTATTATTATTATTATTATTATTATTATTATTATTGTTATTATTATTATCATTATTAAGGTTTCATGACATTTTGTGTGGGCATTTTTTTGCTTTACGGGTCCTTTGCTTGTATATTATGGATTCCAATTTTGTGTGTTTTCATTTCTACATATGTGAATGTGTGTGTCTCTATATCTCTGTTTCTTATTCTTTGACTCCCCACCCCCACAAAAAACTATTTTGTTTTTTTTTGGGGGGTGCCTGATTCTTTTGTTTTGTTTTGTTTTATAAACAGGGTTTCTCTGTGCAATAGTCCTGGCCATCTTGGAACTCACTCTGTAAACCAGGCTGGCCTTGAACTCACAGAGATCTGCCTGGCTCTGCCTCCCGAGTGCTGGGATTAAAGGCGTGCCACACCACCACCACCACCACCACCTGGCTTGGATATCTGTTTTCTAAAGAGAAAGAGAAAGGATATTAGGGAGATGGAGAGGATCCAGGAAGATTTAGGAGAGGGAAACCATGATCAGAATCTACTGTAAGAAAATCTATCTTTTCAGTTTAAAAAAAAAAAAAAAAACAACCTGATGTGGAAATTTTGCTGATTGTTGGGTCAAGAAAAGGCTTGGTTGCTAGATGTGATAGAGCACACGTTTAATCCCAGCATTTGGGAGACAGAGGCGGGTGGATCTCTGAGTTTGAGACAGCCTGGTCTATAAAGCAAGTTCCAGGACAGCCAGGGCTGTTACACAGAGAAACCCTGTCTCAAAAAACAAAACCAAACCAAAGGCTTAGATGTCTGTAGGATTTCCTTCCTTTTTCCTTTTCCTTTCTGAAAGACTTTAGTGGGTTTTGTTTTATGACTCTAGAATCCCATAAAACAGAGGAAGACTAGAATCTTCTTAAAAGAACTGTGCTCAGATTTTCTTGGCCTCATTAATGATGCAAGTCATTTAAACCATAGTTAGAAGGCCTGCCACTTCCCTGGAAGGAATGACTCTTCATTTTGATATAGACTCCATTCCACTGCACTTTCAAATTGTCCCCAGGTTTCCACATCTATTATCTAGATCACTGACCTCTCCTTTAACAGCTAGTCTCAAATTGCTTCAGTTCCTTACCATTTCTTCTAACTCACTAGAAAAGCATATATCTAACCACAAACAGAGGGAGGTAAATTGGTTTCCTTCACGTATGATGAACTAAACACTAGTTTCTATGAGAGACTGAACAAACAAACTATATTTTAGGGGACAGGATTAGACCTACAACCAGGAAAACAGTTCAGGAATCCACACACTAGCTTTGTAACTGGGAACACAATGAATTCAGCTCTAGCCCCAACTTCAGAGACATCCTATATAACCCATGCTTCTGAAAAACAGCTGTGCCATAAATTCATGTGTAGGGTGGTATTGTGAAGAGACTCGGGAGGGGTTCTCTGCCAACAGTGCCAGAGCACTGTACAGAAACAGAGCTTGGCATCAGAGTCAATTTTCAGTGCCATGTAAACACAGATTAGGGAGTGAGAGATACCAGCAACAGATTAGAGTATTGTCACCAGCTTCTCTTTTGCAAGAACTGCTGGCCAACTGAGCCTGTCTCTTGGAAACATCAGGAAGAAAAAGTACTGTTCTGTTTTAAAAAAACAAACCTCAAAAATCCAACCCACTATTTAGCAGCTCTGGCTGAAGGTGCAGGAAATGTGCCAGGGCCAGTTAATGGACTGAGCCATGGAATATTTACAGAGGTGGCATCCGGCCTCAGAAGCCAAAATCAGAGAGACAGCTAAAGGATTTCCAAGGCATAAAGGTTTTCACATGTGATAAACCAGACTCAGTATTTCTTCTTTAAAAATTGTTTTATTTATTTACGGAGGTAAAGTCTTACTATGTAGCTCTGGCTGTCCTGGAACTCACTCTGTAGACCAGGCTGGCCTGCAACTCACAAAGAACTGCCTGCCTCTGCCTCTCGAGTGCTGGGATTAAAGGTATGCACCTCCATTCTTGGCTTTATTTTTTATTTTTAAAAAATTTATTTTTTCAAGGAGTGGTGGTACATGCCTTTAATCCTACGGTTTGGGAGGCTAAGGCAGGCAGATCTCTGTGAGTTCATGGCCAGCCTGGTCTACATAGCAAGCCAAGTTCAAGACAGCCAAGACTACATAGAGAGACCCTGTCTCAAAGACAAGAACACACCCGGTGGTGGTGGCACGTGCCTATAGTCCCAGCTCTTGGGAGGCAGAGGCAGGCAGATTTCCATGAGTTTGAAGCTATCCTGGTCTACAAAGAAAGTTCCAGGACAGCCACAGCAGGTACACAAAGAAACCCTGTCTCGAGAAATTAAAAGAAACAAAAAACAAAAACACTTTTTAAAACTCACAAAAATGCATCTTTTTTTTACTTTATGCACATTTGTCTGGGTGAATGTATGTGTACCATATGTGTGCCTGATGCCTGCAAAGGTCAGAAAAGGGTGTCAAGATGTTTTGGAAATGGAGTTCTGAGTTGTCATGTAGGTGCTGGGAACTGAATGCGGGTCCTCTGGAAGAGCAGCCAGTACTTAAACTGCTGGGTCATCTCTCTAGCCCTAATTCAATATTTCTTAAGCTCCATACTTACTGGTATTCCAAGTCAGATCACTGATTAGGAACAGGAAAGAGATCTGTGTACTGGAGAACTTTTGGTAGAACCTCTGGTTTCCACTCACAAATACTGTCCCCTCTACAAAGCTGTGACAGAAAATTTCTTCAGACATCACCAAATATTCTGATTGATAAAAATCATTCCTAGTTGTGAGGCTCTATGCCACCTATACTGTAATTCCAAGACAAGTGATCTTGGATCTATTTGAACTGGTCATGGTCATACAGGCCTTAAATTATAGCAGTTGGGAGGCTAATGTACATAATGTATATTATTAATCATATTCCAGGCTAGTCTGGTTATATAGTAAGTCTCACCTCAATCAACCAAATCAAACCAAGAAAGCACTGTTATTAGATTATCTGCTGCTAAAGGCACTCAAACTGGCTGTGACATTATTCACGTCAGGTCCAAAGGAAATTCCAATTTCCCAACCTCCAAAAGGTAGCCAAAATATCCAGAACTGAGCTTAATCTGTACTATAGGAGGATTTCTATGGTTAGATCAAAGCCAGTATTCCTCAGGAACTTGTGGTGCCAGTTCCTCTCTACCTAAGAGTCTTACCTCTGGCAGATGGGACATATGACTACCTGTGGCACCTCTCAGCGTATCAAAGTGCATACTGGCCTCCAGGCTCCTTCAGTATCGAAAGTACCTGTTACACATTTCAAAGTCCATGCTACAATCCTAGCCCTTCTCACATCTTCCCTCCCCTAGACCCTCTCCAGTTCACAGGCTTCTCTTCTCCAGCAACTAACTCTCCTTCCACCCTGCAATTCTCACTGTGTTCTCTCTATGCTCTGCCCCTGCCCTCTCATTATGTCATCTCTATTCCCTGTCCCCTGCTATCCTCCCCTCTCTTGCAGATAACTATGGCCATGTTCAGTCTACTTCTTTCTCTTTCTGCTCTGGACTTTTCCAGATGTCTCTGGGTGTTCTTTCTCTCATATCTACAATAAAAACCTTCCCCTTAACTATGGAGCAGCTATGTCATTTATACAGAAGGAAATTAATAAAAGGCATAGACTAATGTACATACTCTTAGCAAACCTTGGTTTTCTATTTCTACCATCAATTGGAACTAGCTTGAAGTAGGATCTTACAGTGTGTACTTTGTTTTTATCATGATTTCAAAAAACACAGGTGAGTCAAATGAACCAGGTTTTGACATTTCCTGCCAGTAAGTACTTGTGTGACTTTCTGTAAATTAATCATTTGAATCTAGGTTTCCTCATCTGTTAAAAAAAAATGTAATAGCTTGGTATGGTGATGTGTAGTGATATATTATGTAGCCTAATAAACTTGCCTGGGGATTGGAGGAAAGAGCCAGCCACTAGATTAGACATAGAAGCCACACCCTTAATTCTATCACTTGGAAGGCAGAGATCCATCTGGATCTCTGTGAGTTCAACTGGAAACAGAGCCAGGGCCAGCAGCGGTGGCGCACATGCCTTATATACCTTTCTCTGCCTTGCTGTCCACTTTCTGGGATTGAAGATGTGTGCGCTTCCCAGTCCTAGGATTAAGGTGTGTGCCACCACTGTCTGGCCTCTATGTCTAATCTAGTGGCTAGCTCTGTCCTCTGATCCCCAGGCAAGTTATTAGAGTACACAATATATCACTACAGTGATGCATGTCTATAATCCCAGTGTTATACAGTGGCTAACAGCCCATAAAAGAGACCCCCATTATAAGATTTTATTAATTCATATACATCTTAGGCTTATATATTCCACAAACACTGTCATCCTTAAAATTCTTTTGAGTGCCAGCCGCAGTTTACACTTCAAATAATTTAAACAAAGACAGGAGACTGTAAGTCTGGCCACTTAGGCAGGTAGGAGATTTACACAGCAAAGACATTACATATTGCCAGAATTATTTTAATTACATCAGTGTTGTTCTTTTTTGAATAGCTGTTACCCAGGGTCATCTTGCCCCCTGGCACAATTATATTTTTCTTGATAAGAGCACAGGGAACTTAATAGCAGATCGAAAACTCATGATTGTTGTGACCATATGCTGCCCTCATGAGCTGCCCATTAGAACTATGTCTTCTGTTGTAGGAAGGGAATGAGGCATAATGGCTGGTCAGACCTGGTGAATAAACATTTACATCCTAGCATCCTAAATTTCACAGACCTGTAAGCATACTACTTTATCTTCATGGTATTTCGGAGACAATGTTCCCTTAACTAAATTTCACTTGTGTACTTAAAGTCAATTGTGTCAATCTATTAACAAATACTTTATAACATCAATCCTATTACTGATATATATTCCTCTAGATCATTCAGAAGGTAGAAGCAGAAGGATCATGAATTTTGAGGCCAGCCTGGAAAAAAAGAAGCAAGAAAATAAACAACAACAACAAACCTTCTTAAAACTAAATTAAGAAAACCAACAACCTGATTTTTAAAATGAGCAAAGGACTTGAACAAATAACTCGATGATACAGATGGTAAATATGCACATGAAAAGAATCTCCAGGCCAGTCATTAGAGTAGCAAATTTAAATAACAAGGGGAAATCATTCCCTAGGTACCAGCAATTCGAATTTTAAAGCAGTGATAACTCCGAATGCTCGCAAGACCTGGAGGAACATTCTCTGCTGGTGGGAATGTAAATGGCACATCTACTTTAGAAGACAAGTTTGACAGTCTCCAGGAAAACTGAACATACCCTTACCATATGATCTGTGACAGGTTAAGAGTGTGCAGAGGTTCCTCCATCTTGTATTCTTGCTGAGGCCATTTCAGGTTTAGCTAGAATTTGATCTCTTTGATAGAGGATCCCATGGAAAATTACCCAACTGTATTCTAGGCACCAGAGGTCAAGATGCCCCAATTAACTTAGCTTCTGATAAACTGCCTGCTTATGCAAACGTCTCCCTGCTACTGAGTGAGAAAACAAAATGTGATTTTTGCCTTTAAAAGCCCCTTGATCTAAATGTTCAGGGTCTAATGACACAGTGTGCCCCCAATAACTGAGTATAGTCTCAGCCAGCTGGAATAAAGACTTTCAATTGGCTATAAACTGTGTCTGAGTGGTCATCTCTGGTTGGCTCCTTGCAAAAGATCCCGCACTCCTGCTCTTTTGTATCTATTCAAATGAATGGAAAACTTATTTCCACACAAAAACCTACATTGATATGTTCAACACTTTATTCACAACTGCCAGAACTTGGGCCAGTCAAGATGTCCTTCAATATGGGGTGGATCACAATGGGTTCTACTAACAAGAAAGTGGTAGTGAATGTTTTAAAGACAAAAACAAAAACAAAAACAAAACAAAACTCTATCACGCCAGCCTGAATGAATCTCTTTGAGTTCAAGGCCAGCCTGATCTATAGTTGAGTTCCATATTAGCCTTAGTGACATAGTGAGGCTGGGGGTGGGGGAAGAATATATATATATATAATCACTAACATATTATGAAAAGACAGTAACTGTGTGTGTTATTAGTGAAAGAAGTCCAAAGGTTAAGGACCACATGATTCCAACTAAAACCAGAATATTCCTAATCTGAAATGCAAAAACCAGAGTGGCTGAATTACATATGTATGCAACTATGCTTAGCTTCAAAATCTGAAAATTTTCTTTCTTTTCTTTATAATTCCTGAAATCTGTAACTTGTGGAGCACAGATGCTAGAGAGTGAGCTAAGTGGTTAAAAGTGAGGGCTGTTCTTGCAGGACAGGAATTCAATCTCCAGCACCCACAGCAGGCAGCAGCTCATAATCTCGTATAACTCCAGCTCAGGGAATTCAATGTCCCTGCTTTGGCTTCCACACAGACACACACAAATAAATCTTCTTTTTTCTTCCCCAAGTCAGGGTTTCTCTGTGTAGTTTTGGTCCCTGTCCTGGTCTCACTCTGTAGACCAGGCTGGCCTTGAACTCACAGAGATCCGCCTGGCCCTGCCTCCCGAGTGCTGGGATTAAAGGCGTGTGCCGCCACCACCCAGCTGAAATAAATCTTTTTAAAAACCAATGATGCACAGTGTCAGATATTGGAACACTCTGAATTTTGAGTATTTAGATTTAATGATGCTCACTCAGCAAAGTCTAGAGGTACAATCATCATAGTCACAACAGTCACTGGATAGGCCTGTAAGTCTGGGAGCTTGCATGCATCTCTGCCTGTTTGTCTCAGACTGCTGTTGCTTAGAAAGAAGTTGGAACCTTTTGCCAAAACAGTTTCTTAGTCTGTCTCCAAGATCTGTTCTAGGAACAGGAAAATGAAGAGTATGATTCAACAGTTCAGTAAGACTCCCGAACAATGGGAATCATTAGCAAATCTATCAGAAAAGCTAATTTGGGGAGGGTAAAAAAGGGCAAGTTGCAAAGAAGGAAACATTTAAATTACATTTGAGTCCTACAAAATCTGTTTCATTGGAGATTGCATAATTTAGAATGGCCATGTGCTGCTGCTGGAAAAATGGAGAAGGAATGGGGCTGGGGGTGCAGCTAAGCAGCACAATTTAGCAGCAGAACTAAGCACAAGGCCCTAGGTTCCATCCCCAGCAGTAAGGAGGAAAGAAAAGTGTGGATGGGGATGCAAGCACAGCACAAAACTACTCTCTCTGCCTGGCTGTCTATCATACAGGAATTTAGATTCAACCTGCTAAAAGGTTAGCAAAGCTGAGCCTAGAAAGCCCAGGGCAGGTCCAAGTGAACAAACTTAATTTTTTTTCAGAAGTCTTCTTAGAAAGCCACATATTGTAGAATCTTATTTACATGAAATACCTGGAACATATAAAGCTACTGAAATGAAATATACATTAATGGTTGCCTGGGGCTAGAAGGAAGTAAAGGCAAGAGAAAAGTGGCTGTTAGTGTCTACGGGTTGTTTTGGTGATAAAAAAAAATATGTGGAACTATATAGATAGTAGAAATGGTTGTTTTACTCTATTAAGAACCACTGACTTACATACTGAAAATAGGTAGGATACACAGTAGGTGAATCATGTCTCAGCGAGGCTGTTTAAAAACTAGCTGAAGCCAGGCATAGTGCTGTACGACTTTAATCCCAACCCTTGGGAAGCAGAGGCAGGTGGACCTCTGAATTTGAGGCTGGCTTGGTCTACATAGCAAGTCCCAGGTCAGCCAGAGCTATACAGGCAAAATTTAAAAAAAAACAAAACAAACAAACAAAAAAACAAAAAAACAAAACAAGACAAAAAACCCCAAAACTAGCTGAGGCAGGAAAGCTATTTGTAAAGAGCCCGGCTAGACTGTACATTGTGAGACAAAACATAAAAACAATCTTCAACATAAATTTCAGCCAATTTTTAAAAGATAGCTTTATTTTCAGTACCTGTTTGTATTTCTTAATAACAAAGAAAATTGGTGATATCTTTTCTCTTTCATTTGTATACTCCTTTGATGTATTTTTCTTAGTTCTAAATTTAAAAAAGTATATATCCTTAAATTTATTTTATTTTTAATTTTGTGGGCGAGTGTGTGTGTGCACGCAGGCATGCGCCAGGGATATGGAGGCCAAAGGCAGCAGACCCCCGGAGCTGGAATTACAGGAAGTTTGAGCAGTTCAACATGGGAGTGTGTAAATTCAACTTTGGTCCTCTACAAGACCTTAATCACTGAGCCATCTCTCTAGCTCCTAAGATTATTTTCTATTTGGATTATTTTACTTTTGGGGAGAGAGTTCTGTTATATAGCCTCAGCTTGTTTTTTTGTTGTTGTGTTTTGTTTTTTGAGACGGGATTTCTGAGTTGCCCTGACTGTTCTGGAACTCACTCCGTAGACTAAACTGGTGTTGAACTCACAGAGATCCACCTGCCTCTGTCTCCCTAGTGCTGAGATTAAAGGTGTGCACCACCAATACCAGGCGCGTGGGGGGGGGGGGGTTGGGTTTATAGGCATGTCACCACCATGTAGTTAACTTCTTACTTTTTTCTTTTCTTTTCTTTTGTTTTTTTGAAACAGCCCAGGCTGGCCTCAAACTTGCTATGTAGCTAAGGCTGGTCTTTAAGTCCTGATACTCCTCTGTTTCTCTTTATATTTCTTTTATTATATATAGCTTTTATATATATATATATATATATATATATATATGTACATTTTAAAATATTTTGCTACTTTGTATGGATTGTTTGTGCTTTGTAGTAAGTAAGTGAACTGCTGTCTATTTATGAAATGAAAACTGTTAATAAAAAGCAGCCTTCCTCTCTAATAAACCCTGAATGGCATCAGAGGAAGAACACTTATGGTTTGGATACAAAAAGTCCCCTGAAGGCTGTATGATGAAGGCTGAATTCCCAGTTGGAGGACCCAATCATCAAAGGCTGATTGGATCGTGAACCTCAGACATAGTTTGTTTCGGCCTCTTCTTTCTTACTCTACCCACTGACAGCCATGTTGTAGGTAGCCTCTTCTGTCATGCACCTACCCTCATGGTATCCTGCCTTGCAATCATACAAAGCAGCAGAGCAAGCCAACCCTGGGCTGGAACCTCTGAAACTATGAGACAAAAATGAACCTTTCCCCTTTTAAGTTGTTAGCTCAGATGTCACAGTTATAGAAAATCTGACTAACAGTCTTCTTTCTAAAGCTTCATTTCAATATAGTCTTTAAATCTGTCCTAAGAAAGGGACATCACTATGCACTCAGACACATTCTGTTACCATTTAACAAAGATCAATACCTGAATAATAATTTCAGATGTACAATAAGAAAATGTTCTGGAGATCTGTTTCACAACACTGTGAATATACTTTAACATAGAAACTGTTTTACATTATATACTTTGAAAATTTTTTAATATATTTTTCATATCATAAATCTGAAAGAGTGCCTAAAGCTTCCTTCCTGGTAAATGTCACAAGTTTCCTGAGTTCTCATTCACAGTTCTGACAATGAAGAAAATGGTCAAACATGTACATACACATTTGTTTAAAATTATAGCTTTATGAAGATATGATTCATATAACCATATTAAATAACATAAGTCAAGGGCTGTTAACATATTCACTGCATCAAATCAATTTGTCTGATCTCAAAACAACTTCATCCTTTCCCCAAAGGTGCACTCATTAGTAGCCAGAAATCTTCATTCTGTCCCACTCTGTTCCTAGTCCTTAGAAAGCACTAATCTGTGTTTTCCTTACTACACTTATATTTCTCTAAGGCATTTCATATAGTAGAAATTACACAGGAGGTGGTCTTTTGTGTCTGGCTTCTTTCATATACATAATGCTTTCAGGGTTTAATCATGCTATAGTATGTATTAGAACTTCATTTCTTTTTTTCCTTCCCGCCCCCCACTGAGATAAAATTTCTCTGTGTAGCATTAGCTGTTCTAGGTTATCCTGGAACTCACTTTATAGACCAGGCTATCCTTGAACTCATAGAGATCTGCCTGCTTCTTCCTCCAGAGTGCTGGAATTAAAGGTGTGTGCCACCTCTGCCCAACGGAACTTCATTTCTTTTTATGGCTAAATAATATGCCATTGTATGCTTCAAACTGAAACATAGGTTCATATGAGGATTAGATAATACTTTATATTTTAGAGAAAACACATGGCATGGAAACCCAGCAGTCATAAAAAAGTGCCTGAGGGAAACAGAATAATTTCCTTTGGAAGAATAAAGTCAACTTTCAAAGACCAATTCTGAGAGTATTGCCTACAGTTAGAACTGAGTCTGGTCCCCCCCAGACCCCCCGCCAAGTCAACAGAAAAATAAGAGGAATGTTAGAGGACATCATTTTCAGTAAACCTCAAAAGGGCAGCAGGTGGGTTTCAACATTCTAGCACAGACAATGTTCTAAGTTAGGTTTGGGGTCTGCATATTGGATTTAGGCTGCTTAATAACTAACTACTCAACTGGTTGCATATCCAATGTCAAGATTGATCATTACACAATATACACTTAAAGGGTAAATATTTCATAAATACAGACTTTAATAACATACATGTACTTCTCTGCAGGAATTATGCCCCTAAGTTGATGAACATTTATTGTGAATACTCTAAACCAAAGCTCCTGCTCTAAAGAACAAGGGCCACACTAGTCCATAGCCAAATTGTGAACTTTAGGAACAGAATGAAGAAAGGTATTATTGAAGCCAAAGGTATCAAATGTGGCCAATAAAACAAACAATACTGTATAGGCTCAATGTGGAAACAAGTAAGGCCTGGAATACGATTAGTTACAAGGAAAGGAAAAGAGCAAGCTACTGAATATTTGTATATACCATAGCTTCATTCTCAAGAGAGTTCAAATGGGGATTGTATAGCTACAATAGAGTATAGCTTAAGAGAGGATCAACAGGAGAAAGAAAAATGAATCTGCCATTCACAGCAGCAGGTATTGCCTTCACAGAACCAGCATGTGATGGTTACTCCCACTGTCAAGAGTTCAATCTCCAAGCACACCTAGATATTCTAGATTAGTCTCTGAGCATGCCTGTGAGAAGATTACCTAGATTGGCTAACTGAGGTGGGAAGATGCACTTTAGCTGTGGGTGGCATCATCCTATGGTTAGGGTCCTGGACTGAATGAAAAGGAGGAATCTAGCTGAGCGCCAGCACTCATCACCCCAGTTCCTGACTGTGGGTGCAACACGACCAGCTGCTTCCAGCTCCTGCTGCCTGGACTTTCTAGTCAACTACCTTCTTGAACCATAAGCTGAAATACCTTGCTTTTGTCAGAATATTTCATCCCAGCAATGAGAAATATAACCAATTCAGAGTGTAAGCAGTACCAAGAATCTGGTGTTGGCTTTAAAAAAAAAAAATCACAGTAAAACATTTATGTTAAAGTGTATTCACAGAGTTATAAAACAATCTCCAGAACATTTTCATATTGTACATAGGAAGTTCTGCACCCACTATTCCCTTTATTATCTCCCACCAACCTTTACAACCATTACTTGACTTTCTGTTTCTGTTTCGCTAACTCACCAATGTAGAATCATAGGGTACTAGTGTTGGCTTTTTAGAATACACCTTAAAAGAAGAGATACATAAGTAGAGAACATGTACACAAAGCTATTTGCAGACACGACATGAAATTGTCAGCTAAAAACAGCAAGGTAGTTAGCTCTGACTGGAAATCAAAACTCTATAGAGGATTAACATGACCATTCTTCCCAGCAAACAGGTCAAACAAAGAGGGCTCACACTATCATAACTGTGATCTACTGAAAGCCTGCGGGTAATGAGGCTGCCAGTTGACTACTGTGATTCCTAACTATGTGAACTGTGATTCAATCACATTGCTCTGAAAGCACCAATGTCACCTGGAGTTCAGCTTTGTGCTTCCACCCTAAATACAGAGAATGAGCACTCGTTATTGGGCCTGGACTCCCTCTCAACTCTTTGAAACCCAGGTCTAATCTTGGCCATTGGCAGGGCAACTGGCAGATCTCTGAGGTCTGAGGTCAGACTAAGGCCCATTTTCATCACTACTTAGTAGTCCTACCTTCTTTGTTACATATGTCCTAATGAAGCAAGTACTTGCACTTACACTAATGATATAATTGGGGCAAGTAATTATGAAAGTAGAATATCCACTTTAAAAGAAATGAGGATCATTAGCTTTCTTCCACCCATATACATTATTTAAGACAAAAACAAAGAAGCTCACAAGAACACATGCTCCAAAAACCCAGAACATTTAAGGAAAATAGGGGAGGGGAGCCTCATAAAAACTGCCAAACAAAAACACTTAGCAATCACTCCACCAAGCAGGAATTTCCTCAAAGCCTTTACCTAGGATATAAGATAACACAGGGAATAAAATGATAAAGAATCACACTACTACCCTCCTCTCTTTTTACTTATACAACATTTACAGCCTGGCATCTCCTATATTTAGGTCCCAGAGACAAAGGATACTGGCTTGGGGGGCTGGTATAGACAAAAATCAAGAAAGCTACCATCCTCTCATCATACCTCAGTAGCACAAAGATGGACAGAAAGGGGAGGCTTAAGAAAGGGGACTGAGGGAGAAAGATAAAGGAAAGATAAAGGATGTCTCGCTGACTCACTCAATAGCTCTCAGCAATCATTTATCTTCAACTCTGGAGACTCCTGCAGCTTTTATTATTTGGGGCAAGCACAAATGAGTGGAATTGGACCAGAGGGTCTTGGGTTTGCGAGCAGCAGGAGGCAAGCAACCTTTATTGCTGCAAAGAGGATGTAGATTTCAAAAGCCTAAAATTTGCAATGAAGGGAAATGGAAATGTGCTGAACGTGGGTTTGACTGGCAGCTTTCCTCATCTGTCGATCACAGAGTAATAAACACTGGGAGATGGCAGAAATGAAGATGAATGCTTTCAGCAGCACCAGTCCCACCCTCCCTCCTCTTCCGCCCCCACTCAGCACATGACAAGAGAGTTAAAGCAAAAAAAAAAATAATAAATCAGCTTCTTAACCAACTCTTTTGTTAAAACTTTCCTTACAGACCACCTACACGTGAATTACTGTTCTATGAGCCTACATTCTCATTAGGGGGCCAGTTTCTAGGGTGAAAAGCTCCTGTCAAATGAGCACCTGTACATGTCAGGATACCGCATACACAGCCAAGTCAGCATACAAAAAAGAGGCCAGACAGGACAGACCCTAGAATGCCTAAGCTTGTCCAAGTTTCTAATTCAAAGCCTGGTTCCCAGGGTCACTCTATACTGCCACATTACCCGGGGACAGAAAGGCTCAGCAACAGGACCAACAGAGGGCCCCTTGGAGCTTGGAGGCCAAAGAGGCTGTCAGGTCAGAGATGGGCTCCAGATACAACACTTAATTAATCTTGCTTCCTCCATTCACATGGAGATGAAGGAAAACTAATCTTACAAGTGTTCCACAGCTTGGTCCAAAAGGAGTATCATTCCAGGTCATGTGGCACGAAGACAAATGTGACCACAATGGTATGGTGGTTTTAAAGAATGGCCCACATAGGCTCATATATTTTAATTCTTAGTTACTAGGGAGTGGAACTCTTTGAAAGGATTAGAAGGATTAGGAAGTATGGCCTTGTTGGAAGAGGTATGACCTTATTGGAGGAAGAAGAGTGTCACTGGCTTTGAAGTTTCTAAAAGCCCATGCCAGGTCAGCACCCCCCAGCCCCCAGCCCCCAGCCCCGCACCACACACTGCCTACAGATCAGGATGTAGCTCTCATACCGCTCCAATGCCATTCCTTTAACCATGATGACAATGGACTAAACCTTTGAAACTGTAAGCCAGTCCTCAATTACATGCTTTCTTTTGTTAGAGTTGCCTTTGGTCATGGTGTCTCTTCACAGCAATACAACAGTAGTGACAAATGGCCTTTTTTAAATTTTATTTTAATTTTATGTGCATTGGTGTTAAAATGTCAGATCCCCTGGAACTGGAGTTACAGACAGTTGTGAGCTGCCATGTGGGTGCTGGGAATTGAACCTGGGTCCTTTGGAAGAATAGCCAGTGTTCTTAACTCCTAGGCCATCTCTCCAGCCTCAACTTTTTTTTTTAAAGTAAAACCAAAAGACTGGCAATTCCTAATGCAAGAGAGGTAGTATGTGATAGTAAGATGCCTGGGGCCAGGCATGCAAGTTTGAGAGCCTAGCACCATGGAAGTGGAGGGAAGATGGACCAGGAAGGAGTTTAAGGCAATCTCAGGTACATAGTAAACTGAAGAGCAGAGTGGATTCTGAGACCCCTACTTAACAAAACAAAACAAAACAAAACAAAACAAAACAAACAAAAAAAAAACATACAAACAAAAAACTCAAAAAAACAAAGATGGCTTCAGATTCTCCCCAAACAACAGACTGATTCTGCTGAGTAGGCTTCACAGAAATACCAGCAACCAGAAGCTTTACAGACATCCAAGAAGACCCTCTGCCTACTGCATCAGCCAGAATTTTCCTTCAGATCACAGAGTGGTAAAAAGGATGCCAGACTGCTGTTCTAAAGTGAAGAGGTCTATCAGAAAATCTGGAGCAAAAGTGGGAGAGAACACTGTGAATGAGTGGTCAGTTTCACCACAGGCTGCTCACACTTGAGACTCTCCAGAACCACACATATGATGTGGACCTTAAAAGCACAGTACTTGATTTAAAATAGTTTCTTAAAAAAAAGAAAAGAAAAGAAAAAAGAAAAAAATAGTTTCTAATTAAAACCCACTGTTCAATTATCAATACCAGGCACACAGTGGAAAGCTTAGCAAGCCATTTCTGTGATACAACCAAAGGATGCCCCCTGAAAGTCAACAGGTTTCATCAGCCTCCCCAGTCTTAAAAACCAAATAATGCTGGCTCTAGACCTGTAACCTAACATTTAGATGGTGGGGTAGGATTACTGTGAGTCTGAGGCTAGACTTGGATACATACTGAGTGGCAGGCCAACCAGGGCTACACAGCAAAAACTTATCTCAATAAAACAAAGGGTCTTGGGGAGATAGTTTGGTGGGTAAAGTGCTTGCTGCCAAATGTGACAGACCTAAGGTTCAGTTATCCAGAATGCCTATAAAATGCTATGCATGTCAGCACATGCCTATATGCACAGGGCAGACAGGCAGATAGATCCTGTGTGCTCAAAGGCCTGCCAGTCTAGATGAAATGAGGAACTCCATGCTCAATGAAAGGCCCTGGCTTAATAGCAATAATAATTAATAATAATAGACAGGGGCAGGAGAGATGGCTCAGTGGTTAAGAGCACTGACTGCTCTTCCAGAGGTCCTGAGTTCAATTCCCAGCAACCACATGGTGACTCCCAACCATCTGTAATGAGATCTGGTGCCCTCTTCTGGCCTGCAGGGACATGTGCAGGCAGGACACTGTATATATAATAAATAAATAAATCTAAAAAAAAAAAATTAATAATAGACAGTTCTTGAGGGATAAAACTAACTTCTAATTTTACACACACACACACCCCAAAATGTCAAGACTCAAAACCAAAACCAAATAAACCAAAATAAAAGAGTAAGAACAAAACAAAAACCCTCTTCCCAGAAGTATTCTGAATCCTACGGTTCCTTGTGCAACAGGAAACGCTTTTCATGGTCTGGGTTCCTGGCTATCTCTATCATATAGTTGGAACTCAAACGATTCTTGGTGTGCACTTAGTCATCCATTTTTCAGTCGACACTGAATGACTGTTTCCTCTTGAAATGGAGAGCTACTTGAGAGGACTGGGTATGGTGGTGCATTTGTAGCCTCGGAAGACTGAAGCATGTTCCATGGAACTAATGAGCTGAAGGACTAGAGAAAAAGTCTTTGGTCTTAGGATCAGAAAGAAACTCATGAATCTCAGGCTCTTTCTGTAAGAAGGATCATAATGGTACCCTAAGAAATAAAAGGGCTCAAATAGCCTAGGGTGACCTTAAACTCTCCACATAGTTGAGGATGACTTTGAACTGATCCTCTTGCCACCACCTGCCAAGTGCTAGGATGATAAGCATTACAGCATGTGCATTCATGCTCAGATTTACATAAATATATCTTAAAGAAAACCAGCAGCTGTAATGTGTCCTTCAGATTTCTGTCTCCTTGCCAGTGCTGCCAGGATGGCCTTCCAAAACTATGAGTAAGTAGTGCCTGCAAAGAAACCGAGGACAGCAGTGGTGCCTGGGGACAAGAGGCTAGATACAACAGGAGCTGTTTTGTCTGGTGACAAAGACATTTCTGCTTTCCCCGAGTCAGACAATCTTTCCAAATAGGTAAAGACCATCAATGGAACAGTTGTATAAGATCAGTCAGTATAAGTTATTGCCAGGTTTGGTGGCATATACCTTTGATCCCAGCACTTGGGAGGCAGAGGCAGATGGATCTCTGTAAGTTGGAGGCCAGAGTGTTCTACAAAGCAAGTTCCAGGCCAGCTACAGCTACATGGTGAGACTCTTGTCTCAAAAGAAAAACAAAAACAAAAGCTAGAAAGAGTTCAGTGATTAACAGTAATGTCTGCCATTCCAGAGGAGCCAGGTTTGGTTCCTAGCATCCCCATGGTGGCTCACAACCATCTCTAACTCCAGTTCTAAGGGTCTGACATACTCTTCTGGCTTCCTGGGGCAGCAGGCAAACATGTGGGATATATATATATATATATATATATAGAGAGAGATATATATATATAGATATATATAGATATAGATATAGATATAGATATATATGCAGGCAAAATCTATATACATACATACATACATACATACATACATACATACATACATACATACAGCCTCAACTCCAGTAGCTATCCTTATTACATATCCATGGGGAAGTTCCTCATACCCTGCTACTTATCCAGGATAGCAGGTGGACACCCCAAGCAAGATCTGCCTGGGCATCTTCAAGGACAAGTGGTCACCTGTATGACCTTCCTGTTCTCCACCCTGCTAGGAGAAACAAACATTGATAGCTCTTTGAACACAAGCTGCCAAACTCTGGAAAAGTCCCACAGCTTTAAAGAAGTACACGAAAGAAACCTGCTAACAGGGCAGGGGGTGAGAGGTCGGGGGCAGGGGCAGGAGGGGGGGTGGGGGGGCAGTGAGATAGTTCAGTGATATTTGTCACTAAGTCTAATGATCATGAGTTCAATCACTGGGACCCAGATGCTAGAGAGAATTAAGTCCCACAAATTGTCCTCTGACCTTCACATTTTGTATGTGTACTCCTCTCCACACTAAAACAAACGCATATAGTTAGAAGAAGAGAGGGAGGGGAGCAGAAGAAGCAGCAATAGCTGCCCTTGCTTACTCAAAGTAGGTCTCTAGCCAAAATCCCCCACCTGGCTGTCCAGCCTTTATGTCATCTCTATCACATTTCCTTAAACTTGCCCTTTCCTTGATGTCTATAAAGGACTCTGTACGTTCAGCAGTGGTATTACTTTTGTTTCATTTCTATTTTTAAAATTAAGTCTATGAGCTGAGCAGTGGTGGTGGCGCACGCCTTTAATCCCAGCACTCAGGAGGCAGAGCCAGGCTGATCTCTGTGAGTTCGAGGCCAGCCTGGTCTACGAAGGGAGATCCAGGAAAGGCGCAAAGCTACACAGAGAAACCCTGTCTCGAAAAACAAAACGAAACAAACAAACAAACAAAATCTTAGTGCTTGTGAGGCTGAGGGAACAGATCATGAGTTCCAGGTCAGCCTTGCTAGGCTACCTAGCAAGGCCCTGAAAAGAGGTGTGTGTGTGTGTGTGTGTGTGTGTGTGTGTGTGTGTGTGTGTGTGTTACATTGAAGGTAAAAAATAAAAAATAAAAACCTCAATTTGTTGAGGCAAGTAGGACAAATTGCTAACAAGTGGATCCCGAATGCTTGTCATATGTGCCTGAACAGGTGCTCATTGTTTTGTTTGTTTCTTTGCAGCAATGGGATTGAACCCTGGGCCTTGAATATATTTCTTACATTTTTAGAATTTCTCACAAGAAGGAAAAAAGCAATAAGTAAATGAGAACAAAGGCAAGAACCTTTACAGTCTTCCACAACCTTCAGCCTTGCCCAGTAATCTGTGGGGGAGGTAGTAATAAGCTAGAGTGAAGCATTTGGAAGTATTTTAGGATATGAAGTCTCACTAAATTCCCAAGCAGGCAGAAAGGCTACATTCTATTTACTTGGAATTCCTCACAAAAAGATTACACCCACTGAAACACATCTTTAGTCTTGAAGTATTAAGTTTATGCCACATGAAGCCTTGCTACACTGTGAATGGCATACCATCACACAGGTTTTGTATGGCACAAAAGTGGGGAGCCTATGGCCAAGAGTTTCAGGGTTTAAACTAAAAGCAGTCTGTTTGACTGATCAGATGAAACATGCATACACATGCTGGGTCAGATGCTATCTTGACATCATCTAACATCTTACCTTAAACACATGAAAAGCTTATTTTAAATGTCAGGTTAGATAAATGTCGAAGAAAGGCTGGTGGCAAATTTCTATCTTTCAAAAGAGACATTTTACAAAAGAAGGCAATGGGAGAAGATGTATTTCTGGCGCCTTTTTTTCTACCAGGGCTGTTTATGTGCGCCACTCAGAAAATATGACCTGATACCAAGTCAGGAATCCCTGTGGATCATTGTAGGACTGCATCTACCTCTTCAAGGCCACATCTGTTATTAGTCACCACAAAGAAAGCTGGAAATATGCAAACTTCTCTTAGAGTAAATGGAACACCACAAAGGAATCTTATTAATTCTAAATTATGGGCCCCTCCTCTAAAAAAATTACCGATTTCTCTGTACTCTCCTCACTCTATCTTTCAATGCCAGATAAATTATTTATATTTTTATTATATTATGTAATTTAAAGACAGGATCTTCACTATGTAACCCTGGATGGCCTGAAACTTGCTACATAAACCAAGCTCACCTCAAACTTGGAATAATCCTCCTGCCTCTGCCTCTGCCTCTTATTGTTGGAATTCCTGGTCACTCCCCCAGCTACATGACCGCACATGCACTTTTCAGATGTTTAGTCATTCCAGGGTTTTATGTCCTTCATAATCTGTGCACAGCATGATCATGCAATCTATGTGTAAGCATGGTGTGGCTCCATAAGCCCATATGTGCATGTACAGGGGAATCCATAAAAAGTGGGTCTCCTTTCCCTCCCCTCCCAGCACACGTCTTCTGTAGACCTAAGCACATTCTCTTCTATCCCTCCTTCCCTAATAAACTCTGATAGTGGGTTTTGCCATGACTAACAGTGCTGCCTAATGAATAACACTGTGCTGACGCATAAAAACCAACACTTATGTGCTGGGGTTATAAGTATGCAAGACTGTACCCAACTGCTAGATTGATTTATTTTATTAATTTTTAAGGCTTATTTACTTAATTTTATGTGTATGAGTGTTTTGCCTGTGTGTATGTATGTGAACCATGTATGTAGCCTGGTATCCACAGAGGTCAAGAAAGTTTTGGATTCCCTGATTGTGAACCACAATGTAGGTGTAGGAAACTGAACCCAGGTTTTCTGGAAGAGCAACGACACTTTTAACTGTTGAGCCATCTCTCCAGCCCCAAGACTGATTATTTTTAAATGGAGAATTTTGACTGTGTCAATTTATCTACTGAAAAAACTTCAAATGGCTCTGTATTGCCTAAGATGAGGTAGACTACTTGTCTGCTATTCAGGGAGGGTCCTCAACAATCTCTCTGAAACCTGCCTTCCTGTCACATTTAGTAAATGTTTTAAGACTATCCCTACATTTATATCTTGTTTATACTAATCCTAGTATGAATATTTGCCCCTCTACCTCCCCATAAATGCCTAGTAAAATTCCTTGGTCTCTTAGCTCCTGTTTAAGGACCTTCAAGTCCCTGTTTCTATGAAGTCTTTTCTAGTCCCACTACCCTGACACCATCTTCCCTTTAGAAGCCCTACAGCATTTGCTTCTCTCTCTTATTCTGTTGTAACCTTCTGCTCAAGACTCCCTGCCCAGGCTGGAGGCTCTACTATCATTCATTCTTCTGGAGGATGGGTCTAAAATTCAGCCCACCAAAGGTCAACTCAGAATGGACTTGCTCTGCTTCCCTTCTGTGTTGTCTCTGAATCTGAATCCCCATAGCACGTTGTTAACAGAGTTCTCTCGCTCCTCCTTCCTTGTTTGATGATGGGGCTTGGCTGGTACCCCTCCAGTATTGAGACTATAGGCATGAAATATCTTGATGCTATTCCATAGATGGTGTGTGGTAAATAGGTATTAAAAACAGGGAAAAAAGATTATTTTAGTATATGTGATTTTTGCTACTTGTCAGCACCATAAGAACAGAAACTATCTCAAATCTATCTTAGAGATATAGTAAATAATACAGTGAATACTCATGAGCCTTTGCACATGACTAAAGAATACTGTACACAGAACAAAGATGTAGCTCAATTTGTTGAGCTTGTCATTTCAAACAGCCATTCATTGCCTTTGAGAAATAGTCAGCAGAAGGAAACTACCAGATTTCCTGAAAATGTTGTGGGTTGACTTGTGTATTCCAGGGAAAGCACTCAACTTCTGCAAATGTATCTAGTGAGACTCTCTGAGCAGTAGGTTGATGGGTTTAGCTGAGACAGGAAGTGAGTACAATGCAAAACCTGGATAACATGGCCATGAAACAAAACCTTGTAATTAATTTTCTCCTCCACTGCAAAATCAGCCCTCTTCCTCTAGTCTCCTTATGCCATACTCTCAATGTCAAATAAATTGTTTTCTACACACACACACACACACACACACACACACACACACACACAAAAGCACGCAAGCACACTCGCACAGAGGCACACGCACGAAAAAGAAAAGGAAGTTAAAGGGAGGAAGAGAAGCTGGGTGAGACAGTGTGTGCTTGTAACCTCAGCACTGAAAAGGTGGAGGTAGGACCGCTGTGAGTTCAAGGCCAGACTGGGCTGAAGCCTAGGTTACTTTCCAACAAGTAGGACGGCAGGAGGGTATGAGGGAAGGAAGAGAAAAGGGAAGAAATTGATGGTTTCATACAGAGGAAACATTCCAAGAATTAACTTCCTTTATAACTGCAGCCAAAACAAAGCTGGGGTGGGCAGGTTTCCCGCTGCCAGTTGGTAAAATGGGGACGTTTCTTCCTATGGCCTATGGAGGTTCCATGCTGAGAGCGGGCCTTCTCTTTTGTTGAGCCTCTGCAGTGCCTTTAGCCTCAAGGCCAACAGGATTAGCACTGCCATTTCATGCTCTGAAAAGTCAGAAAAGGAAAGACGGGGTGCTTTTCATTCTAGGAAATGCCTACTAGTCAGAGATAGTTCTGTTTCTGACAAGTAGGGATGCTGAGGTTAAAAGGCAAAATTCCCACAATGGTTAATGAAAGGTTTGTAAACAATGTACAGAATTAGGCAATGGGATCAACTCCAAGAAGAGAGGAGCAGGTGCTAGAGCAAAATCACAGCAGAGACTCAGTACTAGACATTTTCATGCATTCAAAATTTTCCATGTATTTAAAATGTCATCAGGAGGCCCTTCGAGCATAGACTGATGCAGCAATTAGGAATGTAGGTTTAGCCTTTTGGCACAAAATACTCACAAACAAGCTCCTCTGTGAAAGCCACAAGGAAGTAGAAGGAAAGGCTTTCTCATGAAGTTGAGCAGTTGCTACACTCTCTTCACTGAAACAGATAATTAACTAGGAACCTTTTTTGTTTTTGTTTTTTGAGACAGGGTTTCTCTGTATAGCTTTGCGCCTTTCCTGGAACTCGCTTGGTAGCCCAGGCTGGCCTCGAACTCACAGAGATCCACCTGCCTCTGCCTCCCGAGTGCTGGGATTACAGGTGTGCGCCACCACTACTCGGCTTTTTTTTTTTTTTTTTAATGAGATAAACTTAATTCAAATCCAATATCCAAAGACATAAAATTCCCAGGATCCAAGTTCAGTTTTGAGCTGTGGATCTATAAACGGACTTCAGAAGGTCCAAGTAAATCACTGCACAAGCAAATACATTTTACGCCTGTGTTTGTGAGGATAGTGCACTAGTTGTATTTTAAAATTTTTCTGTATTTTATGAAGCACTGACATCTTCAGGTCTTACAGACAAAGAACTGATTCTTCTAGGGCTAATGTCAAGGGAATGACTTTAATACACAAACCAACCAATAGAGAGCCTATAACCCAGGCAAAAGTATGGACAACTAGCAACTCCTCCTATAGTTTTGAGTCCAAAATTATTGAAGCTAATCTAACTCTAAACTTTACTCAGCCCACCTACTCTGACTCACTCATTCTCCCCTTTGATAACCCATGCTTTCTTTCCCCGACCTCCTTAAGGCCTCCTGGTTTTCCCCAGATGGCCCTGGGTTACATGCTGTGTGGCACCCTTTTTCCTTTCCTTGGAAACTATAACAAACTATCTTTTTAGTGGGAAGACGCCTTACTTGTTCTTTTGTTTGTTTGTTTGTTTTGTTTTTGTTTTCTAAGACAGGGTTTCTCTGTGTACCTTTGCGCCTTTCTTGGAACCCGCTTTGGAGATCAGGCTGGCCTCAAACTCAGAGATCCACCTACCTCTGCCTCTTGAGTGCTGGGATTAAAGGCGGGCACCACCACTACCCGACTCCTTACTTGTTCTTACAATACTTGAATAAAATAAAACTATGGCCATTCACACTCACATACCCATTTTCCCTCCTTCCCTGTTCCCACTGCACTGGGTCTAGTTTATGTCACCCTGAGGATTTGGCTCAGGAGTCAAGGACACACCACAAATGACAAGTTGTTTAGAGAATGCAAGAAGAAACAGTAGAAACTATGGAGGACATGGGGGTGGGTTATTTACCAACTCCTCAGTATCCTGGTTCTTTGTAGCAGAGGATTATGAAAGCAAGGTGGGATAGAGGAAGAACGTTCATAGTTCTCTACAGTAGTGTTAACACTATTTCTGAAATGCATACATACTTGACAATATAGAAATTGCCCATATTATGTTCTATAAAAACAACTGGCACACTGAGCCAACCAATGACAGTATCATCAGCAAGGAGATGAAGCAATGCCCTTCAACCTCACTATAGCTGACGAAGAAAGAGATTTGGAATCTAAACTAAAGTACAAAGTCTTGAAACATGCCCAGAATAAAGTATTTGTGATCACAAAATAAAGCATTTTTTTTTTTTTTGGACAGCTGAGTGAGAACTGAATATTAAACAGATATTCATCAAACACAGATCTGTGGAAGATGTCTATAAAATGGTAATAAGATGTGCTCCTTGCTTGTTGAAGATGAAAACCTAGTTAGGAAGATAAGACTTCCATCAAAAACATTACACATAAGAAAAGGAGCATGAATGTTCTAAATGAAGAGACAAACAACCAGAGCCACACTGTTTAGAAGGAAATCACTGAGTTGTCTCAAATATACCCCCAACACCTTTTTTATTGTTGGTTTTTTTTCCTCCTGAGACAAGGTTTTTCTCTGTGTAGCTTTGGAGCCTGTCCTGGGACTCACTCTGTAGACCAGGCTGGCCTTGAACTCACAGAGATCCACCAGGCTCTGCCTCCCGTGCTGGGATTAAAGGCACGAGTCACTACTGCCCATCCTCCTTTGAGATTTTATTGAGTAAAAGAATTACCTAGTAGACAATGTTCATGGATTCTATTTCATCTTTTAAATGTTTATCCATTTATCAGTACTGGGGACTGAAATGTTTAGCTTTTGCTATTTAGAAATATGACTTCTCTGGGCTGGCCTGGATCTCTCAGAGATCCCTTTGGGATTATAGGCATACACCACCACACCTGGCTTAGCTTTTGTTTCTTTCTTCTTTTCCTCCCCTAAATCAAAATACCACAAACACATAATCTTAAAAGGTAGTAAATAGCCGGGCGGTGGTGGCGCATGCCTTTAATCCCAGCACTCGGGAGGCAGAGCCAGGAGGATCTCTGTGAGTTCGAGGCCAGCCTGGGCTCCAAGTGAGTTCCAGGAAAAGGTGCAAAGCTACACAAGAAACCCTGTCTTGAAAAACCAAAGCCAAACCAAAACAACAACAACAACAAAAAGGTAGTAAATATTATAAGACTGGTAAAATTAAATAGTGGTTTATCGTCCCATGCCCTACTGCTCCTCTACTATCTCTGTAGTAAATTTATTTTCTTTTTTCTTTCTTTCTTTCTTTCTATGCCAGGATGGCCTTGAACTCACAGAGATCCACCTGGCTCTGCCTCCCGAGTGCTGGGATTAAAGGCATGCGCCACCACCACCGGGCAGTAAATTTATTTTCAAATCTTTTTTTTTTAGGTTTTTGAGACAAGGTTTTAAATAGCCCAGGTTGATTGTGAACTCCTCATCTGTCTACCTCCACCTCCCAGGTGCTGAGATTACCACTGTAATGCTACCACACTTGGCTTTAAGATCTTCCTTATTAAACAAAAAACAAAAAACATAGGCTGGGCGGTGGTGGCGCACACCTGTAATCACAGCACTTGGGAGGCAGAGGCAGGCGGGTCTCTGTGAGTTTGAGGCCAGCCTGGTCTACAGAGTTCCAGGACAGCCTCCAAAGCTACAGAGAAACCCTGTCTTGAAACCCCCCCTCCCCCCCCCCCCCAAAAAAAAAAAAAAAAACCTTACTTATTACTCTATAGCCCAGTCTGGCACCAAACTTGTGTTAATACTTCTGTCTCTGCTCCAGGATTATGGGCATAAACTTCAAAAAGCCTGCCTTCTTGTAACATCTTTTTGTGATCTTTTTCTTCTGATAATTAGCGGTTGTATTTCTGTTGTCACTGACTTTTCAATGTTGGCTATTACCTATTAGATTCCTATGATACTATGATAGATGAAATACACAGATGCTCAATGAAAGGGAAGTTTCTTTTCCTTAATCTCTTTCCCTCGTATTCTTCCAAACTAGTTAATCACTTTTTAAAAATGAATATTAATTATTTATAGTATTATGTAAACCCAAACATACTTTCCTTTTCCTCCTGGGAACTATGAACAATAAATTACATTTTCAAAGGCAATATTTCCTTACCTATTGCGTTCTGTATTTCCTTTCAGATATACTTTCATTCTTCTACAGAAAAAAAAAAAATGTTCTAAGGCTAAAAGAGCTGCTTAAAACATTCACCCTAACTACGTACTTTTTAATTGTCTATTCTAGCAATTTGAATTATCTCTAAAATCACATTGGGGTTGCTGAAGAAAGGTTTTCATAGCTCTTAACTAATTAATTAAAGAACATGCAAAATTTTATAACCTGAATTAGAATTCAACTATGAACAGCAATTTGATCCTAATCCTGGATCATTTGGTTTACTTAGAAAAATATTGGTTACTACATCTCCTGGGCACAGGTGATATGGAATGTATCTAGGTGACTCTCAGTCATTTGATTGATTTTAACTGACAGAATCTCCCCCTATGTTATCTAGGCCTATCTTGAACTCCTGGGTTCAAGTAATGTTTCTGCCTCAGTCTTCACAGTAGCTATGGGTGAGTGCTACTGTGTCCTGCAATTTGGTTCAACATTTGTTGAAAGAATGATCACAGAGCAGTATTGCCTTCTTTGAGTATTTTCATGTACTGTAAGAATTTCAAATGAGTAGAGCATAATGGTGTAGGTCTGTAATTTCAGCACTATGGAGGCTGGCACAGGAGGATCTCCAAGAGTTCTAGGACAGCCTCGTCTACAAATGTGTGCTAAAGATGATGGGCATATACAACAAACAGTTCTAGAAGAAAAAAGAAAAGCCTGTACATAGACCTAGTTACATAGACCAGATATGTTAATCTGGGCTTTGTACTAATGCCTAACATTTTTGTTGGGGATATCTCCTGGAGCTGCCCCCTCCAAACCCCTCTCCTAAGAAAGCTCACCAAAAGTCAGCCCCTCCTTGGGGCTGCTCAAGACTACCGATAGGCTATTGAAAACCTGGTAGCCATATTTGCCATGTGATTCCTCTTGGCACTCCTGAGAGTCACCCAGGAGTTGCTTTGCTCTGTTCATTAAACCTGGATTTATCATTTTGGCTTGATTGTCTTATTACATCAGCAGTGGTGGATACCCAATAACCAGGAATTCAAAACTTATCAATTATAATAGAAATTGCCCCATTGCTGAACTCTCTAGCTCATAAACTTCCCTCCCTCTAAACCGATAACATTTTTTACATCAGAATTATTTTATTTCTGTGAATGTCCTATAAATATAATCATTGCATTACACGGAAACAAGCTGTAATGGAAATTGGAGGACTGTAAGTGACTAGATAATTTTATGTCAACTTGACACAAGCCAGAGTCATCTGAAAAGAGGGAACCTCAATTGAGAAAAATGCCCCCACACATCCAGTTGGAGGGCATTTTCTTAATTAGTGATTGATATGGGAGGGCCAAGGCCACTGTAGGTGGTGCCATCCCTGAGCTGATGGTCCTGGGTTTTATAAGAAAATGGGCTAGCAAGGTACAAGGAGCAAGCCAGTAGGCAGGACCCTTCCATGGCCTCTGCATCAATCAGCTCCTGCTTCCAGGCTACTACCCTGTTGGGGTTCCTGTTCTGACTTCCTTCAAAGATGAACTACAATGTGGTAGTGTATGCCAAATAAACCCTTTCCTCCCAAACTTCTTTCTGGTCATGATATTTCATCTCAGCAATAGAAACCCTAAGACAATAAGTATAAGTAAAGAAACTGAGGATGACTCCGAACTCCTTTCTACCTTCCTGCTAAGTTTTGAGGTTACAGGTGTGTGTCACAATACCTAGTTTATGTGATTCTGGAGACTGAACATGTCTATGGCCCCCTGAACCTAGTTAGCAATCATTCTACTAACTGAACTATATCCTCAGTCCAAGACAAGACTCTGTTTGCTTGTTTGTTTGTTAAGACAGGGTTGCACTAGGTAGCCCTGGCTGGCCTTGAACTCACAGAGATCTGCCTGCCTCTGTCTCTTGAGTGCTGGTATTAAAGGTGTGTGCAGTGTGCCACCACTGCCTGGCCAAGACAAGATTTTTTTTTTTTTTTTTTTTAAAAAAAGATGTATTTATTTATTATGTATACCATGTTCTGTCTGCATGTATGTCTACAGGCCAGAAGAGGGCACAAGATCTGACTACAGATGGTTGTGAGCCACCATGTGGTTGCTGGGAATTGAACTCAGGACCTCTGGAAGAGCAGCTAGTTCTCTTAACCGCTGAGCCATCTCTCCAGCCCCAAGACAAGATTCTTGAATTGAGATGAGTAACAAACAATCTAGTAGGAGAGTATTTTGATAAATAACAAAATTACAAAGGGAAAAGACCCAGGCAATAGTAGCTCATGCCTGTAATGCCAGTACTTTCAGGCAGGAGGATTGACATGAGTTCATCTTGGATTGCAGAGTGAGTTTCAGGCCATGGCGTTGTCTACTAAACAAGAGGGTGGGGGTGTTGGAGATATGGCTCTAGTTAAAAGCACTACAATACTGACAGGCTGATCTTCCAAAGGACCTGGATTCAATACCCAGTACCCACGTGGTAGCTAATAACTGTCAGTAACTCACCCGCTTCTGTCCTCTGCAGATATTTACAAGTGGCACACATACATACAAGCCAAACACCCATACATTTATTTAAAATTTTAAAACCAGACAAAACCTCCTGCCTTTATAGGATCTGCATTCATGGGGGAGGAAGAAAGCAGCAATAAGTAAATCCACCATGTAACACATTAAATTCAACTTGTTAACATCACAAGAAACAGAGATGGAAGGCTGAACAGCTTTCGATGAGGTAGTTGTTCTGCTGTCCTCAGCTTTGTCTTGAAACAGGGTCTCACAATGTAGTTTGGGTTGTCCTGGAACATTCCCCTCCCTCTGCCTCCCATGAGTCACCACATTCAACTTGATGGGACAGTTTCTCAATTGTCTGGCTAGATTTCTGCTTTACAAGAAAAGAGGAAAATCATATTCAGACAAGTTAAACTTGCCTTAACTAAGAGGTAAGATGATGGATAAGATTTTAATTCAGCTGTCCCTACTAAGTCACATGGTCAGTCTCCCTCCCTCCCTCCCCGCCCCCTCTCTCTCTCTCACTCATTTTTTGGTTTTTCGAGACAGGGTTTCTCTGTAGCTTTGAAGCCTGTCCTGGACTAGCTCTGTAGACCAGGCTGGCTTTGAACTCACAAGAGATCCGCCTGCCTCTGCCTCTCGAGTGCTGGGATTACAGGTGTGCGGCGCCACCACCCGGCTCTTTTTTTTTTTTTTTTTAAATTAAGAAATTTTCTACTCACTTCACATGCTATCCACAGACCCCACCCTCCAGCCCTCTTTCCCAAGCCACCCCACATCCCTACATCCCTCAAATTAAGGTCTCCCATGGGGAGTTAGCAGAGCCCAGCACACTGAGCCTAGGCAGATCCAAGCCCCTTCCCACTGCACTAAGGCTGTGCAAGGTGTCACACCACAGGCACCAGATTCCAGAAGCCTGCCCATAGACCAGGGACAGATCCTGATCCCCCTGCACATGGCCTTTCTCTAAGTCAGTAATACATTTAGTAATAGAGGTCTTATTTATGTTGGCATCTTTAGCCCCTCAGAAAGGGTAAGAAATAACTTTTAATTTCAGTATTTAATGTCCCATTACACATCTAAGTTAACTTTTTCAAAGGAGTTGTGAGTGGCCTAAGATCTGTGGTTAACACTATATTCTTGGAAAAGTTGAGAGGAGGTCAAAAGAATAATTAGCCAGGAATTGTCAAAGGACACTCATGTTATGAGCTCATGAGCCACATGAGGCTGTGGGATTATGTACAAATTCTAGACAATTTCTACCTGCTGCTGGGACCTCTTCTATTTAGTTCAGTAAGTCTTCGTGGGCTTTGTGTGTGTGTTGTTATTGAGGTAGACCTCTACTCAGCTATGTAGCCAAGGATGATCCTGAATTTCTGGACCTTCTGCCTTCATTTCCCAAGTACTAAGATTACAGGTATGGATGTATCAAGGTCTTATTTAAGCTGTGCTCAAGGATTGAACTCAGGGCCTTGGGCATATTACACAGCACTCTACTAACGGAGCCCTGTTTTTCAGTTTTGTTTTTTGTTTTTGTTTTCTTGAGATGGTGTCTTACTCTCATTGTATAGCCCAGGCTGGCTTAGAACTCATTCCATAGCACAGGTTAGGATGGATTTGAGGTGATGTTCTTATCTCAGACTCCTAAGAGCTAGTCCAGGAGGATTACAGGTGTGAGCCAGCACATCTGGCTGGACAAGTTACTTCATGCCTCAAGGGTGTCTAGCACTGTTTAGATGCTCCTTAACAAGGTCTTTTATAAACTCATCTGAAGCTGTCTCTTGAAGTCAAGAAGTCCCTTGACTGAAACTTCTAAACTTGGCAGTCCCACTTGCTTATCTAAGGTAGCTACTCTGACTCCTGGCTTCAAATAGCTTTTCAAAGGAAGGAAGAGAACTTGAGCTGTTGTCCTTAATCTCTGGAAGGAACACGGAAGTAAGAATATATTCTTACTTGTCAAGTAGACAGAGATCCAGTGACCCACTCAAATGATTCAGTAAGTCACTGAAGGAGCCGGAATGAGATTGAACTGGCTGTCGACTTTTAGCTCATTTACTAAACACAAGGTCAGCACTTCTACATCTTCTTTGTGTTCATGACATGTAATTGGATACTGTATTTCTTGGCTGTAGAGACCCACAGAGTTTTCCTAGTGAGAACTTACTCAGGGTCCAAGAATCTGAGCTTGCATTACTTAGTAGGGCTGCATAAGGGGATGATTTGACCATGGGCATGGTTGCTAGGTGTTTGGCAGGGTCTACACTTGGCTGTGTGGTGTGCTTTGACCCCAAAACTATCCTGTGTTTCTGTCTTTCTCTTCTTTGCTATCTTTCAATCTAATATTTTCTTAGCCCTCTCTCTTTCTCATAGGAACACTGGAAAAGGTGGGAGCTGGCCTCCCACACTTGGCAATTTATCAAAAGACAGGAAAAGACATAAAACAACAATAAAGTCAGCAATAATAAAACCACAACCATCACTACAGTGAGACAAGGCCCCCAAATCCCCATGTGGTATCATCTGGCAGAATGTTACTGGGAACTGTTTGCCCTGTCTTGGCACCAGGCAACCACTCAGAAGCAAACTTCTTTTATGCTCTAGGAAACACAAGTTTGCTCTGTGGAGCCTCTTATCATGTATGCCTTCCAATGTTCTGCTCTACTCTAGAATAGATTGAGTCCTTCAACCTCAAAATCAATATAATACTGTATGTTTTAGTCAATGTTCCATTGCTGTGAAGAGATACCATGACCAAGGCAACTCTTATTAAACATTTACTTGGGGTCTTGCTTACAGTTTCAGAAGTCCATTATCATTATGGTGAGGAGCATGATGGGAGTATGGCTGGACTCATGGCACTGTAGCAGTAGTGGAGAGCTACATCCTGATCTGCAGGTCAAGAGGAAGAACTGAACCTAGCATGAGCTTTTGGAATCTCAAAGCCCACCCCCAGTGACACACTTCCTCCAACAAGGCCACACCTACTCCAAAAAGGTCACACCTCCTAATCCTTCTCAAATAATAATGACAAAGCATTCAAATATATGAGCCTATGGGGCCATTCTTATTCAAACCACCACATTGCAGTAAGTTTTAGTAAAACTTCAGAGATCAAAGCTGGTGGCAAGAGGTATGAAAAACAGAGAATCCAATGCCCCTTCTTGCCTATGTGGGTACTTTCATATCCAAGCACTAACAAAGACATGCACTTCAATAAAA
Source organism: Onychomys torridus (assembly GCF_903995425.1). NCBI lineage: Eukaryota > Metazoa > Chordata > Mammalia > Rodentia > Cricetidae > Onychomys > Onychomys torridus. Next base: position 67,989,741 of record NC_050446.1, read on the forward strand.
ATTAAAAACAAATACACACATCTGGATAAAATGTTGCATGTCTGTAGTCTCAGGAGGCCATGACAGAAAGATTATTTGAACTCAGGAGTTTAAGGCCAACCTGAATGTGACCGTTTCATTGTTTATATTCATATTACCATTGTTGTTTGTTATTTTAGATTATCTGAGACAAAGTCTTTTTTAATTGCTTTAGTTTTCTTTGAGATAGGTTCTCATGTGGCCAAGGCTGACTTAAAACTTGCTATGTAGAAAAGCAAAACCAAAACCAAAACTTGCTATGTAGGTAGTAGCTAAGGATAAGTTATACTTTGGATACTTCTGCCTCTATTCCCCCCTCCCCCAACTTTGGAGCCTATCCTGGAACTCACTCTGTAGACCAGGCTGGCCTCAAACTCACAGAGATCCACCCCGGCTCTGCCTCCCAAGTGCTGGGATTAAAGCGTGCACCACCACCACCTGGCTTCTGCCTCTATCTTTCAAGGCCTGGGATTATATGTATATACCACTAAGAGTTAAGGAAGAAAAAAAATTTTTTTGAGACAGAATTTCTCTATGTAGCCTGGATGTCCTGAAACTCACTCTGCAGACCAGGCTGGCCTCTGCCTCCTAAGTACTAGGATTAAAGGCATGCACCACCACTGCCCAGCTGAAAATACTTTTCTTCCTTCCTTCCTTCCTTCTTTTTTTTTTTTTTTTTTTTTTGGAGCTGAGGACTGAACCCAGGGCCTTGTGCTTGCTAGGCAAATGCTCTACCACTGAGCTAAATCCCTAACCCTGAAAATACTTTTCAATGGCTTCAGAAATGAGTAAACAAATAATTGCTTGAAGTATATATTGCTATGTTCATCTCAAATACAAATAGAGACCATGTTGTTTAATGCACAAGGGTACAGACTAGAAGCATTTACTGGTGCTCACTCTATATAGTTGACCCTATTGCTGACAGATAAAGATTAGGCTCAAGGAAAGAAATACTGTATCGTTCAATGAAGACACCTAGTACATAGCTGCAAAAGCCATAGTATAGGTTCATTTCCAAAAAAGGAAGGAGTAAAGTGTCCCATGGAGAAATGGAAAGTTTAAAAATCAGCTTGAGAAAAAAAAATCAGTTTGAGAAGCTCCATAGATGTCTGTAATATGACAAAGACAACTGCATTATACTTCCTCAGGACCAACCTGGGCTCCTGGAGAGTAGATAAAGGAGAAACGTGATAGGGTAGATTGAATACTTTAATTTATTTTGAGACAAGGTCTCACTAAGTAGCAATGGCTGGCCAGGCTAGCCTAGAACTCACAGAAATCTATGTCTCTGCCTCCTGAGTGCTAGATTAAACTGTTTTAAGTGGAGGGAAAAATGAAAGGTGGGTGACAGAGAGGAGGAAAAAGAAGGAGGATCGATTGAGTTCTGGTCCTTTTACAAAGTTGAATTAAACAAGTAACTTCAAACTCTAGCTAGACTATCTATCTGTTAGAGCCCAGTGTTATACATAACTTGGAATACAAAGCATTAATAACGATTAACAGAAAAAAAAAATTGTATTTAGTTTCTTACAAGAAGGCAGCTATAGAGTGTTTCCTTGATATTTCCTAATGTCCACCATTTAAGAGCATCAAAGCCAGAGCACTGGGGAGATAGCTCATTCAGTAAATTATCTGCTATGCATGCATGCATGAGGCCATGGTGACCTGTGTCTATAATCCCTACTTGGGTTATAGACATCTCTGGAGCTCACTGGCCAGCTAGCGTAGCCAAATTGGTGAGTTCCAAGTTTACCACTGAGAATGAGACTCATCTCTGGGAGTTTGAGGCCAGACTGCTCTACATAGTGAGTTCCAAGGCAGCCAGGGCTATTAAAAAAATAAAAACAAAACAAAACACAACAAAAAAACCAACTAAAGAGTGATTATTGACCTCTGACTTCCACACATGTACAAGAACACATGCAAGCCCCCCTGCCCAACTCTCACATACCATCCCACCACAAAAGAACATATCAAAGCCCAAGTAAAATATCCAATAATTTAATGCCCAGGTCTTCCTTTGAAAAGGGAACAGACTTGTATGCCTTTGAGAAGTTAAACAGCCCTCAATCTCATCAGTATTAGCTAGCAATATTATTTTTTTTTAATTAATCTATTTCTATTTTATGTGCATTGCTGTTTTGCCATGGGTATTAGATCCCCTGGAAATGGAATTACAGACAGTTGTGAGCTGACATATGGGTGGTGAGAATTGAACCCGGGTCCTCTGGAAGAGCAGTTAATGCTCCTAGCCACTGTGCCATCTCTCCAACCGCGCTAGCAATATTCTTTGAGTTTATTTCTCTACACACAAATTCACTCCTATGACAGATTGATCAATGAAAAAAAAGAAAAAGAAAGAAAGAAAGAAAGAAAGAAAGAAAGAAATCTAATAGAAGCCCTGAGAATAACTGAATTTGTCAAAATTAGAAGTTTAATCTCAAATGCAGCCTTTCCTTTTAGTGGCAGGCTTTCAAGGCCACTGCTAGCTTGATTGTGTTTTAGTTGTGATCCACACACATTGTGACTCTCACAGAATTTGAAAATGCCACAAAGTCAATCAAACTAATACTACTTAGCTCTTCATACAAGAATTTTGGAATGTTTTGCTTTATAATTTTACTTTTCACTTTAAGGTCTCAGGGTCTGAAAAGGTAAAATAAAAAACTGTGGCATTCAAAATAGGGAGAGCAAATCAGGTCTGATGATGCAGGCCTCTAATCTCAGCGACTAGAAAGGCTGATACACAAGAGGATCACAAATTCAAGACTGGCCTGAAAAACTTAGCAAGATTCAGTCTCAAAGCTAAAAGGTAGAAATGAAGCTGGAAATATAGTTCAGTGGTAGAATGCTTGCCTACCATACACATGCCCTAGGTCTAATCCCCTGCACCATCCCCTCAAAAGGAGCTAAGTATGGTGGCACAGACTTATAATTCTAGCACCTGGGAGATAGAAGTAGGAGGTTCAAGGCCAGTCTTGTTATTTATGGTGTGGCTGATTTAAGCTTTATAAGACCCTGCTTCAAAACATCGAAGAGAGAGTAAATAAAGTCTAAACTCAACAAGAATTAGTTGTTGGAGTTTTTGTTGTTTTGTTCCTTAGGATTTTTAAACTCTACAACTTTCCTCCAGGCCCAGAAAATAACCCTGTCCCCATCTATGTTGACATTAGACATTTTTCCTCAGAGGAATACTAGGAACACAAAGGAGAGTGGGGGGTCTCCAATTAAAGCCTAAAAAACATATTAATAACACTAACCAAATCTAAATATGTAGTACCTAGAAATGATAATGGAGAGCAAAAGAAAAAAAAAAAAGCCAGGCAGTGGTGGTGCATGCCTTTAATCCCAGCACTTGGGAGGTAGAGGCAGGCGGATCTTTGTGAGTTTGGAGGCCAGCCTGGTCTATAGAGTGAGTTCCAGGAAAGGCGCAAAGCTACACAGAGAAACCTTGTCTCGAAAAACAAAACAAACAAACAAACAAAAAAGAGTACATGATCTGAGGGAGGTCTGCCTTCCTTCTGAGCTATCATCCATGTGCCATGGCCAATGCTAGTTACTTCTACCCAGTGGCAGCTCAGGAAACTTTATAAATAAGTCTTGGTTGGCAGCTGAATGGGTGGGACAGAGACTTTAGGTAATTTGTCATGAAGCTGTCAACAGAGCATGGACACTATTCTTCACTTGGATGGAATAGTTCTGGGCATGGCTCAGTGTTGAGTAATATTTCTGGGGAGTTATCTGAAGAGTCCCAGGCCAACTCTTGGGTTGGAGGCTCCTCTTAACCTCAGGCTTTTCAAATTCCTCCTAGATAAGATAAGACAAGACCTGCTTAAAACTTCTTCACAGTGGATGCTTCTTACTGTTCCTAGAGTCCGTCTACATGGAAGTAAAAAAACTAAGTGTTTGAGCTTAGTTTTAGTTATTTCAGCTTTGTAACCATATTTTTAGTTTTAACTAATCTACCTAATAAGCAATATAACATTTTCTACTTTCATCCCAGTTGCTTTAGTGGAATAAACGAAAGTATTTAGACTAGAAACTATTTTATGCCAGCTCTGCTGGCACTGTATATACTTATGAGTCCCACCTTTAGAAAGATCCAGTTTAAATTGTCTCAATACTGAGAGCTGTGACAGAAAGAAGACTTGCAGGGCACTGAGAGAAGAAAGGCAGGACACTAGACAGCTCATCACTGTTGACTCTCCTCTGATCAGGCAAAAGAGATAAGGTCTAAGTTTCTTAGTGGGAGACTGCTTCTGTAGATCACAGTCTGTTCCCATTTTGGGTACCACTCATCTGTCTTGAGACTGGAATCTACATTTCCCCCATTCCAGGCTGAGCTGAACCAGTTGCTTCCCTCACTTTCTGGGAGCACACTTCAAGCCGTAGCAGTGGCTGCCTTCTGCCTCCCTGTAACTCTTGGCTAAGCCTTGAGGCACGCTAGCCCATGTAGTGTTTCTTCCACAGAGCTTCATCAAGAAGCTCCAGTCAAAGCCAGCTTAAATCTGGTTCACTGGCTATGCTATTTAGAACGCAACTGCGCGTGCACACTCCAGAGCTTACCAAGAATAAGGACTGCCTTCCATCAGCCAAGGAGACGGACACCACGGAAGTCCTAAATAAATGACCTTGGTAAGCACTGATTTGCCTCTAGGTGACTTGAGGCCCAAACCACACATTCAATTTCGGAGCCCATTGCCTAGCCAAGCGCAAGGCCCTGGGTTCAGTCCTCAGCTCTGGGGGGAAAAAGAGAGAGAGAGAGAGAGAGAGAGAGAGAGAGAGAGAGAGAGAGAGAGAGAGAGAGAGAGAAAGAGAGAAAAGAAGAAGAAGAAGAAGAAGAAGAAGAAGAAGAAGAAGAAGAAGAAGAAGAAGAAAGCAAGCAAGCAAGCAAGCAAGCAAGCAAGCTAAGCTAAGCCCTACGCAAGGGAAGCCCTGAGTTCTAGCTTCTTCCAACCACTGCCATAAAAAAACAGCAAGTGAACCAGGAGTGCTGGGCACACTTATAACCCCAGCACTTGAGAGGCAGGAGGAGTATGAGTTTGACACAGCCTGTACATACTGTGTCCCAATCTGAGAAAACCCCTTCTCCAAAACGAAAGCATCACTAGATACACAAAGGTTCCTTGCCATACTTTCCAGGGACTTTTCTTATAATTTACTTCTGATAAAGAAGCTGTGGGTTATAAATGAGACCATGAATACAGGTTCACTTACAGACAATTTAGTAAGTGTTCCCAGTTAATTCTGTCAGTCTTCTTCCTACACAGCAATGCATGTGGCCTCAAGGGACCCAACCACCCACAGAGCTCTTTTGCACATCTTTTGACCCTCAAGCACACAGAAGTACAGGGCTATATCCTAGCAAATACCCAAGGGAAAAGAAAAGGTAGTTCTCTGAAATGCTATATCTAGAAAACCAGAACTACCTTCTTATTGGGATGTCATTTTTAAATTCAATTTTCTCAGAATAATAATAAAAAAATGTAAAAAAGGTCTTTCATGTATGTCTCAAATCTACACATTTATATTTTGCCATATGCAGGGCTTTCCCTCAGTATGGGTAAGGAAACTTACAAAAGCAATTGTTCAGCATGAACTGCCATGAGGCTACTTAGCATCCCCAAACCTACTTAGGGTAGAATATTACAACAATGTCCCCTCACAACACAAATTTTCCAGTATCTGTCCCCATCCAGTACACTGGGAACACAGGAATCAGGTGTATTGGTACATGCCTGTAATCTCAGCACAAGGGAGGTTGAGGCAATAGGATTTTTCACACAAGCTCAAGGCTATTACTCTAGGCTACCTAGTGGGTACCAGGATGGCCAAGAACCTGTCTTAACAAAACAAAACATACAAAAAGCACAATATAACACAAGACAAAAGGGTGTTTAGAATGATGAGACCCTGTGAAGGAACAATAAAGAGGCTAGTTTCTGATGATCAGAAAAGGCCAACCTTCCTGTCAAATCCCAGATGTGCATCTGTGTCATGGTTGCTGTATGGTTTTCCATGGTTTGCTTTAACAATTACCAAGAAAGAACTTACTGGCTTAAACAACACAAATTTATTATCTTTCTGTAGGTTCAAAGTTCAATGAGGGTTCCAAGGAGTTGGCAGGTCGGTCTTTCTTTCTAGGTGTCATGGGAAGAATCCTGTTCCATACATATATAAGAAACTAAGGTTTTGGATTCCTTTCTGACTACCAGCAGGGAACCATTCCTATATAGGTGAAAACTGTATCTCTTTGACTAACCATTCTGCATTCTACTTTTAACAGTTTATGTAATAAGGATGAGACTATGCAGATAATAGGACAACCCCCCTGTTAATTTTGACTGCCAACTAGACGGGACTTAGATTCACTATGGAAACACACCTCTGGGTGGGCCTATGAGGAATTTTTCAGATTAGGCTATCTAAGGTTGGAAGACTCACCCTATAATGTGGGCTGCACCATTTGATAAGCTTGAGTCCTAAACTGATAGGAAGAAAGGGAGCTAAGAAGCAGCATTCATTGCTCTCTGGTTCCTTACTGTGGATGCACTGTGACTAGCTGCCTCAAGTTCCCACCACCATAATTCCCCACCATGACAGATTATGTCTCAAATTGTTAGCTAAAATAAACCCTTAAACTGGTTTGTTTTTGTTTTTTTGTTTGTTTGCTTTTGGTAGAGTATTTTGATGGAGCCTCAAGACAAATAATTAGTACACTCCCCAACTTAAAACCTATAATACTCCCCCCTCTGAAAGTTCTATAAATAACTTCATCATATCTGCAAAGTCCTTCCTGCCACATAGAGTGGCATATGTCCTTTGGGGACTAGGGCAGGTATCATTTGGCAGATCTAACAATTTAACAATCTAAGACTACCTACCCACATTACCAAGTGACCATGAAAGTCTGCTAAACAGACAACACCAACCAAAAAGACTGCACACACAGAATTGTAAAGGGTAGTGAATAATTTTAAGCCATTCAACTTTGGGGTGGTTTATTCATCAGCAAAATGATACAACTGTTTCGTGAATCCTAAATGGTCTCAAAATAAAAACCTGGAGCCAGATATTGGGGTAAATGCTGAAAGATCAGAGACAAAGGAACACAGCCACTTCTCACCTTGTCAACTCCTCAGCTGATCCTGTCTCCATGAATCCTCAGACTTCAGACATTCATGCTCCTGAATCCTCAGCCAAAAAAAAAAAAGCTCTGTTCCTGTCTCCTCCCGCTTTATATGACTTTCTCTACCCAGACATATCACTTCCTGTCTCAACCTTCCTAGTGCTGGGATTAATGGAGTGTGTGCTTCCCAAATACTAGTAGCAAAGGCACCAGTTCTCAGGTGCCAGGACTAAAGGTGTGTGCCACCACTGCTTGACCTCTATAGAGGACAGGGGCTGGCTCTGCCCTCTATCTTCAGGCAAATTTTATTAGAGTACAACAAAATATCACCACATACAATGGCTGAGGCCAGACCACTTCCAAATGCTGTACAATCCTCAAGCAATAACACACACCTTATCCTACTATGCTAGTTTAACAAACATGACTATGAGGTCACTCAGTCTTTTGTTCTCTGGTCCATGAAACAAAACAAATTGGTTGTACTATTTACTCTAGTCCAGTTCTAAAATTAATTTTGCTTATTATCTCAACAGAATCAGAGAGGGGCTTTTTGTTCCACAACTAGAAGGCATATAGATGAAAAGAATATACATGCTGGAGTCTTAATAAAAAGATTAAAAGCAGGGATGGAGAGATGGCTCAGCAGTTAAAAGCACTTGCTGCTTTTGCAGAAGACCCAGCTTTGGTTCCTAGTGCCCACATAGTGACTCACAACCACGTGTAGTTTCAGTTCCAAGGAATCTGGTATCTTCCCCTGACCACCACAGGTACTACACAAACATGGTGCACATACATATATGCAGGCAAAGCACACATACACATTTTATAAATGAATTTAAAAAGATTAAAAGGAAGAAGCATCTTTTGACAGACCTAAAGCTGATGATGGGAGAGGAAAAATTCATTGCTAACCACCATCTCTCCCCTTGTGCACAATGACCAGTGAGAGTATGATTGAAACAGGGATCTCTAACCTTTTATTACTCAAACCCATGTTTTTGAGCAGTCCCTCTCTCAAATTCGCTGATACTTAAAGGTATGGAAAACTTCAGTGGCAGAAGAACACCAATAGCAAGCTAATGTCCTCCTGGTTCTTTTGGCTGACTTCCCTGTGCCTGGGTCTTGACTATTAATTGAATGCTACTCAGATTCCATCTAAAAAACAAATGAGGATGGAGACCAGAGGCCTGCTTTCTCCAGACTGATAAGAGCAGCACAGTGCAATTATACCCGAATAGCTTTGTTTTGGAATGTAATCACCGCCCCAGCCTTCTTCCCAATGGGATGGCAACAGTGTAATTACCTCTTCAGGACTCGTTGTTGGGGAATGTAATTCTCCTACAGGCCTTCTTTCTAGAGGAACTGAGCTACAAGAACAATCTACAGCTACAAGAATGTAAGAATCTGTATCCCTTATCAGCAGCAGTCTTGGGAGTCCAGCAAGTTATTTTGTTTTCTTAAAAATCTGAGTATATATTTCAGCTATTTTCCTACCCATGAAAAAAATGACTTACACATCAGTATAGTTCTGCTTGAAAAGTGCCAATCTAGGGCTAAGTTCCAAATCTAGCTCTGTCAAGTTTCTCTGTTTCATCCATTTCCTCTATAAAAACAAAACAAAACAACAACAACTAAACACCAGTAATGATAGTACATCACAGAAATGTGAAGATTAGTATGTCAGGAATGCTCAAAACAGTACTGACAGATAAACGGTTTTAGGATTTATGTTTGTTTGTCTGAAATAGGTTTTCATGTAGCCCAGGCCATCTTCAAATGTATACTGATGGTGGTCTTGAATTTCTGGCCCTCCTGCCTCTACCACTCAAGTCTTGGATTTACCAGTGTGTGCCACTATGCCCAGGTTTATATGGTGCTAGAGATTAAAACCAGGGCTTTATACAGGATTAGCCAAGCACTCTACCAATTGAGCCACATCCCCAACTCCTGTTTTTTGTTTTGTTTTTTTTTTTTAAGCATACTTGAAGCTAGAGGTATTAGCATATACTTATAATTCCAACACTTGGGAAACTGGCAAGATAATCAGGAGTTTGAGGCCAGATCCTGTCTTAAACAAACAAAGTAATTTGAAATAAGATATTCCACAGCCAACAAATTTGGAAATATGATCTAATACTAGTTCATGGCTATCTATGTCTGAGTCACTAAGTTCCCTATTTTCATAACCTCTGTGTCAGTTTGTCATGATGGGCGATGTTTATGGATAATTTCAATGCTACTACAAAACTATCACAGACTCAGCCAGGGTGAAACGTCACTGTAATAAGCACGAATGACTATACATAGCCCCACCTTTAAAAAAAAAAAATGCTAGTCTAAGAGAAACTACCAATACAATATTATAAAATCCTTTTGTGGAGAAGTCAGCAAATACTGTAAAAAGCAACCAATTGCAATGCATGGTTATGACAGACTGTAGAGGCAGTACACCATTCTAGCTGTTTTTGTTTATGAAAAATAAATGATATATTTTCCTCAAAGGTCCATGTGCAACCCACTTCTAACTGGGAATTTGAATTTTCTAACTACTGTCAAGATTTTTCTATGTTCCTCTGTAGCTCAAACTAGTTAAATCCTCTACTATGGTAAATGGCTTTTGGGTGGATTGTGGTTATTGTTCTTGTTGGTGGTGTTGGTGGTGTGTGTGTGTGTGTGTGTGTGTGTGTGTGTGTGTGTGTGTGTATGTGTGTGTGTTGCGGAATACTCCTTTACACTGTGTGAAATGTGTCATGATTGGTTCAATAAAGAACTGAATGGCCAATAGCTAGGCAGGAAGAGGTTAAGCAGGACTTCTGGAGACAGAAAGGTCTCAGGAGAAGAAGAAAGGTGGAGTCACCAGCTAGATGTGAAGGAAGCAGGATGAGCAAATTGGAGATGAGGTAACAAGAATGTAGATTTTAAAATATGGGTTAATTTAAATTATAAGAGCTAGTTAAAAACAAGCCTAAGCTAAGGCCAAGCTTTCTAATTAATAAGTCTCTGTGTCATTTTTTGTGAGCTGGCAGCCCAAAGAAAAATCTGTTATGTATGTGGTTTTGTTTGTTTGTTTGTTTGTTTGTTTGTTTGTTTGTGACAGGGTTTCTCTGTGTAGCTTTGGCTGTCCTGCAAGTCACTCTGTAGACGGGGTTGGCCTCACACTCACAGAGATCTGCCTGTGCCTGCCTCCTGAGTGCTGGGATCAAAGGTGTGCACCACCACTGCCCTGCTCCACTGCTGTTATAGTTCACTACCACCCGGCTGAGCTGCAAAAGTAAAAATCATGAATTTGCTTCCAAGTAGCTCTGAAGAATTCAGTCCCATAGCTCAAGACAAGGAAGTGAAGGTAGACCCCTCCTGCATGGCCTACAGCTGGAGCGGGTTGGTTCGTGATAAAATAGGAACTCACTTATAACACCCTTAAAAAGAAACAATTGTGCTGGGCCATGGAGCATGCCTTTAATCCCAGCACTTGGGAGGCAGATACAAGCGGATCTCGGTGAGTTCGAGGCCAGCCTGGTCTACAGAGTGAGTTCCAGGACAGCTAGAGCTGTTGCACAGAGAAACCCTGTCTAGAGTGGGGTGTTGTAAGGTCAAACATACCAGCATTGTTTCAGAAAATGCTTATACTGTCAAACTATCTTCTGAACATAAGTGACAGTGAGGGCCCAACAATAAATGAGTCATCTATATTAACTTCTCCCCATCCTAAGTTCCAGGAATATTGTGGAAGAGTATGTGAAAAGAATGTAAGAGCTGGAGAAAGGTGAGGAGAACTGTGAAAATGCTATCTTCTGAATGTGACATGGCCAACACACACAGTGGCTATGGATCCTTGACAAGATCTGGACAAGAATAAGCAATAATACAAGTCACCAGTGGTGTCTCATCCAGACACAATGAAGTCAACAAGTTTTTTTTTTTTTTTTTTAAAAGGAAGAAATAAGACAAGTAGGAAGAAAGATTAGAAGTTGGAAGAAAGGTTTAATAGTTACTTTTCTGTTGCTGTAGTAAAAACAGCATGGCCAGAAGCAATTTGTAGAATAAAGAGTTTATTTTGGCTTATGGTTCAGAGGGAGAATCCAGATTGGTAGGAAGACATGGCAACAAACAGCAGGCATGGTGTCTGGTTCAGGAAGCCAAGAGATCAATCACATTTTCAAACACAAAGCAGAGAGAGAGAAAACTAGGCAAGGCTATATACTCTCAAAGCCCACCCTCAATGACATATTTCCTCTAGCAAGACCACACCTCCAATACCTCCCCAAACAGTGCCAACAACTGGAGACCGAGTAAATGTCCAAATGCTTGAGCCTATGAGAGACATTACTCATTCCAGCCACCATAGGGTTATAAGGTCAATTCTCCTGGGAATGAAATGCTAACACATCTGACAGGAACCTGTTGTTTCAAATGCTCAACAGCCACATGAACTAGTGTTTTATACTGCAAAAAAGTTGTAAGCATAATACCTACTTTTCTTGCAGCTATTTATGATGGTCTTACTTAGCAGACTGTATGTTTAGATGGACACAGCACCTTACTCACACAGATACTATCACACACTTTACCCTGTCCTATTTAACAAATCTGGGTAGCGGTGGTGCACGCCTTTAATCCCAGCACTAGGGAGGCAGAGGCAGACAGATCTCTGTGAGTTTGAGGCCAGCTTGGTCTGCAGAACTAGTTCCAGGACAGTCAGAGCTATACAGAGAAACCTTGTCTTGAAAAAGCAAAACAAGCCAGGCAGTGGTGGCACACGCCTTTAATCCCAGCACTCGGGAGGCAGAGGCAGGAGGATCTCTGTGAGTTAGAGGCCAGCTTGGGCTACCAAGTGAGTTCCAGGAAAGGCACAAAGCTATACAGAGAAACCCTGTCTTGAAAAACCAAAAAAACCAAAAAAACCCAAAAAAAAAAAAAAAAAAAGAAAAAAAGAAAAAGAAAAAGAAAAAGCCAAACAAGGGGCTGGACAGATGGTTAAGAGCACTGACTGCTCTTCCTCCAGAGATCCTGAGTTCAATTCCCAGCAACCACATGGTGGCTCACAACCATCTGTAATCAGATCTGGTGCCCTCTTCTGGCCTGCAGTCATACATGCTATATACATAATAATAAAAAAATCTTTAAAAAAAAAAGAAAAAGAAAAAGAAAGACAAAACAAAAATAAAAACAAAGAAACAAAACCCATACAAATTCCTGAGCCCTAAAACCTGAGTGTCTGGCTCAATGTGTCTGGGGTATATCCTAGGAATCTGTATTTGTTGTAAGTTCCTAGGTAGTGTTGTTGATAACTGGGGATCCTGTGTTGTTGTTGCTACATAGCAGCAAATAATTAGACGCTGAACAGGTATTTACTTCATTAGTACACAAAAATGTTTTCAAGTGCAAACTTTGTGACTTCTTTTTTTTATAAATATTTTTATTTTATAATTAATTTAATTTTATATATCAGCCCTGTCCTCCCTCCCATCTCCCAGTCCCCCCCCATCCATCCCCCATTCCCACCTCCTCCAAGGCAAGGTCTCTCCTGGGGAGTCAGCCCAGCCTGGTAGATTCAGCTGAGGCAGGTCCAGTCCCCTCCTCCCCGCACCAAGGCTGAGCAAAGTGTCTCAGCATAGGCCCCAGGTTCCAAAAAGCCAGCTCATGCATTAAGGACAGGTCCTGGTCCCACTGCCTGGGGCCCCCCTAAACAGTTCAAGCTCATCAACTGTCTCACTTATCCAGAGGGCCTGGTCCAGTTCCATGGGGGCTCCTCAGCTATTGGTTCACAGTTCATGTGTTTCCTATAGTTTGGCTAGTCGTCTCTACTTTTTCCAATCATGGTCTCTGTATCTCTTGCTTATATAATCCCTCCTCTCTCTCATTGATTGGACTCCTGGAGCTCTACCTGGGGTTTGGCCGTGGATCTTTGCATCTGCTTCCACCAGTCACTGGATGAGAGTTCTATCATGACAGTTAGGGTGTTTGGACATCCCATCACCATAGTGGGTCATCTCAGGTACTCTCTCGACCATAGCCTGTAGTCTATAGTGGAGGTATCTTTGTGGATTTCTGGGGACCTCTCTATATACCTGGTTTCTCTTAAGATCATATAAATCTTTCACCTTTTACTTTGTGACTTCTTTACTTGGGTAACATAGCTACAGACAACAGTGGACACAATGAACTGTCAAGCCCTCCATTGACCCACAGATTGGTATCCTAGGTATCCTAGTACTCAAGGTTGAGGCAGGATGATTATAAATTCAAGGTAATCCTATGCTACTTAGTGGGTTTGAGGGTAGCCTGGACCAACAGTCCCTGGGTCACCTTCCCACAACATACACTGGAAAAAAAATTTCAGTGGCAGCAAAACAGTAGTAAAGAGGACACTAATTTATACAGGGCCCAAATTGTATAATAAAAACTGCAGAGAAGACCAAGCATGGTGGCATGTACCTGTAATCCCAGCACTCTGGAGTCAGAAACAGGAACACTAGAATGAGTCTGAAGCCAGACTAAGCTACATTGTGAGCTCTAGGCCACTATGGACTCCAGAGCAAGATTCATCTCAAAAAAGGAACAACCATGGAACCGGACAGACAACAACAAAGCACAACAGAAACCTTCACATAGTGAATGTAACTAATGTCGACTGAATGTCCAGTGTGAGTCACACAGTCGTATTCTATGTACTTCACACATATGGATTTATTATTCCCTATTTGAAATTCTGGACCTAGAAGTATTCTGAATTTCAGACTTTCCCCCTTGATTATGGATTATTGGGACCCAAATGAAGCTTAAAACTTATGTTTCATGTACACATGGTCTAAAGATAATTCATATACTATTTGAAATAATTTTGTACATGAAACAAGGTAGTGTTGTGTGAAACTGTTCCCCCTGGACTGTACTGATGCTCAGAAAGTTGGATTTTTGAGTATTTCAGAATTTCAGAACAGGAATGCTTCCTTTGTTAACCCTTGATTCCATATGGTAAGCCCTATTCTTAGGTTCATTTTATTGGTGAGAAACCTGAGTCCCAAAGTTAAACAAATTACCTAAGATTAAATAAACTGCTAGAAGAAACAGAATGAGTATTTACTTATAACAGTCAGGTCCCAAACCCCGCCTATGAACAGACTTACTCTGCAAATGGCAGCTGTCTTCTATGAGGCCCCACTCAAACAATTACTGAGGACACAATCCATGCTTTTTCAAATGATACCAAAAGTCATATAGTACCCACACAAGCTCAGCTCTGAGCTGTAGCTTAGCTAATCTATCTGGATTGGCAACAAAAATTCCAGGGGAATCATTTTTTTTTTTTTTAGTGGCAGGGCCCAAAACAAACAAACAAACAACAATAACCAAAAACCAAACCAAACCAAACTCAATTCCTCAAAAACAACACAGAAAACCAAAACCAGGTCACTCCTTGGCTAGACTGTAAACTCCGAGGGCATTTAATTCTCTTGTAATACTCAAAGTGCCTTGGAAACAGCTAAGCAATAAGCACTTATAAAGTGCTGTGTATTTCAAAATGACAGTACAAAAAAGACTCAGGGGTAAAGTAATAGTGGGAAAAGAGAAAAACTCAGAAAAACCAAGTCTCCAATATTAAAGGGGCAGCAAAGTTTGCTCTCCCTAGAAAAGTCTGTAGTAGTACAGGGGATGCAGCATCAACCAGAGAAGGTAGTAACTGGGCCAACGGCTGTGCATATCAAATAAGCAAAAAGCTTCACCTGGTGCTGGCCAGCAGCTGGGACTGTGTTCTCAAGGAGTGCTACATTTACTATTTCCTAGGCAACCAAGCCCGCCCTTTATCATCCTCACTTTGATCACTGGAGCAGAAGGAAAGGTAACTGGGTTAATTATTAAAGCAGCACTAGTTAGTACCACCATCACTAATTGTCCATTTATCTGGGATTATAAACAGTCACCTTAATTGACGCTGAGTTGGAATGTGCTACTCACTTTACTTGCCTGGCTACAGGGTCCCAGAGGGGTACAGAGCAGAGAGAGAGAGAGAACACAAAAACCAGCATTTATTTATTTATTTATTTATTTATTTATTTATTGCTTAATACCAAGATAACCCAACTGTATTTATTATCACCTATCTTCCCCAGATTTGGTAAGTCAAGTGCAGAGCTGGAACAAAATGAAGGACAAAGCAATCAGCTGGACTAAACAATGGTGGTACTATCAGGTTGGCAAGTTAGGATAATTCCTAAAAATCAGAAACCGCGAGGCCCCAGATGTCTGCTGAGTTGACCAAACTAAGCTAGAAAGATCCTGATAGGAACTCCCTAATGTTCCAGGCAAGTGGGAGAAATGTGAGAGCACTGGTATTTTATAGAAAGTAAGAAGAATGCCAGTGCTGGAAATACAATATCCGTAATTCCAGCACTTGGGTGAGCTAAGGCAAGACTGCAAGTCTACGGCCAGGCTGGGCTCCACAGTGAGACCCTGTCTCAATGAAAAAAGTAATCAATTGAGAAATGGTGTGTGGAAGGGGACTAGACAAAAATTAATGAAGAAAGACAAATTATTGTAAAGAGATAGCTCTGTCTTACCCAAACTATTCAACAAATAGAAGGATGTTTGGAACATAAGATTACATAAAGCAATTAAGCTGTGTTTGTAGTATCTCTGGATTTAACATATATGCCAATGACTGCACAACAGAGGGAAAAGGAACAACAGAACTGTATGTTTAGCTATCTTACCAGATTCAAGTCGGTATAAATATCAAGTAAATTCTAATAAAATATTTTTTGAAAATCAGTAAAGGCAAGATAGATGATACTCATGTAATACAAAGTTAGTATAGGAGAAATGAGACCAAAAATAACAAACAAATACTAAAGATACAGAAAAAAAAAAAAACACCAAAAAGGCAGATAAAAATCCACAATAATAACTCTAAATGTGAATTAACTACATAATCCAAAGACAGAGACCGTCTAACTCCAGGGAAAACAAGATGTGGGCCAGTGGGAAGGCTCAGCAAGTAGAAGCGCTCACTATGTGAACCTGACAGTCCTAGTTCCATGGGAAAGAACCCAATCCTACAGCTGTCTTCTTACACAGAGAGTGGACTAGTTGTATCAGACAGTGCCGTGGCACATGCATGCCCACACTCACATTTACACATCATATATAGACACACAAGTAACAAATACATTTTTAAAAACTAAGGTACAACAATATTCCTTTCTTTTGGTTAAAAAAAAAAGTGTAAACAAAAGCCAGTCATAGTGGCTTGTTCAGGAGAGGCTGAGGCAGGAGGCTCACTGTGTGTTCAATACTAACCTAGGTTAGAGAGTAAGTTTCAGGACAGCCTGAACTACACAGTGAAACTATGCCAAACAAACATACAAAAAACAACTAAGTTGAAAATGAAGGATGGGGGGCACACGCCTTTAATCCCAGCACTCAGGAGGCAAAGGTAGGTGAATGGATCTCTGTGAATTCAAGGCCAGCCTGGTCTACAGAACAAGACAGGAGAAACCCTGTCTTGTAAAAAAATAAATAAATAAAAAAATAAAGGAAGGGAGGGAGGGAGGAAGACCCAACCAATAAGAATACACAAAACATCAACACTATTAATCAAGCATCTGCACTTCACCGAACACCATCAAAATATACATTCTGACCAAGCACATTTGCTAGGCTAGCCCATATGCTAAGCCCCCCCCCCCGAAGTTATAATAAATTTAAAATAACTGAAATTATACAAAGTACACTCTTAAGCCACACCAAAAATAAATAAGAGATTTTTTTTTTAAAGAGGAAAGTACAGTCATAAGTATGTGGAAAAAGAACAATGCACCCCTAAACAACTTAAACCAGTGGTTCTCGAACTTTCTAATGCTGCAACCCTTTAATAGTTTTTCATGTTGTAGTGACACCCCCCCCAACCATAACATTATTTTTGTTGCTACTTCATAACTGTAATTTTGGTACTATTATGAATCGTAATGTAAATATCTCTGTTTTCTGATGGTCTTAGGTGACTCCTCTGAAAGGGATGTCCAACAAACCCAAAGGGGTCGAGACTCACAGGTTGAGAACCAATGGAATAAAGTGTCAAAGGAGAAACAAAGATGACTGGGCACAAGGCCATCTCTAATCGAGGACATCTGACTAGATTCCAATGACCTGTGGGAAGAGCAAGAAGAACCTGACACTTCCCATTGATTTTAATCAAAATAGTGATTAAGTACATCAGGCTCACATCTGCCAGGAACAGATGCTCATTAGGATGAAAGTCAAGAGGATTATGCAGGGCAGATAACATACCCTACATTACTCAGGCCCTATCTTCAGAAGATTTTTGTTTTTCAAGTAATTATCAGGAAGCTGTCCAATGCCAGGACTTCTCATTTCACTTCTCTGAGGCCTCAAACATGTCAAAAACTATTACAAGATTAGGAACCTTTTGGGAGATACTCCCTACTTGAACTCAAGCAAAATGTCTCAGAAGACAGAAGAGAGTTAGGCAGACCAGCTTTAATCTCCCAACTCTGCCTCTCATAATATTATGCTGGGCGAGTGACATAACTTCTCTGAGCTTCAGTTTTCTTCCCTGCCGGTAACAGCAACACCTACTTCACAGGGCTGGAACAGTGACTTACAGAGACAGTGTAAGGGAAAGTACTAAGGACTACTCTGAGGCAGTGGCTAACTTCATTTCAGTCCTTGTCTGCTAAAAAGTCAGCTGGGAGAGCTTTCTCGACTGCTACATGCACCCCACCCCCAATACATGTGTTAGCGATGCAATAGCACTGAAGGGTATGTATATTTCTTTAAGTATGGGTCTAGAATCTGTGCGGCTCTGGGCTGATAGGTGGCTGGAGACTAGTGGGAACCTACAGAATTGTGGAGACTGCACCAAGACAAAAGAGAAGAGCACTCTGGTGCAATGGCTCCATTTGTGTAGGGTCATTCCCAGACTCCGGTAGATGAAAGGATCTTAATGTTCCACAAATCTACTTTTACTGACCTTTCAGAACAGATTTGCTGAGAGCCCACTGGAGACTCACTTGCCCCTACAGTACTAGTCACAATTCCTAAAACAGCAGTGGTATGCTTGCTTTGTCCTTCTACATCAACATACAGAGGTTCTACTTATGTTTGGACCAAGAACTGAGCAACACTTTACGGTATGATCTATCACTAAGATTTCAAGATACAGGAGGGCGGGGATTCTGTCTGTTTTGTTCACCCTGCTAGCCCAGCACACTGCCTGGACTGAAACAAGTGCAGAACAAATATTTGCCAAATGTAACTGTTCTAAGACCATCACAATATTGTTCCAATCATATACGAGAAAGCACCTTTCCAGAAAAATTGGGAATGTTTACTGTTAAAAGAACAATTTCTCTTGCACTCTGAAAGCCATTATTATAGCACCACAATTACACGATCACAAGTAAGTTTGATAAAAAAGCAAAACATCTATATCCAGGAGAACAAGAAGGCTCAAAGAAAAAGCTATTATTACACAGTAAGATATCCCTCAGCAAACACCACTCAGATATAAAGGGTCATGCCTAGGAACCACCATTTAAAACAGAAAAAGTCAATAGGAAAAACTCTGAAGATCAGTGAAAGATTCCTGGGAGCCCTTTCTGTCTTCTGTGTTAAGGTATTGGAAAAGGAATTCTATGTTGATGCTTTGTCTTTTTTAAATAACCATGGGGCAGCAGACTAAGAAAGTAGCTTGGAGTCTAAGTCTTAGAGTCCACTGTCTGGGCTCAGTCCTGTTTCCTCTACTCTCTGGCTTTATGGCTAAGACCTGCCCAGAGTCACCAGTGTCCCCTCCACCATCATTATATACTACCACTTATCTCAGAACTATTGCAGGATTGGAATGAAACTTTCCTAAAGTATTTAAAATGCTTCCTAGTACATAGTAAGTAATACATTCTTGGGTTTTTGTTGCTATTACTATTAGTGCTGCAATTTTGTAAGGGAAAGATAAAGGAAAAATGACACAGCTGTTAACAGAATACAGAGGGACATCCAGGTATCTATACATGATGACAGCTTCCCAGGAAGTCACAATAGGCATGCTAATATTGCAATTAAGAAAATGAATATTAATGATGAATAGAAACAATTGCTAACACAGGCATAAGGGTCTAGAAGTCTAGATTCTTTCTCTTGATGGCATTTACGATCATTTGATAGATAAATTTTCTCAGTAGATGTCATACCTATATATAACCTATAAAATGCTAGAACATGCCCCTCATTGTCAAAGGCATCTGTTAGGACAACCAGGTCTGCAGGTATCAGGACACTGGTCAGAAAGTAGGGAATGAAAAGTAAAGGTGCAGAATTACTAGAGCAAAGAAAGAAAAGAAATAAACTATACAGCTGTTATTTAAAAAAAAAAAAAAAAAAAAAAGCTTAATGCCAAGGAAAGAGAGATTTTGCTGGCAGCAGAAGAGCAAGATGTGCTATGTGGAGTGGTAGAGGCAGACATCTGGAACAAAGACAAGGGCAGAGGAGTTCTTTGGTATCACTGTTTGGCAGCAAGTGGTTATCTCTCAAAAACCTTCAGCCAAGCCACATAGCAGTGTCAGGCAAGGAAAGGCACAAATGCGCTCTCTTTAACAACTGGGACCAGACCTCTCTTAACAGCTATCCAGAGACGGAGCCTATGAAGTTTGAGTGTCTGGCAGAGAAACTCCTGAGGACTGTGGGATTCTAGACTTCAATGTTAGGTCAAGGGCATTACACTGGGGAGGACTAGATTCCATGGCCTGCCAGCTGCCACAGCAGCATTGTTAAAAATGCTAAAACAAAGCATGGTGGCTCAGGCCTTTAATCCCAGCCTCATGAGACAGAAGCAAGCAGATCTGAGTTCAAGGCAAGCCTGGTTTCCATGATAAATTTTAAGCCAGCCAAAGTACATAGTGAAACTGTGTCTCAAAACAAAGTTCCCTATAATTTCGGGATTTGGGGATGCACGCTTTTATGCTTTTGATCTCAGCACTTGGAAGGCAGAGGCCAGCCTGGTCTACATAGCAAATTCCAAGCCTGGAGTACATTGTGAGACTATGTTGCCCACACCCCATTAAAAAATAAATAAATAAAAATAAAGAAAGAAAAGAAAAGAAGGGAGGAGAGGGGAAGGGAGGGAGGAAGGAAGCCTAAAACAAAGCTAACAGCGAGCAACATTCTCATAGCCCTGCAACGCCATCTTCGCACAAGCTGCCTTTCTACCTTTAACCATCACATGGTCCACATTTTCAAAAAACACAATGCCATTTAAAATTTTCTAATCAAAGACTCTTTCAAAATATGCCTAATACAACTGAAGTTTTATATATTTTCAGAAATAATTTTATAAGTTGGCAGTGAGTGATGGGAAGGGGCAAAGAATGTAAAATGAGGAAACAACCTTCATCACAGAAACCAGATTTCTGCTTTGTTCCTTTTTCTGGTGACTGTCCAGAAGTAGCTGCATACATGTCCCAGAACCTGGTGACATCATGCCTCAGAGCCCCAAAGCATGGGTCACTTAAGGAATTCACTCATCACCACCACCTCAGCAGTTCTGCCCAGCCTACTTTCTCCCATGTGGAGTGCTGAGCTGGCTCCACCAGTCTCTCCCCTCCTCCTCCTTCATGTGCCAGCAGAAGCAAAGAGGTGGAGAGGTGTGCATTAAGCTCTTAATCAAAATCACAGGAACTAGCTTACGAGTATCTCACCAATTGAACCATGAACAAGATAACTTTATCAAATAAAGCATAGCCATGATTTAATTATATATATTAAGATACAAATGTTTTTAAATGTGTCGTCGTCGTCCCGTGTGTCGTCCCCCGTCCCGTGTCCCCCCCCCCCCCCCCCCGCGCGCGCCCTTTTTCTCTTTTTCTTTCTCTACAAAAAGGCCTGAAGGAAGTAGAACTAGCCAAGAGAAACAGTGTCTCATTCCTACTGATTCTTGCCTGGAAGTAAGAAACTGCAGATGGGACCCAACAGACGTTCAGACAGATGCTAAGAGACTATCACATCAATACAGGGGGAAAAGAAGAAGTTTTGCCTTCCCACCTTTCACAACTTCAAAATTCAAAGAAATGTTTCCTTACCTGCCAGGACCCTGTTAACAGAAGAGTGAGTAGCCAAGCCAGGCTGTCCACGTTCATGAAAAATTCCAGCATAAGGCAAGTACTCAGGCAGCAAAAAACGCCTGTAAGAAGGAACCACATGTGAAAAGCGAACTAAAGACTACCAAACAACAAAGGAGAGGCCATAGAGTCTCAAAATCATCAGCCAAGTAAGGCTGGGCATAATGGTGTACAACTATAATCCTAACACATGGATGAAGGCTAAGGCAGGAGGACTGCAAGTTCAAGGCCAGACTGGGCCTCAGAACATAAACTGTAACATAATATAACCTAAAGGATATCCATGAAAGGTCAAAAGGTGTTAAAAAAAAAAAAAATCCACAGGATTTGTCCTTTTCAAAGTTTGTAACTCCTTACTACTCTTTTTTTCTAAAGCAAAGCTAGCCAGGTGGGGTGGCACAGGCCCGTAACTCCAGCACTCACAGGCAGAGGCCTACTTGGTCTACATAACTGAGTTGCAGACCAGCTAGAGCTACACAGGAAGACTCTTCCACAAGACTTTTACCTTTGAGCAGTACGCTCTTGGTGCCATATTTCTATGCACTATGTCCAATTACCTCCCATCAAATGTTTGGGTGGAAGGACTAGAATACAGACTTATTAGGAAACAATTTCATATATGGACAATCCAAAAACCAGAGATTAAACTAAAGTCTAAAGGTCTGGGTGGTGGGTCTCAGTGGCAGAATGCTTCTCTAGTATCTGCCAAGGCCCTGGTTCTAGTTCCAGAACTGAAAAACCAAATTAAACCACACAAAAATGAAATCTTAGGCTTTTATCAAGAATCCTCTATGCTTACAACCCAGTTCTTACCTTGGGACAAAGCGTCCAAGTGAAGGTGCAGACATTCGGGCATTGCGGGGAGCTCGGTGCCTAGATCTGTCACCATTGTCCCTGGAGAAAACAGATTACACATAAGACAATGACTAAAGCAGAATCACTCACCTGCTACCAAATATAAGCATCTGCAAAGTAAACAATACTCAGGAGAGGGGCCCAAAGCCAGCTCTAAAAGGATTTTCTTGAGTCAATATGCTCTTTGGACCCTGTAGTATCTGAAAGTGAAGCCAAATTAAAGTCTAGGGATCTGGAAAGGCTATATAAGAATGTCTTTTTCAGGCTGGAGAGATGGCTCAGAGGTTAAGAGCACTGACTGCTCTTTCAGAGGTCCTGAGTTCAATTCTCAGCAACCACATGGTGGCTCACAACCATCTGTAATGAATCTGGTGCACTCTTCAGGCCTGCAGGCATACATGCAGACAGAACATTGTATACATAATTAATAAATCGTTTTTTTTAAATGTCTTTTTCTTTCTTTAATTATCAGACAGGGTCACTCTATGTCTTGGCTGTCACAGAACTTGCTATATAGACCAGGTTGGTCTCAAACTCACAGACAACTGTCTCTGCCTCCAGAGTGCCGGGACTAAAGGCATGTGCCACCACATCTGGTCCAAGAATGTCTTTTTGTTCATTAGAGCCCCTTGGCAGAAAGAGAGACTGATAGAGACTGAGGTTGAGGAGCTAGAGATGTAGCTCAGTGGCAAAGTCCTTGACTGTCTGGCTCATTCCTTAGTATCACCAAAAGGGCAAGCAGGCAGAAAGACAAGAATAAGAAAAAAAAAAAAAAAATCCTTAGTTCCTTCTTTCAAAAACTGAAAAATAGATAATGATGAAAAAATATTAGAAAATGGCACTTCTAAACCAAGTCATTTGAGGTTTTTTTTTTAAAAGGTATTTTTATTATAGATTACTGTAACTGCTAAGTTAGTTCAAATGTTGTTAATGTCATCCTACTTAAATCTCTCTAGCTATCCCATAAGGTATTATTAATCTGATTTTACATAAGGAAACTAAGAATCAGACAGGCAAATGCAAGGTCACAGGCAAGAACATGGTTGAAGATTCAAGGAAGAGCCAACTTAAACCTTGGGCTCTTTCCATTCTATTTCACTGCTTCCTACAAGAAAAGAGGAAAGAAATTTCACGTGGCTAAAGATTCCAACACATCAAAGAAACAATAAGCCAAAGGGCACTGGCTGGACAGAGCAGTTAATTAGCTGCTTAAACAACTCCAGGAAATAAATGAACCTCTGAGAGGCTGATTTGGGACATCTGAATTCTCTCTTTGGATTACCTTCAGATCAATCAGATAATCTTCAAACTGGCCCTGGAACCAAAGTTAAAGGAACACTTTGGTTTATAAGTGGCCCACTGGGAGCTGGACCAGCCAAAAACAAAAGCCTTTAAAAGTTTGTGTTAGGTAGAATGGGCTTCTGAGCATTAAGAACAATCAATACTAAGGTGATTGAAGCTGATCCATTAGAAGTCAGCAATTGGGTTTCCCCCTAAAGAAAAGATACACTACTGTTTTTGTAAGATACTGTAAAAGAAAACATCAGGAGGAAGACGTAAGATTACATGGGGAGTAAAAAGGAAGGTAGGGGTAAAAAACAATTTATAAGAGGGATGAGGTTCTGGAAAAATGGCTCACTGGATATAAAGTTTGCTATTTAAGCATCAGAACTGGAGTTCTGATTCCCAGAACTCATATGAAAGCTAGGCTGGCAGGAGAGCAGCTTGTAATCCTAGGAGGCAGACAGGGGATCCCCAAGGAAAGCTGGCTATCCAGTTAGGATAGCCAAAATCAGGGAACTCTGGGTTCATCAAGAGACCTTGCCATGGGGGCTGGAGAGATGGCTCAGAGGTTAAGAGCACCAACTGTTCTTCCAGAGGTCCCGAGTTCAATTCCCAGCAACCACATGGTGGCTCACAACCATCTGTAATGAGATCTGGTGCCCTCTTCTGACTTGCAGGAATACATACAGGCAGAACACTATAAACTTAATAAATAAATAAATCTTTTAAAAAAAAAAAAAAAAAAAAAAAAAAAAGACCTTGCCTTAACAAATAAAGTGAAGGAGCAATCAAGGAAGATACTCAACATCAACTTCAAGCCAAAGCCACACACATGTCCACTCCCAGCATGCACATAAGCACACACCTACGGACATACACAAATACATCAGAAGTGGCTAACCAATGAAATGCAATTATTATAGAGCTCTTCACATATACATAAAGAAACTGAATATTAAACAAATAAGACAGCTCTCAAACTAAACATTTTTCAAATATATGATTTTGGCTGTGACCAGTTAATGTATTAATTAATTTAAAAGCACAACTAGGGCTGGAGAGATGGCTCAGCGGTTAAGAGCACTGTCTGTTCTTCCAGAGGTCCTGAGTTCAATTCCCAGCAACCACATGGTGGCTTACAACCATCTGTAATGAGATCTGGCGCCCTCTTCTGGCCTGCAGGGCATACATGCAGGCAGAACACTGTATACATAATAAATAAACAAATAAAAGTACAACTAAAGTCATGATAGCTTTTCATTATTGTGCATTTATCAGTGAATGTAACCAATTTTCATGAAAGGAGTTAGAAAACATTTTGAAGTTTAAAGTGTCCTATATGAAAGGCGTACAGAGAGGCCCCAAGCCTCAGGAAGGCTGAAAATGAAGCTGGAAAGCAGCATCACAGTGCAGATTCTGTCCCATGGCTCTGGACTGAACTGCTCTTTCTAGAAACCTCTTGTGGAGCTGTCCATGCTTCTATAAGTCTGTAGACTCACCCACTTCTGGTAACTTGGAACACAATCTGGTATTAGCAGAGAGGAAGGGCTAGGTACTACTACATGGTACTGGTGAGGTGCCAATGCTCTAAGAGATCATAAAACCTGGTGAGAGGACCCAGGATGACAAGTGACAAC
Organism: Onychomys torridus; assembly: GCF_903995425.1. Lineage (NCBI taxonomy): Eukaryota > Metazoa > Chordata > Mammalia > Rodentia > Cricetidae > Onychomys > Onychomys torridus. Next base: position 68,014,799 of record NC_050446.1, read on the forward strand.
AGTGAATGGGGACAAGTTTGACTTTTTTTTTTTTTTTTTTTTTTTTTTTTTTGTACGTGGAGCTGAGGATCGAACCCAGGGCCTTGCGTTTGCTAGGCAAGCGCTCTACCACTGAGCTAAACCCCCGACCCCTGACTCCTAAAATATATATCACAAACCTCTTTCTGCTGTTTTAAAACCTAGAAGCAGTATTTTTTTCCATTTTAAATGAGAGGTGGCTAAAATAGTAATTTAATGTGTGTCAACACACACACACACACACACACACACACACACACACACACACAAATTTAAAAAAAAAAGGAAAAAGAGCTTAAATATAGGGGTAATAGTTTTCAAATGTTTAGTGATTACTGAAACATGATACATAAGATCAAGTCACACAAGATAGAGTGACACACATATAGTGCTCCTAGCACTCAGGAGGCTGAAGAAGGAGGGCTGAAAGGTTTGAGGACAGCCTGGGCTACACACTGAGACCAATCACTAACTAGAAATAGCTGGCTCAGAGACAAGCAAACCCTCAAATGGACGGTATCACAGAAAAACAACACACAAATGAGCGGAGATGTCTACGCTGGTCTTCATCTTAGCAGAGCTGAATGACATCTCAATAACATACACATAAGAACTGAACTCAGAGTGTTAGGACTCTAACAACAGAAAAATGACAGGACAAGAACCAGAACAATTAGGGAAATATGAAATGTGAGGAACACACAAATGAGATGTCTGAGGGAGAAACAAGCAAATTCCTCTAAGAGAAAATAGCATAATAGACAAGCAACTCAAATGTTTACTAACCAGGAAAATTTTTGAAAAGAAGAATGTGTAAAGGTAGCAAGGATCAGAATGTCCAAAAGCCAAATTGGGTGACAAGAGGAGGGAAAATTTTTGGTATAGCACACAAAAATCACAAAGGCACAGCTCTAAATAGGCTCGAGGTGGGAAGAATAACTGATTTTATTGCTTACAAAGAAGGGGATTTGGAGATGACTGGAGATGGGAAAACAAATTTCAGTGCATGGGAGATCTGGGGGAAAAAGATAATGATAAGAGTTCCAGGAAAAGACCAAGGGAATTAGAAGCGCTTAAAATACTGACATATTCCAAAGAGTAGGAGCCTGCCTTTCACTTACTGCTAACACAAGGTCGACAGTAAGCAAGCTGCATGAGCTAGAAGGCAGCGAAGAAAGTAAAAGAGAGACCAAATATGACACCAGATGAGCAGACCCACAGTAGGTCGACATTAACAGTAGTGGCAAGTGCTAAATACTGGGCTCTAACATGATATAGCTAACAAGGAAAGGAAGTGAAGAAAAGAGTATGCAAATATATTAGCGCTGTCTCTCTACCAAGAAGTACATTTTTAAGGGAACACCCGAGAAATCCTCATCAATTTTAACAGCCAGAAGCTGCCTTTAAGCCAGCAGGACAGAACTGTCTACATTATTAATGGCTTTCCCAGTTGTTGAACTCTGAGTATCTCTGATTAACTCTCTAAGGGGTAGGAGGGGATGGGGGCTAAAATTTTGTTACAAATGATTTTTATAAAGAAACACCCTTCAAACAAGCTTTTAAAACAAGTGTTGCATGAAAGACAATGCATCTCCAATACAACAGAGAGGCACAGTGGCAGTTCTGCTAAATGTCCAGGAGTAATAGCCTCAGAGAAAGGCCATAATTTAAAGGAGTGAAAAACCTACCTACTGTACTGTCTGAGCCTTGACCAGATAGTCAAGTTGTCATTGTTCCTCAGTGACATGCAGCTCTGACACGAGCTTTAAGGAATGAATCTCTTGCATCAAAAAGCTCAAAACGCCATTGTCTTCCTGACGGTCCAGTTGATTTTGGTAAAGATTAAGAACAAATACATGTCTAAAAGCAAATACCATGTTTCCCTTACTTCTGCTTCTATTCCTCTCCAGACAATGGAGGCCTAGTTTGCATTCCTGTTTCTGAATGGCACATTGATCTTGGCCAAGTCCTTTTCTTCCTAGCTGCTATTAGAAACTGAGAGGTCTCTATTTCCAGGGATTGCACTTACATAGGATTTCAAATTTTGTCCCGGCTGACATCCTTTGTAAGGAACCTAACAATGTAGGTCTCCTATTACAGAAGAGCTTTAATTTTTCTCCAAGGAATGAATACTAATATGAGATAATTATCATCTACAAATTCTTGTCCTCCCTTATTCTACCTCCTAATTTCATTTGCCTACATTATACCAATTTATATTCATATTGTGCATTTTCTGATAAAACAAACATATAAATCTAAGTGGTAATGTCTTCTTCCTTGTACCTCCTAGCTGTTGAAATTTGTTCCTTCTGTATTTTCCCATTTTCAGCCCAGGCACAATCTAGATATATTCTACTTTCCTTCTCTTCATTTCTTCTTCTCCATTATCTAAGAAAAATATTCATGTGTACTTTATTTGCTCAGGAAGAGTAAAATTTCTCAAGCCGCCAAGCAAATGTTACACATTTCTAAGGAATGGGTCATAATCCTTGGTAAAGAAGTAGTATTTATATAGGTAGGTATTTTATAAATATATTGAGGCTTCACAAGTACCAGATAGCCTTCTCCTCCCCCTTTTCAGGTCTCCTTACTTCCTAAGAATTTCATTACTTTCTCTTTGCTGAGTATGAAGGGAAACCTTCTAAGGCAGTTAACACTAAGAGAGATCCAAGAACCTTAAGGCTAAAAAGAAGTGTCAGTGCTGTCCGATTTCCTTTGCCATCAGACATCAGGACCTGGGGAACAAGACTTGTTCCCAAACTGGTTCTTCTGCATCAGTACACTTGTCAAAGTAGGCTCCCTTAGCCAAGGCTTTTAGAGTTGGCTGTCTAAACACCAAATAATGGATGCCCCCTATCCACACAAAGTTCAAACTTCCCAGTTAGATGTTCCAAGCTCTCCACAGCACAGGCTCAACCAAGACTAGAACCCAGACAATAGAGCTAACAGGTAATGATAAGAGATTCTAATTCTAAGCAATGCTGTTCTAAGGGTCAGTTTTTAAGCTACAAAAACTTACTTCAAAATTGTCTGCAGTAACACTTAAGACCAAGGAAGCACTTTATTTGGAGAAGTAAATGAGATGGCCATCTTCTCAAGGATATCCGTGAATAGGCCTCAGTCTTGGAAAACATTAAGGAGGCTTACATAGTGACCTACATTTGTAGTGCCCTTACTTGGGGAGGTGAGGCTGGAGGATCATCTGAGTCCAGAAGTTCAGGTCCAGTTTCAAAAACATACAAAAATTCAATCTCAAATAATAACAACAAAAATTTGACATCTAGCTAGGGATTATGGTAAACATCTTTAATCCCAGCACTCCGCAGGCAGAAGCAGATGGATCACTGTGAGTTCAAGGCTGGCCTGAGCTACATAATAACTTCCAGGTGACACTACATTCTAAGACCCTGGTTTTGTTTGTTTGTTTGTTTTTTTAAATCATCTATGAAGAAAACATTAAGGACTTTAATAACAAATACTTAAAATCCAATGCTCAAAGTATCTTCACTTATGCTATACTCATCACTACTGAACTGATTATTTTTCTGGTTTTGTTTTGTTTTCTGAAACAAGATTTCTCTATATAACAGTTCTGGCTGTCCTGGATCTCGCTCTGCCACTGCCTCCTGAGTGCTAAGATCAAAGGCTTGCGCTGCTGCTGCTGCCTGCCCACTGCCACTGCCACAACCACCACCGCCACCGCCACCACCACTACCACAGGCTTGAACTGGTTCTTCCCCATCAGTTGATTGGTCACATTAATCACATTAACCAGGGCTGTCAGAGTTAGCTTCCTAAAGCACATGATTAGTAATCTGCCTTTGATAAGCATAAAATTCAAACTTTCTGCCAGACACTGCAAGCCCTTTTATAGTTCTCAGTTTTCTGATCTTTCTCATATTACTAACACTGCACACCTCTAGTGAGAGATCTATTCAGGCTTCTGAATAAACCCTGCAAATCTGTTTCTGAGCTTTTGCTTGTTATTCTCTTTATCTAACATATCCTTGCTTAGGCCATTTTCCTCACAGATTCATCTTTCAAAATCCAGGGGCTAGAAAGATGGCTTGGTACGTAAAGTGCTGCTGTGGAAACCTACAACCTGAACCTGGACCCCTAGAACCCATGTAAAAACTAAACATAATGGTGACCTGTCTGTAATCTCAGCAATCCCCTCTAGAGAGATAGGCAGAGATAAGAGAATTTTCACAAGTCAAGAGTCACCTAAGCTGGTCAGGCAACAGTGAATAAAACAGACCCTGTGTCAAGTCAAGTGGAAGGTGAAAACCTCAAAACCAAGCTCAAACCATAGAGTCTCCCATTTCTCTAAAATCTGTCCCTTCTTCCTGTAAAGCTGTCCTAATACTTTAATGGAAGTATTACAGTCTATCTTTTCACATATTGTTTTACTTATGTATATGTGGATCAGTGTTTTGCCTACATGTATGTATGTGCATTGTGTGCATGCTGTCCCACAGAGGCCAGAAAGGGCACTGGATCACCTTGAACTGGAGTTTTAAACAGTTGTGAACTACTATGTTAGTTCTGGAAGGGTCCTCTGGAAGATCAGCCAGTGCTCTTAACTGCTGAGCTATCTCTCCAGCCCCTTTTCACATACTTAATATATACAATTCTGACAATTTTATTCTGGAACTAAAATGTTTTGATGTCACCCTCTTAACAGGATGAAGCTCATCTTCTTGCAAGACACATAAGACTCTAATATTTGCACTTCTCTGACTCTCAGGGTTCATCTTTTTACACAGATTTGAACTTTAGAGTGACTGATCTAGTCATATCTATCAAGGAAACCCAACTGTCAAAACAACTGTGCATCTATTTGTTCTGTTTCCTCTCTCCTAGTGTAACTGCAGAGAGACCCGATTTCTAAGACTCAGGTCTGGCTAGGGGCTGCTTAGTGGCAGAACATTTGCCCAGCAGCCTGCAAAGAGAACAACATCTGTTTGGGGTTTTTAATGGTTTTTTTGTTTGTTTGTTTGTTTTTTGTTTTAATTTGTTGTGGTGGTGGTTGTTTTTCAAGATGGGGTTTCTCCCTGTAGCCCTGGCTTCCCTGGAACTTGCTCAGTAGACCAGGCTGGCCTGGAATTCAGAGATTCACCTGTCTCCGCCTCCCGAGTGCTGGGATTAAAGGTGTGTGTCACCATCTTTATAGTGCTGTTTCTCTTGCACTTCTAAAGTTTGTGAAAGGAAGAAACAAAGACAACACCTTTCAAAGTGATGCAGCTATCTCTTTCTGAAGATTACAGATGGCAAATGCTGCCTTTTCTTTCTTGGCTACAACTTACGTATTTGTTATTAGAGAGAAGTCAAAGACTTATCCTACAGAAATCTTAGAACTTCCTAGCTCAGAAGAGAAAGCATGAGCAAGTATACTGAGGATATGTGGCTTCCCTCCTGCAATTTCTAGTTAGGACTTGAAGTAAATGTAGGAATCTCACTCAAGATTATCACCTGAAATAAGGAGCTTTATTTATCTGGTTTTTTTAACATATTTCCTTTGCCACAGGCTGAACTAAATCTCAGTCATATCAAAAGAGCAGAGGATGATAGTAAATTGTAAACTAGAGGTCGACAACTTTTCCTATGCCATGTTCAGTCAGATGTCTTTGGGACTCTCCTCAGCTACATGAAACACAAGAAGACCTGTTGAAAACATCCCTGCAAGGCGACCATACAAAGAAAGCTCAGGCAGGTGAGGTAGTACATATGCTTCCCAGTTACTAAGCTTCGGTGGGGACATTACATAAGCTCAAGAGTTGAAGAGCATCCTCAGAAATATATCAAGACCCTATCTTAAAACAAAATAGGGCTGGAGAATTGGCTCAAAGTTGAGAGTACTTGTTGCCCTTGCATAAGGCCTGGGTTTAATTCCCAACACGAACATGGCAGCTCATAACTTCCTGTAATTCCAGGGCCTCTTTTGACCTCCTTAGACACCAGGCACAAATGTGGTACATACATATATATATATATATTCAGGCTAAACACGTATATACATAAAACAAAATAAATAAATCTTTCAAAAGTATTTATTAAAAAAATAATTTGGTGGGCTGGAGAGATGACTCAGGTTAAGAGCACTGGCTGCTCTTCCAGAGGTCCTGAGTTCAATTCCCAGCAACCACATGGTGGCTCACAACCATCTGTAACAAGATCTGGTGCCCTTTTCTGGCCTGCAGTCATACATGCTGTATACATAATAATAAATAAACCTTTAAAAAAATAATAATAATTTGGCATGGTGGTACAAACACCTATAATCCCAGTACTCAGGAGGCTGCAGCAGGACAATCAAGAGTTACAGGCTATCGTGAGCTACACGGTGAGACTGTCCAAAAATAATAACAAAAGAGCCATTCAAGATCAAGTGGCTTGCCTAGCAAGCAAGAGGTCCTAGGTTCAATTCCTACTATTACTTCCACTCCACCCTAAAAGAAAAAGAAAGAAAGGAAGGGAGGGACAGCAGGGGAGAAATCAATTTTAACTCATCTGAAGACTCCATCTTAAACTAAAAGACTAAGATTCTCATTGAGATTTTTTCCAAGGCAAAAACCCCAATACAGCCCAGCGTCAAAACCATGAATAAAGAAAGGGTTTATTCTCTTCCATGCTAGCAACAATGTTAAGATGCTGAATATAATTACCAGTGGCTATATGCTTGGAGGAAGTATTTGTGGCTGATCTAATCTGAAGCATCTCTAGTTCTATCTGTCATTAGGAAGTATTGGCTCAGGGTATCTATCCTTTGCCTCAGATGGTAAAGCAGCTACAGAAAGAGGCAGGAAGGGCAGGGATATAGCTGGGAAAGATTCTAGAATCATAATTAGAGTAACAGAAAAAAGAAAGAAAGGTACAAGACTAGCTAGAATTAAAGGTCACTGAGATAGTTCAGTGTTTGCCACAAAAGCCTGACGATGACTTTGATTCCCAAATCCCACAGTGCAAGGAAATAAAGAAGAGCACTGCTTCCATCTCCCACTCTGCCCTCTCTTGTGGTTTTTTCAAGACAGGGCTTCTCTGTGTAAGTCTGGTTGTCCTGGAACTCACTCTGTGGACCAGGCTGGCCTGGAACCCACAGAGATCTGCCTGCCTCTGCCTCCTGAGTGCTGAGATTAAAGGCGTGTACCACAATCACCCTTTTCCTTTTTTCTTTCTTAAACAACATTTTTAGTTGTTTTTTGAGACAAGGTCTCTATGTAGCCTTGGCTGTCCTAGAACATGGTATATATACCAGGATGGCCTTGAACTCACAGAGATCACCTGCCTCTGCATTCCAAACACTGGGATTAAAGGCATATGCCAACAAGTAAGTCCCAGACCCTCTCTTTCTTTCTAATAATTTTTTAATTAAAAAATAAAGACTAACTAGAATAGAATTGTCATAAACATACACATTATTTCTCTTGAAAATCTTAGCACTTTTCTTGGGTTTTTTGTAAGAGCCACCTACCCTCTTATCTAAAGGGAATGTAAAAATTAAAATAAGAGTTTTGCTATACTTATATAATATCTACATTCAAGTAAGTGGCCTGGGCTCTAACACAGGCAGACAATAATGTCAATGGACAGACACACCTTTACCCTGCTTGTGAACCTTTTTATGCAAAGACTGCTGGCTGAGGGCTTCAGAAGAGACCTGCTGACAGCAGGTTTCTGGATGTCCTGTTTGTACATTTTGATAAACACTGGGATCCTGCCATTTCAATTCTTACCACAGACAGAGATGAATGGCAGGAGAAAATGCTTGCCTAGGAAGATGGTCACCAATGCAGACTACAAAAGAATAGAAAATTTAACCTGACCAACTTCCAAGATAAATCTGAAAAGTGTTCTTCCATAATAACTGTATGAAAGGGCCCAAATATGATTGCACATCACTGTAAAAGTACTTTATAGCTGAAGACAATAAATACACTGATTCCTGTTCTCTAATCTTAGACATCTCTCATATGGTAATGTCCTCAGTCAGAGAACATCAGATAAGATTGAGTTATTAATCCTATTGTTTGGTCATTATAAGGATTAAACAAAAATTTAAAATCTATTATCTACATGTAAAAACATATATAAACAATTTACATTTGTACATAAAGAACGGCTACTTCAGCAATTGGTACATATACATATATAGATGTAGATATGAAGTTGCCACTTTGGCATGCATACTATAAACACAAGTTGATGACAACCATACAAGTGAAAACTACACTACAGTAGCTGATACCTTTTAATCAATTGATGATGAAAGAGAACCAAAGAAAACATCATCTGGGTAAAAACTGTTCAAGAACAATAAAATGGATCTATGACTTAGAAAAATCGAGAGTGGAGAAGCCTATGTAAAGCCTCACAGGCATGACTGTGATGTGCTGAGAAGATAAGGAAACATAATTGAATAGTGCCTCTTTTTTTTTCTTTATTATTATGTGTTTTAAATTTTATACATCAGCCATGGGTTCCCCCGTCCTCCCCCCTCCTGCACCCACCCCCACCTTCCCCCCAGCCCCTCCCCTCCATTCCCATGTCCTCCAGGATCAAGGCACCCCTGGGGATTCATTTAAACCTGGTGGATTCAGTACAGGCAGGTCCTGTCACCTCCTTCCAGACTGAGCAAAGTGTCCCTGTATAAGCCCAAGGTTCCAAACAGCCAGCTCATGCACTAAGGACAGGTTCTGGTCCCACAGACTGGGTGCCTCCCAAGCAGATCAAGCTATTCAACTGTCTCACTTATTGAATAGTGCCTCTTAATGGTGGTGTCCTGTTAGGCAGATTCCAGATCACATAAACCTTACCAGCTCCTCTGTACTATAAGAAATTAACCTCCTTTCTAGTTATCAAAGCTAAGGAACAGGATTATGGAACATAAATTAGAATAGGCTACTACATCCCTAACCTCACTTTCTCCTCTTCTGAGCACTAGATTAAAAAGAGCAACTAGAACTCAGCTTATAGGACCAGGAGGAAGAGAAGAGGAGCTAGAAAAAGAAACAAATGGCAAGTCAGTATCAACATCTCTCTCTACAAAACCTGGGCTACTCTTGTTAAGGTAACTAATCCTTAGCTGCTACAAGAGCAAGATTATGGTTTGCACCAGAACTACCTTCCTCCAAAAGTCAAGCATCTGGGGAAAGACTTATGAGTGGGGCATTAGGGAAAACAGCCCAAGGCTAATAAAGACACCTAGGAAAAAAAACACTGTTAAGCTGATGAAGAAAGGTAAAGAGGACAATGTAAAATGAGGTCATGCTGAAGCCCAGGGAGATGATTAGAGCACAGGTGGGCTGGGGGAGCACACACAGAAGGCAGTCTGACAGGAAAATCGAGGGGGAAGAAAGGGGAGAGAGGAGGTGGCACCAGAAGAAAGGGAAGGTAAAATGAGAACAGAACATTTTAAACTAACCCAGAACTCCATTGTGAAGGACAAGTCACGAGGCAGAGTACAGCTGAAAAGGCATGATCCCCATATCACACTACTGGTAACAGATCATTTAGACTTCTAAGCATGCATGGAAAGAGGCTAGACAAGCCAGAATCCTGACTCCCAGAGCACAAGTCACCCAGGTTTTTCATAGCACCGCAACCACAGTATATGTGTTTCTCTCTTTCCTCTCTCCTCTCTCTTCTCTACTCCTCCTCCACATACATACACAGTAGTGTGTGTGTGTGTGTGTGTGTGTGTGTGTGTGTGTGTGTGCACTTACAGTACTGGGGAATCCAACACAAGACCTCACATGTTAAGCAGGTGAATTATATCCAAAGCCCATTGGCATGTCTGTTTAAACTGCTTCCCTAAATGGACCCTGGTACTAGTAAAACGATTACAACTCCAGGAAAACATTGTCATTATAGGCATCTGTCTGGCTC